>NW_020455788.1:2739157-2894791 GCF_003342845.1 Nothoprocta perdicaria | reverse complement strand
AAGGAAGGAAGGAAGGAAGGAAGGAAGGAAGGAAGAAAACCTATTCGAAGGAGAAGGTCTGCTTACAATACTTAGAGCTGGTTGTATAGCCATCCTTTTCCAAAGAGGCCTTGGCTTGTGACTTGAGATCATGTTCCACCTCTGTTAAGAACACAAACCAGAAGACACTTTTAAAAGTCCCCAGACATAATATAGACAGCACAGGACTCCTAACCAAAAGCCAGGCACGTGGCTGCAGCCGGCAGGTCTAATGAACAAGATTAGTACCTGTTTTATGAATTAAAATTTGAAGGAAAAAAATAGTGTTTCATTTTCTCGGTAACCTCAAACTAATTATTACCAGCAGGTTCAGCTGGCAAATTTCATTTTTTTCCCCCTTTCATTTTTAACTGAAAGCCTTCAGCTTCTTATTTATTTTCCTTTTCCCCTAATGCTGTTGTAGTTCCACGCCAGCTAGTTCTACTATTTTCTTTTTTCTCCTCTTTTATAAGGTTTGATTTACCAGTAAAACAAATATGCAATGTATGAATTGCTATAAAAGCTCACACTTGTGCATTTGTTTCCCTCATTGTTAGCAATCCAAAGTAGCCACATGTTCACAGCATGTACTGTCTGGCAGGAGCTCCTGTTGCCTRATATCCTACCACCACCCTCCCTCACAGTACTGGCAGGCTCAGACGACTTGCATGCATTTGTATTCCTTAATTACTTGATGGCATTTTCAGAAAGCCTTTTCATTGAGAAATGAGTGATCACAGGAGACTTCTGCAGACACCAGAGAGATGGATGGCTGGCAGGGGGAATAGGTCAAAGAGTGTTGTTTTAAGACTGTAATAAATGTGAAGATGTCTTATTATTATTAACTGTTAGTCATTCTGTTAATCTGCTTTTATTTTTTCCTTTTAAGAATGCTAAAATACACTTGCTCTCAAAGGTGCAACACAGCTCTGTTGCTTGAAAGACATTCGAATGTCAGTAGCTTCCAGGWTCACTGACTTAGTGAGGCAATAAAGACCAGTCTGCACAATACAGGCATGTACCACTCGTTTTTTTAGCAGCTGTAACTATCAAGAGAAGGAAAAAAAGAATACATTTCAGAATTCAGTAATCCCAATAAAGTAAAAAAAGAAAAGGATCACTTACTAAGCACTTCTGGGAGAAAATGGCCCTTAGAGAAATACAAAGTGTTCCCTTTAATTTTCACATCACCTCCGCCCCTTTCAGTGGGGAGCTCTCTGAGAGAACTGGTACAATCAATATTACCCCAGAGACAGCTATCAGTCCTTTTTATAGCAAGACTCTTTCTGTGTTGTCACCACACAGTTTTATACCTGAATACCTTAAAGTGGGGCATTCTTAGATTTGTAGTAGGGAAAGACATGTTTTCCTGTTCCTTTCACCTTTAGTTTTAACAGCACATACAAATAAATGTGAGACTGGTAACCATTCAGTGCTATAGATTCAGATTTCTTAGTATACATGGATTCTTTCATTTTGATGTGAGATTTTAACTGTCTGCCACAGAATTGCTTCATGTAGTGATTTGGGTGGCATGGAGAAATGATTTTTGGCGTAAGGTGGAAACAAAATAAGAGGAGATCAAGGGCATACCTTCCAGCAGTTGGATTGTTAATTAATTTTATCCTTTAAATTAAAAAAAGTCTTGAACTCTCCATGAGTGAGAGTAGTCCATAAACGCACTACTTGAGAAACACAAAAACAAAGCAGGGAATTAGCTGATATTCTAAGAATCCCCATCYTGTTTTGTTTATTGCTTGCTATATGCCAATGGATACCTAATCCACCCATAAATTTCCCCCCCCTTTTTTTTTTTTCCTTGACAGCCCTTTGTGCTTTGATAAACTGGACAGAACTGGAGCTGAACAGATTCTTTTCCATCTCACCCATTCTTGCTCCACACATTAATCCTCTTCCATGAACACTAATTTTATACTGCTGGGCAAGAAAGGAAGCATAGAAACAGCTAATATCCACTACTACCTCTGCATGCTAGTATCCAGCCAACAACATCTAACCTTTGGTTCATCTCTCATTCTTTGTACGTGCTCCCAGCTATGCTTCCTTGGTTGGTATATGAAAGAAATGATACACACTTTCTCTGAAATAGAAAATCTATGGCCAGATTCTGCCCTAATATAGGTTATCATAAATCAAAATGAACTCATTTGAGAGGAGTGAGTTTAGCCTGAAATGGCACAACTACAGTCAGAATATTTGACTAGAGAAGCAAATCTTTCATAAGCAATCAGCAGGTAAGAATTCAAACCCTTTCTTGAAAAGAGGAAAGAAAAAGGAAAACAACAGCAACAAAACACACACTTAAATGATCAATTATTCATGTCTCAATCCAGTTTATGACATTATCTTAAGACACAAGGCTCTGCTTCATAAATTTTCTTCAGTTCATTTTAAACTTTGAATATTTTTTATCTTTTACTTGTATCTTGTGTATTGTGTTATTTCAAAAGGCAATAAGCAGGAGAAAACAGATTTTAGTTTTGTTTGTAGCATCAAGCAAACACAATCTCAGCAAATTAAAAAGAAAAAAAAAAAAGGTGCAAGTCTCATTATAGCTAGGTGGCCAAAATCTAAGTACAGAAGTCCCCTCCAGCAATGAGGCAGTCAATAAGGCACTGCAACCTCACAGTGGGGCYTATGACATATTTCCTGTAATTATTGACAATGTTTCCCTCAAAATACTTTCCACCAATATTCTTCTGTATTGATTAACCTGCTTCAAAAACTTTTTCACACTCCGAAAAGAGGAAAAAACAAAAAGAGCAATAAAGCAAAAAAAAAAATCAAAATTGCTAGTACTGATTTTGAGAGCGTGACAAATTCTGTAACCAAACAAATCTTTTCTCTTGTTTTTATATTAAAATCACTAGAGTAATACTCAAAAGCCTCAGATTTAGATTTCTTTTTGTGTTTCACCCTTCACAGACACATAGGGAGCAGATACCTGGACTCAGAACATTTTAGAATGAGAAGAGAAGACACAGGTAATAGGAGAGGAAGAATGATCCTTTCCATTAGTTTCAGAAATTTGCATTATTTATTTTTCCCTCAGGAAAAATAAAGTATTGTGCAAATTGTAGAGAAGACGGTTGCTAYCAAAATATGCATGTTGCTTATAAAGACATTTAAATACTTTCCCATTTCAAAAACACATTTATCTAAACTTAACTWCAAAGTGAAATGATTCAAAACTCAGGTTTGCTTACTGTACATAGGTGCAGATAAACACTGACCTACAAGTACAGTGAGTTTAAAAAACAGGCAGTGGATTTTATCCACTTCTACTACACATTACYGTTTCATTTATGTCCAAAAACCGCATTTCTGCATTTTGCAACTTACCATTATATGACTGTATTATGGCAGCATTTTCCTCTCTGGGTAAAGATCTYCAGCCTAGGACTCAAACAGCTTGAACTACTCTCCCTCTCTCACACTCACATTTTATGTCACCTAATACAAACTTCTGCAGAGTTACCCAAGCCAGTTCCAAAACATTTGCCCAGTACATAATAGAGATACACTGAAATCTTAGAGCTTGTTTTTATTGCTCAGCTTAATAGCATGCCTGTTCTCCCTGTCCACCTAACATGGCACAAGTGGAATAATGCAAATCCATTAATTCCATCTAGCTGTAGCACTGAGATAAGCAGGACTTTGCTGGATATTAAGGTGATACTTCACTTCAAAATCATCTTTCAGCGTATCTGTTTATTTCAAACGATACCTGAAAATTCCATAGGTTTTTGACTCCAAACAGAACTTAAAATACAAATTGCTTTTGTGTTTATCTGTCAAGTACTTGCTCACACCCACATTGCTATATAAATATGAAAGTGAACATATGAGAAAGCAGATTAAAACATATGAATTTATGAAAGTGAATAGAAAAAAAACATGGACATTTTTGCATGAAAACTGATAGCATCTTATATTGGGTATATTTACTGAATGTTTAGGACCCAAATATAGTTTCCAAGACTATTTTCTATGCATTTTAATTTAATTTCTTGGATACATTAACATTTTATAGTTATGGTCTGTGCCTGGGTGGGATTGGGGGGTTTGTTTACAAGTGCTTGAGTCTTTTATTGCAACTTCATGTTTTGTTATTTCTGCTAAGATGCCAAGAAGTTCTAAGGTCTGGAAGAGTATAAATTAGAATTTATGATGATGATGGTGATGATGACTACTAAAAATATTGTGTTAAGCTGCCCGGGTCATGAATATAATGTAAAGATTTAGTAGTAAGGAAATCAATCTTTTATATTGCTATCACTAAAATGTAACAAATATGCACAATCCAGTTCATGTCCAGGAAGAATAATAATTCTTTGCACTTAAATGGCTTTTGCTATCTGATGATCTGAAAGCACATTATTACCATAGATTAAATAACTTACGCAAGTTCTTCAAGTCACTGTCGGGATCAAGAATAAAACTTAGAGCTAATTTTTTTACTTAATCCACGAAAATAAATCAAGAGAAGCATTATAAAAATATTTTAGGATGTTTATTTCAAAAGCTACATGGTTTATTTACTTTTTTAATTTCTCTTTTTTTCACCATAAACTAATATGCCTTTTCTTCCATCTTGAAACAACAACAAGAAACCTTGAAAATTCAAAAACTGTAAAGAATATAATTATGAATAATTGCAAGAGAGACTAAAGTGCTTTTTGGAAGAAGATAGTGTATATTTTGTTAAATGAATAAAAAAATTGGCTGAGTTTTCTCATTAAGTTTACCTAACATATGTAATTATTATGATTGGTAACACATGGTATTCACAAATCAATTCAGTCTTAAAAATATGTTTTTCCAGTGGGTGGCTGGTTTTTTGTGCATGTGTTAAGGATTTTATTCTTAACTGTATTCAAAACTCTTGTCTATGATACAGCTGGGTTTTCCCCATTGTTTTCAGGAACTGTATCTGCAGCTCATGCAACTTTGTATGGCTCTATTGACTTTACCAGAGCTGTGCCAAATCACCCCAGCAAGGCATCAGGGGTTCACTCATCTAGTGAAAGAAAGCCACTGTAATTGCAAACTTGTACCTCAAAATTGAGGAACATTTCCTAACAATTTTGTTTCAAGATGAAACTTGAAGTATACCTTAACAACGACTTTCTTACATGGGAAAGACATTCTATAATAAAGCTGTCCCATGATTTAACCTGTAACATCTGGAATGATTAGCATTACATTGCCTATTATTAAGTAATAAAAATGTTATATTGGCTTAACTTAGTAAATTTATATAGATAGGTGGAGAGGCCAAAAATTGTGGATAGGCCATGAGCTTATTCCATGTTCAACACACTTAAATAACTGCAATTCATTCCTGGATTCATTCAAGACAAATGCAGTTTTGCACTGATACTGCAGGAATACAAATTTATCACTGCAGAACAGAGTTATATAGCTGACAATTAGAATGATAGTCACATAGTTCAAATCATCTAGTTCAAGTCAAATTCATTTTAACTTATCAAGGACACTCTGAGGCACAGCACAGGCAAGAACACTGAAGTTTTCAATCTATCCCTCAAGGACTGCTGCTTTCACTAGTGGGATCTTTTATATAAGATAAATATTATTATGAACATATTAAAGCAAGACAAAGTCACAAACATGTATATGCAGGAAGACTGATCCTACAGAGTGTTAAATACACTCTGAATACATCTAACATACTGTGTATTTAGGCAGGAGAATGAGCCAGTTGTCATTGCGAAAAGTTGCTTTTAGTGCACGCTCCAGACTGGAGTGAAGTTAGTCTAGGTTGAATGAGCCCTGTCCCTCAGAGTAAGGGCTCCAGCCCTGAGCATCCTGGTGCTCCTCCTAAAGCTTATCTATGACTTCTTTGTGTCAGAGAAGTATCATCTATCAAACTCCTTTGTATTTTGTCTCAAAACAGAGTATTCTAAATGTGATCTAACAAATAGATAGGTACTCTAACAAGAGAGTATATAATCACTTCCCTCATCTACTGGCTATGCTTTTGGCCTAGCATGTTGTTGGCTATCTTTGCTGCAAGGGCACACTAGTGGCTCACATGCAGCTCGCTGTCTCCCAAAAGGACCTACCCATAATTTTTCTGCAGAGCCTATTGYTCCAACTGGTCTGGGTTGCCTTGGATGTCAGCCCTGTCCTCATGCATATTGACTGGTCCCCCTGTCATTGTCTTCTGGCCTTTGACATGAAGTAGATGTAGCAAGACAGGACTTAATATGTTCTTGATAGAAACACTGCTCTTTGAAATCATTGYCACAACATCTGTCTTTCTAGTCTCCCTTGTCAAGTAGCAAATCTACAGCCATTGCCTGGAGAGTTAGGTGATAAGATAGTTCCTTAGTGACAAGTTCCTGAGGTGCAGGACCACTTTCTTTTGCAGCAGAGATTTTTTTTTATTCAAGTTCTCTAAACCCCAAAATATCACTGCACTGATTTTATAAAGTGCATAGTATGCCTCTGGGATACAAACCCTTGGGGTGTTTGGAAAAAAAAAAAAAAAAGAAAGAAAGTTACCCAACAAGTTAATTACTCTAGAAATGTGGTGCCTAAACACTATGCACTATCGGTTTTCTCTTCTATTCTTTTTTTTTTTTTTTTTTTTTCCTGATTAAAATTTCCTGAGGGTTATTTTTTGGAAGGGTCCTTTTCATGAACTTTTCATGAAACATGGTATAAATACAAAATTATAAATTTATCTGAAGTTAACAAACACACAACAAACATGGTATCCAGGGAGACCACTGTACAGGATGAGAAGGAAGTCAAATTTAATTCACCAGTTTTATCCCACAAAGTCATAGCAACATGACGGACGCCTTTTGTGCTGATGTTTTCAGGAATTTAGCCAACTAACTCTGAGACTATGCTATAATGGCTTCAACTAGCTAATAACTTTGGTCAAATGAAAGAATAATCACAAAGTAGATTTCCATKTAATTCAGCTATTAATTATCTGAGATATGGAAGACTTAGTGTCTAGGTATTTAGTAAGGACTTCTATTGATTTTATATTGGTGTTGGATAATCCCTTGACTAACTCAGTGCCGTAYTGTGGAAACCTGAGGTTTCAGGAATTTGAAATGTTTGATGAAGACAAATTCTTTTTGTCCCTTGCAGTTAAGCAACTCATATAGAATATAAAATACAAACAATGCTTGGATTAGAGACTTTAGCACCGTGCCAAGAGTACTTTCTCAGTGTTCAAGACTCTACTTGGACTTTTTTCATAGTTTCTTAGTATATGCTAGGGGTAATCATGGCTGAATTGATTAGTTGACTGACTTAATTTCTGTAGATCTCTGAGGCTGTCAGTCTAGGCTAAAGAAGGAAATTCATGCCTTCTTTTGGCGTCCTAGACTATGTTTCWATTCCTTTCCTTCAGATGACTATTATACGATTGTGGTACCCTCAGGTTTAATCCAATTCAAAATCCAAGTATRTAAATGGAGAGAGTATAAAATTGAGGCTGGAATCAGGCGAAAGATGGCACTACTAAGCAGAGCTGAATTAACTCTTAAGGCCTAACTCAGCTCTCCCTACATTCAACAGGATTTTTTCACTGAATTTCATGAGAGTTTGTCAGAGTTTTTCTTATATACATTTTATTTCCTAGGTTTGTATTTTATCCTAAATAGATATTTGCTGCACTTTTTTAATCCAAATAAAGGGCCCCCAATTTAATTGTTTTTGTCTAGTAATTGTGGAGATGTTCAGCAAGTTGGGATAGGAACCATGGAAAATCTCATCTAAACCTTTAGACTTCTCAGAACATGAGGGCTTTCTCCTATGACATGTCTCCTGTGGTCAAATTCCAAGTCCTACAGAAATGTAGATAATGAACAAGCAACACTGAGGCATCTACACAAGAATGTATATTTCTTCCATTTTTTTTTAGTGACTTGGTGTGTAGTCAGCACTAAATTATTTTGTTTCGTAGTTTCCCCATCTGTAAAGCTGAGAACAAGTCTTGCTGAATATCTGATGTTTTGTTTTCTTTCTTGTATAAAGACTCGTTAGCTTATAAGTAAACAGCTCTTTGAACCATCTCTTTGAACCATTTAGACTGTACAGATACCATGCCTTTTTTTTTTTTATCGCGAAAAACATGCTTGCCTTTGCAGCTATGCRCTGCAATTTTCTGTGTCATGCAGAAAGAGTATGTGCCTTCTCTTTGACATCCTCTATTGGCACAGCAAATTGTTTCATTAAGTGCCACTTGTTCAGTAAGTGTAACAAAATTAAAGCCTAAGAAGATGAATCATAAACGAGGGCAGAGATCAAGAAGCTGTTTATTTTACAAATGTCACTAATAGGCATATTTTTCTTTAAATCAAGGAAATATTTGACTCATATCAATGGCAGCATCTGTATAATAAAAGGGCATCTGTACTTTTCAAGGCCTTGTGTATATAATTGATTTTCAGAAGAAATTGCGTCACTATTTCATTCATTGCTTCTGCACTAGAGTATTTCTTAAGTGTCAGTGGTTTGCAATTTCAAGTGCCAAGGGTGTGATTCATAGATGTGATTTATTTTGAAGAGAAAAAGACAGAAAGAAGGGTCAAGGAACTACTTATCAGTAGTTCAAGAAAACTTGGTAAAACTGTTATAAGCTAGCCAGCAAGGTTTATAATTTAACAAAAAACTTGCAAGTGGAGTTTGAAAAGACATCAAATAAAACACTAAGTCTTCTCTCTTTTATATGCTTACTGGACGTCACAGATTTTTTAACAAAATCATTACTATGTGAATCATATGACATTATTTGGAAACTCCAGAAGAACTGCATTCATTTATTATCAWATAATGAATCTAAATGAGCATGTGTATATATTTATGGTCCATACTTATCTTGGATGATGCAGGAGAGTGAATCAAGGTAATGACTACTGCATCATCTGCTTTGGAAACATTCTGGCCACTTCAGCACACCACAACGTGTATGGATATAGTATATATTAAACTCCCACAAGCTATCTGTAGGCTTGATGAAGGCAGAAGGAGGAGGAATTGGTGTTTGTTTAACTTGCAAGCCTTGTTTAGGCTAACAGCTTCACTGGCAATTTGTCTCATTATTTAAGGGTGTATTTGGTTTACTTTCCCCTAAACTTTTTTTCTACTTTAGTGCAGGAAGGTATTAATTTCTGAATTTAATTAATGGACATAATGTGAACATAAGACAGAATATTTATTTTAAAGGGGTAAGGTTAGTGGGACCTCATTAATATGTCTCCGCATGTTTAGAAAAACTTTCTAAAATATGTCCTTTGTACCTAGGCACCTCTCCTGGCCATATTTGGCTTAGGTGCACATTTGTTTGTGCCTCAGTCATAGAACAGGTATTATTCATGTGAACACCACCCAGCTGGTCTCCCAAWTGTCTATCATGGCTAATCTTCCTGTACTGTATCACAGAATCATAGAATAATTTATAWAGAAAGGGACCTCAGATGGACACATGGTTCAAAACCTGGCTCAGGTCAGGRACGACCTCAAAGTAGATTCAACTTCAAAGTCTGAACTTTAAAGTTTCCATCCACACTTGGGTATCTCGGCTCCTTTCGAAGAAAATTATGGTACATGGAGTCACACTGAGGCCTCACCCATACCCACGGGTGGTATGGGTGACACATGCATATGGACATGAAGAGTACACGGGACATTCTTGCACTCACTTGCCTGTAGGATAGATCAGGACATTGAGCTTTCTTTTTTTTTTTTTTGTGCTGTCCCTGAATTGCTGTGATATATGATCAGCAGAATATGATCAGAGAGTAAATGCAATGATAGCTGCTTTAGCTAAAATGTGCTTGGAAATATCAGTGTTAGGAAACAGGAAGGGAGAGGATGTCACTTCACATTACCACATCAAAGATGAAACCCATATCCAATCCATTTCTTATTTATAACTTTGTAAGTAGGTGAGTTGAAAGAAAAAGAAAGGTAATGGTAAGATAAGACTATGTGAGAAATCAGTATGGTGACGAGTCGAAGTCTAAGACCTGATCTTCTCAATTCCATTGCCTCTCTATTACCTSTACGTTACCATGTGGTCAATATCCAGTGACTGAATGTTACTTATGAATGCATTTAACTTTTAATTAGCCATAGCAGTAACTCTGATCATAAGTAAAATATGGAACATCACCTTTGATTTACAAAAAAATCAAATCATTAAATAACAATGCTTCAAGTAAACCACCAATAAAAATATTTCTCAACACTTYAGAAGAGAAATGCTGAAATATATATTCTGCAGAAATTAGTCTCAAAGCATGATTTCAAGATCTCAAAGCATGAAAAATAAAGCTGATATTGAGGAGATATTGAGGAGATACTGAAACAAAGGTACAGAAGTCAGACAGGAGTTGAAGAATATGGAAAAAGTATTTCAACATTATAATGGTCTTTATTTTCTCCATATCCTTAGATATCCACAGATTCCTTATTAAATCAATAACCTCATGAAGATCATGCACTGATTTCTCTGATGTTATTGTGCTGTCCCAAACGTCACAGAACAATCACTTTTCAAGTAATTTAGTAGTAACAAAGGTTACCTGTAAGTTTTAAACCTGGAAAGAGAACATTTGGGTATATTCCCACCACACGTGCCTCTGGCTTAAAGCAAGGTARGGAATGACTATGGCAATAAAGCTTTTTGTATGGAATATATTTTTGTTTCCTATTTGCTAATCCTTCTTTACTCCTACCTCAGGATAAATCTAGCCTTAAGCAGTATTTTTCCAAGGCATAGTATTAGACTGTTGCCAACAGGAAAGGAAAAAAAAAAAAAAAAGAGAAAAAAGCAGTTCTGGGGAAGGAAGCAAATACTGTCTGCAAAAGATCTTGTTTCCAAGCAGATGTCAGTAATAAAAGAAAAGAAGAAAAGCAGAATAGAGAAAATCCATGAGGCAGAGGCAAGAAGGTGTTGCTGAATTCAAAGTCTTTCAAGCTTTTCAGTACAGCTACATTTTCAGAGGCCCATCTGAGCTAAGCCTGACAGTCTGTGAGGTCTGTAGGAGTGATTCTTTGTCACGCTTACCTCGCCTGTTCTTTTTATTGAAATTGGAAGTAAAGATCTCTGTTAAAGCAAAAGCAGGGAAAAAAAAAGAAAAAAAGAAGAAACAGCCCTGAGGAAGATGCAGCACCTCAGCAAAACAAAGTGAACAGGAAGGCAAACGGGAATCTGTTACACTACTCAGGCAGCTGAACAGGCTGCTGAACTCTGGCCCAAAGATGGTGCACGTTGAAAACACATTTCCTGTTTTGCATTGTTTTATGAATCCCAAAGCAGCTGCTGTGCCACCGAAGTCAGGAAAAGCCTCACCCAGCTCATTGTTTTGGACATTATGACAATAAATATTAATGATGTAAAATTAGAGTTCTTCATGCCAGAGCCGTCAAGCTGTCTCATGGATCTTAGAGGACAGGATTTATGCTGATCTTTGACTTCCACCTTATAGCTTTAACCTTTAAKATTCCAGTGGAAAATATGTTTTATTGTATTGTATTGTTTGATATAATATAATGCAATGCAATAGAACAAAAAGGACAGTCTGAATTGACGTTACTTACTGCTCTTAAGATATAAAGGCAAAGCAGAATAGTAACTTAGTTTCTTGGGCAGGAAAATGTCAAAGAAAAAATAGTACTTTGTCTGAAAAATCTGTTCCTGTAGAGTTTTAAACTAACTGAATTCATGTTAGTGATAATATGGCTATTTAGAAATTATAATAAACTTGAAAGGCTTTCCCTTGAAGGAGTTACTTACCACTTAGGAGTTACTTAGGTCTTAGTTACTTAGACCTGACCTACCTCCTGTTGAATTAAAAGAAAAATTCCCACTGATCTTAAAGGAAGTTGCATTAAAATGTGGCTTTAAGTGGATGAAATAAGCAAAGAGGTGACTGGAATCTTTCTCACATATTTTTGAGATTCAGATACATTATTCACTCTTATTTTCACTGAACCACAGAACAGTTGCTCAAAGCAGGGTCATCAAAGCAAGTTTTAAAAGAGAAAGTCCCCCAACATATACTAGATTGTAAGTCTAAAAGTTCCACAAAAACAAAGTGTCCTGAAGTGATGTTCAAAAAAAAGACAACACCTATTAATTTTACTTGTAATGCACACTACTTATTTCTCTTTTACTGTTCTTATTTTTTTCAGGAATCTTTTGGTACAAAATCACTACGTACAATCAAAAGTACATTTTCATAAAAATATAAACTCTCCTTTCCTTCAAGAAAATGAATTTATAGCCATTACTGCAATCAATGAGATTGTTTCTCTTAACCTGTTAGAAAAATAGAAGATTAAAATATTAACAACAAAAATGTTGTTAATAACAACCCCATATATAAGAATTGGTTTGTAATGACTTAATCAYAGACTGTGAACAAAGACTGTCACACTGTGTAAATACAGGGTATTTCTTGCCCAGAAGGAAAATCATCCAAAGATTTTCTTTCCTTTAGTCATCAATTTTGAAACTTCTATCATTATGAGGTTTGCATTATTCTGTCCACTTGGCAGAATGTCAGGAAGGAGACAATACTATAAATAGCAAACACTACAACAAAAGATAAAAAGGGAACTAGTCCTTAATAGACCCAGACTGCTGTGTTTATAAGTAATTCAAAATCTTTCAGAAGGACGACCCTAACACCACTGAAGTACTGCATATTAGATCTTTGAATGGTATGTACAAGTAGTCAAAAGCAGGATAAAGTGAGGAAAAGAGATTCTGGAGACAGAATGYCTCATTTGAAATATGAGGGCATCAAAGCACATAGTATCAGTTTTCATAAACAGGCACAGACATGTCAAGGATCCATACACCTGCACCCATTAACCACTGAAAGGCATCAGTTTATCCTTTGTAGGCACTAAAGTATGTAAGGGAAACAGCAGTCAGCAAAAGAGAAAACTGAAAGGAGCAAGCTATGCTGATTTTTCTGAAGCTAAAAGTAGGATCAAACCATGAGTAAAAGGTATCTCCAGTTTTTCTGAAGAATTCCCTTTGTACGTTCCATGCAATAGGCAGTGAAAGGTACATGCTGGCAGTTTTTTTTTTTCTTCTTTCAGCATATTTTTATCCTTATCAGAAACTGCCAACCCACTCAAGAAAAAAATCTTACAGTAGTTAGCTCCCTTGTAAGACTTTCAGCATTTCCACACAGTAGRTTCCACAAAACGCCTAACTTTCCTGAATTTCATTTTATGTTTTATAAAAATTTCATCAAAAAACATTTACTTGGACTTGCCTTACAGCTGGAAATTGCAAGATGATCACACAGGAAAAAAAGCACAGTATGCATAAAGCAATTATCAAGCAAGCACAATGGATGAGTTAGACACTCTTATCAATTTGTCTTTCATAAATACTACATATCTTTCTAAGGAGATGTTCTTCAGTTCAATTAGGAGCTTTAGCYTTAATGCAGGTTTGACTGGTAAAATTTTATGGCTTACACTATGCAAAAGGTCAGCAAAGGTAATCATTCTGGTCCTTTTTGTTATGAAGATCTATGGTCCTACTGTCTCTCCTTTGCTCTTTTATTACCTGAAAATGAACTTGAAGCATGATCTTAGAGTCCTCATTTCTATAATCCCTATTTCTAAGTGTTTCAAAGCTACTGACTTGGAGTGATTCTGACTAAATCTTCTAAATATGAAAGACTGTACATGGCACGTTGGTTTTAATAGTGAGCCTTAGTTGCATGCCAGGGTTGTACTAGGTCATGCAATCTTTGAACAGTATAGAGAAGCAACAAAAAATGCTGCAAAAGCCTACTTAGATGAGCTTCTCATTATGATCCTTTTAATTATACTTACTCTCTGGAATTGCTGCACAGTACTTTAAAAGCCTAGAAAGGTCATAACATTTAATTATTATCTCTAGTTTTATTCTGGCAGCTCTTGATGGATTGGGATGTCAGGTCAGCAGTACCTTCCATTCAGATCTCTGCATTAAAACTACTCTACTTTGGAAAAAGGGGCTAGAAATTTCCTTCTTCAGTTACTGTGGAGGATACCCCTATATTTGAAAATGTAAGTAGCAAGGCACCTAGTATACACTTAAGTCACCCTTTTCAGATCACTTCGAAAAGAAATCGTAATCTCTAAGCCCGTTGGGAGCAGAGARGGGTTTTTTTATGCCACATCCGTTAGCATGGATTAGCATGGAAATTAGAAAGGAATTTTCATATGAATGGGAAGCAAGGCCACAACAAACTTAACAGCTCTACATAACATAGCAGCGCTAAATGTTAAGAAGAAAAACTTTACGTACAGTTTAAGTTCGAGTTCATTTAAAGTTGAAATTCAGTGCTGTACTTAGGCTTGTAAATTCCTAATGATTGAAACTGCCAAAATCTATCAATATTCTTATTTCACAGAATATTCACAGAATATTTAAGGTTGGAAGGGACCTCTACAGATCATCTAGTCCAACCTTCCTGCTCAAGAAGGCACACCTACAGCATGTGGCACAGGGTGGCATCCAGGCGGGTTTGAAGACCTCCAGAGKAGGAGACTCCACAACCTCCCTGGGCAGCCTGTTCCACTGCTCTGTCACCCTAACAGTAAAGAAGTTGCTCCTCACCTGGAGACGGAACTTCTTGTGCTTCAGCTTGTGGCCATTACCCCTCGTCCTATCGCTGGCCACCAGTGAGAACAGCTTGTCCCCTTCCTCYCTGCATTCTCCCTTCCTGAACTTATACATATTAATCATATCCCCTCTGAGCCGTCTCTTCTCCAGAGAAAACAGGCCCAGCTCACTCAGCCTTTGTTCATACGAGAGATGTTCCATTCCCTTAATCATCCTGGTTGCCCTTCTCTGGACCCTCTCGAGAAGCTCCAYGTCYCTCYTATRCWGGKRTGCCCAGAACTGCACACAGTACTCCAGGTGCGGCCTCACCAGAGCTGACTAGAGGAATTTTATTATATAGGTTTGTGTTTCAGATATATCCAGCTGGGCTATGGTCATTTAGAACTCCCTGCTTTTCTGGTATAAATTCTGGCAATTAATGCTATAATATCTTCCTGATTTCAGTTTATTTTTAATTACTTTTTTTGTAAATCAGCGGGAGAGTCCTTCCAATTAGGAATTCTTGACTAGGCTTTAAAAACCCATTGTGGATTGTCTCAGGTTGGCCTTTTGCTTTTAATTCTCCTCACTCTTCACCAGTCCCACTAGTACCTCAGTGGCTAAGCCGAACYTTGACCTGTGTTTTAAAAACAAGAGTAGGGATTTCCTCTCAGGCAGATGTCAAGAGCCACATGTAAATCAGGCCACCAGCTGCAATGCCATTCATGGAATACTGGAGCAAGCAGCTTCCCCCACAGGGCATACAGACATCCTCTTAGCAATGTGACTCAAGGACAAGGAGACAAGGCAAATGCGATAACTCCAAATCTAATCTACCACCAGTCTAAAGCCTTTTAATAGTTGGAAGCTGCTACTTTTCCTGGGGCAGTTTTGCCTCTTTTTCTACTCGGCAAAATCTGTTGATACGGCAGACAGCTTTGCTATCATGATTTCAAACCAACCCAAAAACTTCTAATAAAAGAGAATGTTGAAATATTTTGTTGGGTTTATTTGATTATGTGTGACTGGTTAGTGCATCATGATGTGTGTCCTTTTTTTCCATCCCCCGAGGGAAGAAGCAGCAAGTATTCCATTCAGATAGATCACTGATTAATGTTCACGGCTCTCAGCACTCGCTGGCTTCAGGAGTTGTTTATTGAAAATATGTAGCTGAGTCTCAAAGCCAACAACATTCCCCCAGGGTGCCCATCAGCAGAAGGGCAGCACAGTTGTAAACAATCTATTTTGTAAAGTTGAGGAATATGATAGAAAAGATATCTAAGTAATACTTGGTAAATATTTCATATTTTGCAATGCACAGCTTGCAGAGAAAGAGAAAGAGAGAAAGGAGGAAGACAATGATTTAAAATAGTAGCTCATGGGGGGGAAAAAACCTCTGTAATAATATATWTTTTTTTTTTTTTAAGTGGATACATCATAAAAGCTCTGTTCATGCCAGTTTGTGTGAATGGGTCTGGACTGAGAAACCATAAAAAAAAACAGACCATAGGAAGAGTGTTTACTGGGAAGGTAGTGGGAGAGCTTGCCAAGCAGTGATGAACCCTGGAGACTGGTGGCTCTATTGAATCCACAAGGACTGATAAACTCAGGACATGAAGTATCTGCTTAATTTGTGCAAGGTTAATAAGCCAACAGTAGCATCTGCTGGGGCTGTGGGACTGCAGCAAAAGCCGAGAGAGGGGTGTCTGCTATGGCAAGTGAAGACTCCAGGGTTGTATGAACCCTGAGAAAGTGGGGAGCTCAGAGGATCRCCCTGACCATTTCCCTCCAGGATGCTCCCAGTACCTTCCACTTCTGTGCACCTACAGGGCTGCATTCAGCCTGCTGAATGAATGAACAAATAAGCAAACATGCAAGGAAATAAGGGGAGCAAGGAAATGTGTTGCATTATCTGCTATTAACAGTAGCAGCTTGATTCTATTAGTAATAATAGCTTAATGAAAGAAAGGTGTTTGAAGAAACACTGGCTGTGATCTGTGCCTTCCTTCTCTCTCATATCCTTTTAAAGAAGGGAATTACAATGGATCTGTGCTCAAAGGGAGCATAGCAAGGAAGAAAGCAGCACTGTGACATTTACAGGTGTTACAGGGTGCAACATATAAATTGTGGGTCTATAAGCATTAATTAAACAATGATGCCTTGAGGGCCAGCTAATGACAGGCAGCTTATCCTGCATATATTAAGAACAGGCTTCCTGAAACTGATGTACTTCCTCTTATGAAACAAATAATTACAGTGTGGTATGTAATCACACCTTTCTTTTTCATCCTTTGAGTGTCATTCTCTTTGTTAAATTCTGAGAGCAGAACTTGTCTTTTCATGTGTTTATAGGCAATATATTTCCACAATGTAAAATAAGGTAAATTATTTAAATAAATAAGCAATAAAATTACTTAACGGAAAAGGATGAGAATGGGAAGCTTCCAGCAGAAACTCACAGTCCTAGACTTGGCATCATCTCAAAGCATCAAAAGTAAATTTTACAGAATCCGTTTTTCTTCTGCTACTTTTATCATTCTTTGTCATATGTAGAGCTCATTAAGCTCTGGTAAATATTCATTCATCATGGAAACTAATTTGCAATAAGCATATTTGTATATCCTGACCGTTAGGAAATGTCTCTCTGTACAAAAAATAACCAGGTCCTAGAACCAGGACTGTTAATGATCAGAGCTAAATACAAGTCATATGACGCCACTGGCTTTACATTTCTATTATTGAAATTTGCATACTTTTTTATTTTACTTTCATAAATTATTTTTAAAATTTAGAGTCTGACTACCTTTTACTTACTTTGACCTCAAATTGGACAAAAAAAAAAAAAGCCCACATTCTATAAATTAATTTCTATACTCCTTAAACCTTGGGGTTAGCTTAATTTCAATTTTGTAATGAAATCCAAAATCAATGTAGCTCCTCATATTTTCAAATTTCATTGCAAAATTCTCAGTATCTCAAAATATAAAGTGTGACATGTATTAAAAAAATGACAATCTCTGTTAGTGTTATACTGCATGTGAATTTTGTATTTGAAATGCAGATACAGTTCTTCTTACATTGGTTATATTTAACTTGACTTTCAGATTTTTGCTGTAACAACGTACATTTAAACAACAGCCCGAAGAAAATTCTCATGAGGAAAAAAGTAATAATCTCCAGTCAACCAGTGCTGGTGGTAAAGTCACTCACAAAGTGCTGCAAATTGGCTAAAGGAGCCAACATGAGCCTTACACATCCCAAATGTGTGCCAAGAATAACTGTTCTCTATGGGCAGCAATGTAATAGGTGCTTTTCCCACCACAGTTTTCATACTAGACCTAAGCCATTCTTTCTACTATCATGATTTCTAAGCCTGCGCATTACCAGACAGTCCTAAGCCTACCTATATACCACCCAACTAGAAGAAGGGTCAAGGCACAGATACAGACGTTGCCCTGTGATACTTCTGCTGCTTGTTAGCTTGCTCTTTCCCATGGGCTCAGCTCATGCTGATTAACACAACCTAGAGAACCCTGGACACCAGGCACTGTTCCCAGACGAAATACAGATGAGGCAGCCATGTGTAGGATGCTGCATTCTGGGATGTACACTTCCAGACATGACAAAAAGCAAGCCCTGGGGAATTCTGTCTGCTAGCACAGACATCACCCATGTGATACCAATTTGTTCCAGGTCACACTGGCATTTCTATTGAGTTCCTAAGAGCACGTGAAAAAGTGTGTGTGCCAGCTTTAAGATTTTATGCCAATTTTCTACCAGCTGTGAGAGGACACTCAGCACCTAATCCCAAGCAGCCTGTAGAGAAAAATATCCCTAAAAAATGTTTGAACTGCAATCAGTAAAGTCAGATTGCCTTAGTTAATTTTCTAGCGTTTCTTAGTTAATTTTCTTTCATTTTATGTGAAAGCATCATTTCTTATCAAGTACCAAATGTCCTAAAATGTCCCAGGTCTCATTTTCTTTTGTGAAACRATAGCCTGAAAGCTTTTCCTAAATTTGTACTTTGTGTGCATGAATTCCATGTCTCTTCAGGTATCTTCCACTCCTACTTTCCATTCACAATGTTATAATAATTTCAGAAACCTGCAAAATCTTTCAAAAGAGCAAACAGCACGTTTTCCTGCTGTTCAAAGAACGGCTTTCCTGCAAGAAAGATAAATTACCTGTGGTAATTATAACTCACTATATCCTGTAGTTTTAAAAAATTGTGGTAATTGAGTGTACTAGGAACATTTATAAGTGGAAATTTTCTAAAAATATAGGTCCATCCAAGTACATCAATATATAGAAAACCACCTCATGCCTTATACAGATGCAATATGATTACTTTTCCTCATTCCCATTAACCCACAAATAAATACCAATGCATGACGGGAGATGCCTTGAGGTGGAACTGCCTTGCCTCTTGAAGCCAAGAGGCAGCTGACTTTGAATCTCTAAAAATATATTTTACTAAAATAATCAAATATTAAAATAAAGATAATTCTTTTAGCTGAAACAAGTCAGCACTATTGGACAAGACAGACTGAACTCATGTTTTAGAAACAAACTTTTCTCCTATCCACCAGCCTCTACAAATCAAGTATCTAAAGAGAGTCCAAGTCTTCTCTCACCCTTTCAGAGAGCTTTCTTTCCTGCATTGCCTTTGAAGTTGGTTATGGCAGACAGCTACTTCCATTGCCCACTTTAGGAATCTCTCAATCTCACTTTTTTTTTCTAAGTATCACTGCCTGTTATTATACTTGGTGTGAGCATCTCTGCTCCACAAGACACAGTGTTTCACAGTCTAAGGATGCTCAGTGAATCTCATCAAAGGCACAAATGTCCTTATCCTCCAGCATGCAGAGGAATTTAGCCATACAGTGTTCTGTACCTGCAAACAGCTTTCTTTTTATTGCCCTATTTTTTAAAGAAAATGCACAGTATGCAGGTACATACATCCTCAGGAAAAATACTGAGGATTAGGATTCACCTTCTGTAAGAAATATGCAAGAAAGTGTAAGAACCATCACAGAGAATCACACCTAGCAGTTCCTTAATATTTTGAATTTCAGGTGRTTAACCGGGTAGTAACCAGTAATTTCTCTCTCCAAAATGCCATAGAAGAAATGTTTTCTTGAGCTACTTATGTCTTGAATATTAAAATCCTTTCAAATAGCTCAAGAAGTTGCAGAGTTACAGCAAAAGCAGACTCTGGAAACCCTATGGAACTTCCTTCCTTGAGGAAGGAAGTACTAAGTAGTTGGTTTTACATATTATGACTTATTTGAATTTTATGTGATTAGTGGCCAGATGTGAAAAGAATCCTTGGGTGACCACAGCTGATTGATAGCTTTATGCTTAGCAGTTGGCAATACTTCTGCTCACTCTACTGATAAACGAGTTGAAGTGTCAAAGAGGAAGAATATAACAAGATTTATTATTAACATTATAGTTTAAAAGTAAATTCCATTTTTAAAATGGGTAAGAAAAGTAATTGTGTAAATTACTGCATCAAAGACCTAATTTTTGTGGGATTAAAATCAACACTTCAACAAATAGCAAATTAGATTTTTTTTTTATATTCACTTAATCAGAGATTTTATTAGACACATGGGAATTATTAAAAACCTTTATAGAGACAGAAGCTGCAAAAGAAAGCTCATTGTAAGATGGAGCACAGATGAGAAGAACTTGCCAATACATTTCACCTTGTGAATCATGSTTGGTCTCATCTCGTCCATTTATGTAAGAACCTATGTTTACTTTTATGCCACTTCTGCATGAATGCAATGAGCATCTTGGGCCTCGTTGCTAGTGGTCATTGACATAAGTGTCAGCGTTCCGTGAAGCGCTACCATCCACCTGAAATGTTTGTCCTTTAATGCTCTGTTTTGACATTTCTACTGATCTGGCTTGTGCTTCATAATGCTATTATGATGCTGAAATAACTCAAAAAGATACATGAATGAAAGGCAACTACAATAAATTACTCTCCTTGCATCATGTCCTCTGACTATGCTTGTTTCCACCAGCTGGTAAAGGGAGCTGCGAGTAATTTGAAACAATCATTTACATCCTGTTTCATTGCACATTGAGGTCAGGAGAAAGATTCTCACAAGGACAGTTGGATGCACCCTTGTTATTTATTTTGTTATATGGAGAGATRCTCAATATTAATTCATGGATCTGGTAGTGAGTTACAACATTATTCTGAATTGCAAATTATACAGAAATATGAGATATTCTGTACGTTTTTCTAAATAGTGTTCTAGTAGCTAAACCACAGAATTTAAGAGAACTACTTTTTCTGTGAGAAAAAAATTGTTTCCTTATACAATCACAATAATAGGTTTTATGTACAGCTATGAGGATTTAGAAACTGTTGAAAGCCAACTATATTAGTATGAAATTTTGTGCAACAACAGCACTTCATTCTTATCATTCTTTTTCTTCTATTGCCTCTTAGAAATGCAACTATTCAGCAAGATAGTCCAGAGTGTGCAAACTGCCATCTTGAAAACTGTGTGTGTTGATTCTAGAGCTTACTGCCTTGCCTCAGTGGCTATAAAGAAATTTTAAATGGATATTGTAAAATTAATTGAAGTTAATAACCCCAAACTCATTACTCAGTCCAACTAGTGGCAATCATGTAAAGATTTAACACAGAACTAAATGTCTTTCTGTAATAGAAATAGTGAAGGAAAGGCTTACAGAAGAGGAGAGTTGTCAAGCGAACAAGTGATTTTCTTGTTTACTTACTACAAAATACTACATTCAGTCTCAAGTTTGTTCTTTTGCCAAAGCTATTGAAAGCAGTAGCCCATCTGATCGGAAGAGACAGGTGCATTATAACTTAGCAGCTGGAGGAAAACACTAGACTCCACTCCAGGGTCTGTTGCTAAGGTTCTTAAAAATATATCAAATTAAAATTAAGATTGGAGAATAAAATCTTTTCTTATATATAGCCACAGCTAAGAAAGCTTTAGTTTTCCTGGAACAGTCCCACCTCTTTGAAACATCCTCAAGTCTACCGTGTGAACTACGGAACACAGTTAAGATGGGTGGCAGTTATGAACAAGACTACTTCTACCTTTTCCTCTCCTCTCCCTTCCTATCCTTTTTTTTTTTTTTTTTTTGAGAAGACTCCTATTAACACATTCAAACTAACAGAAGACCCAACATATGTAGTTCTTTTCTTTCTTCTTTACCTTTGCATTTTCTTTTGCACTTTTTCTTTCTTTTCTTTTTTTCTCCACCTTTGCAGAAGAAATAAAGGCTAAAAAAATAGAAAGAGCATTGAAGAAAACCCTAAGGATATTATTTTTAATTCAGTCTTTTGGGCTTGGAAGATTTCTGAATGCTTGAAGCTGCAATAAGAAAGTCTATATTAAAAAAAAACCCTCTGAATCTACATTTCTCTATCCTCAATGCTAGTCAAATTTGTAGAATTTGATGTCATAGTAATTTAAAGGTAGATTTATTCAGCAACACCGGGTTTACTCTCCCTTTCCAGTCTCGTAATCTTGCCAGTTTCCTTTTTAGATCTTTAGCTTTATCTAATTACTCATTCATGAAGCGCAATGTAAAAGTCAATTTTCACTTCCACTAAGTAAGCTCAGTTACTAACAAGTGCAAGTTTTCTGCAAGTATCAGTTTCAGTACATTAGGTTTGGACAAAAAGGGTGTGTTGCAGTGATTTGGGAAAACCAGTGCTTGTAGCCAAGTCCTAAGTATAATGGAAACTTGCAGTCGTGTGCTTGATGCTTTGACAAATCCAAGGGAGGAAGACCAACAACTTCCAAGTGGAAAAATAAGGGATCTCACCTGGATATTTTGGTTAATATTATACAATTTTGATTCATTCAAGTATATAAACAGTATAATCTACATTACATGAGGGGTAACTCAAATGTCCTTTGAGAATAAAATTACTAGTGACCATTTGCCAATAATGTCAGTCTCTGATGCTGACTGATCATCACTAGAACTGCCTTGTTCCAATTTCCAGGAGGACCTCTTCTGGGAGCTCACAAAAGTACAGCTGGACGAGAGTTTCTGAGGAAATTTAACACTGGTCCGTGTCTTGTTCCATGATACAATAACGCCCTCTCTCCCCTCAGTGTAACTTTGACAGTTGTTTCACAGAGTAATTCAAACAGATTTGTTTTACCTCAATTCCATTACAGGAGATTACTGGGTCTTTTCATAGTGGGATTTCTCACAGCTTGCCTCACATTCTCAAAAGAAACAAAAATATGAAATTGTATTTTAAAAAGTGGAAAATACTAAAATGGAAATCAGCAGATCAAGAATAGTTTCTACAATATGGAAAACACATAAGAAAACTATTACATAATGAAGTTCCTCTTTCAGAACATACCATGCAATATCAATGTCCACATAAGCATATTACTTCTCTCAGGTGAAGAATTTGGGGGCTTCCACATCGATATGTTGTCAGGGTTCAAGTCTGACTCAAAGCTTACAACAGTACACACACAACAAAGTAATCTCAAATAGTTATTACCAATAGTTCTTTGTGTAAGAGTTCAAACAAAAATGTGGCTATACATTTTTCAAAAAAAAAATCATTTGTCATATGCTGATCTTAGAAAGTTTGATCTAGCTTCATAACGCAGTATTGTATTTTGAAAGCCTGGTATCTGTAACTTGGCAATGCTTCATAACAACAACAAAAAAGAGATGTTCTATGACATTTTCCCAGAGTGCATGTATATGCGTCATTGAGACTTTTTTTGCCAAAATGTTATGAAATGTTACACAGAAAGAATTTCAGGAAATGCGTATTTTCAAGAAAGTCCAGCAATTTTGCCAAAAAAAAAAAAAGTGCTATTCATTAATTAAAATGTATCAAATTTGTTTTGATGTCTCTTCACAGAAGCCTTCTGAATTATGGTATGGATTCAGTAGTTCTACAATTCAAGGAAACTTCATCTAACTACATAATTTAAAATGAATCATGAAGAGCTTAAAGTATTGGTGGGTACAGTCAGGGGAAAAGTGCAATCAGGGACTTCATTAAAAATGTACAAGTCTAGGATACCTGCATCATATTTTCTGGATACTACACCCTGCTCTTCTACTACAGATTAATTCAGCCAAATGGAATATAAATTACCTCACTGAAATATATGTACTAAATTCACAATAAATGGCAGTAGAGGATAGAAGGACAGTTATGAGGCTTGAGCCAGAATAAGCAATATCTGAGTGTATTATTTGAATCAATAGCAATATTAATTAAAAGCCAAAAGCAAAGTATTAGATGGAGCTGAAGTATAAAGCATTACTTATAGATTAATCGAAACACAGTAAAGGACTTTTTATCCTGAAATAGTGATATCAAAGTACTGCTTTTCTCACTGTATATTTACCATCATATAATATTTTGCAGATGTATTAAATTATTAATTAAAAACATTTGTGCTGAGCTTTGCTAAGAATTTGTAAGAAGTAAATAGGATCAAAGACCTCCAATTTTATGTTTATTCTTTCATTCTTATTTTGTTTCAGTCTAAATTAAGCTGTTATCTCAAATACCTATTTGATATATTTTTAATTAAGAATAACTCCCAGTTATTAACTGTCCTAAGAAAATTTTACCTTTGAAAAAAAACACCCTAATTTTATACTACTCTTAAAGCACTTTGATCAGGATGATTGGACAGGGAATGTTTTATCATGTGTTGGGACATTTCTTTCACTTTATCTACATAGGTAAGGGCAAAATTTTTTTATGGATATTTGAATTGCTGTACTGCTTTAGGGCATGTTTTAATGAGAATGTTCATCATACTCACTCTTTATTTGATTATGAATCACCCAAGATTATGAATTGACAGTTGCATATAGAACGATTTGTATACCATTAACTACAGTATTGTACACCATTAACTACACTATGTGAATAGCTAATCTAAAATATTAGGAGATTCAACATGAAATAATTCCCCATACCCAATGTTTCTAAAATATATGAACCATTTTAAATTCTTGAAAGAAATAAATGTCTATACTAATAATTCAGTTTATGATTTTCTACTCTATATGTTGTCTTTTATAACAGGCAGGAAAGGATTATGTACATAGTCTATACAGTATACCTTCCATATGGACATATTTTAGGGTTAATAGTTCATGTTTCACACACATTTTCCGCTAGAGAGGGAAAGTGCTATTGACTCACTGGGCAATTGAGATTCAAACTTACTAATAACAAAAGAGAAATAATGGATTTCCATTTTCATGTATACAGTCAGCGTGTGCTGACTATGGTGATGTTCTGAAAGAATTTCAAGAGAAAAAACTTATATAACAGATCAGGGCAGAGCTACAATGTGCGTAACTATTAAAAAGTTGTTCAATAGTAGAAAATTACTTATGTAGGAGTATATCTACTGCATGCATAAATATCGCGCCTCCCATTATTGTCACACTCTGAATACAGTCATTGTAATACTAATAAAAGGCTGGAAATATGTGGATTATTTTATTTCTTCTGCTTTAACCTCACTGCATTCAATGGTCTTGTCACTACATTTTGTTCTTCCTTTTGGATTTCTCCAATATGTCATTCATTGACACTTTTCCTGAAAAAATCCTACAAAACTATGTAGTTATAAACATGACAAACAGTAAGAGCCTTAGCTGTTGTTTGAGGAAAAAATAATGGATTTAATGAGCTGAAAAACACCTTTTTGAGTACGTTTTAACAATTTACTTCCCGGAGACTTTGTGTCCAGAGATGTCAAAAATAAATAGATTTATTAGGAATTGGATAAATTAGCTGCTGTGCTTAAAAAAAAAAAAAAAAAAGACAACCTTTCCATTGTCTGCCTTTAGAGACAACTAACATACGACATAACAAATGAGAAGAGCTACCTAATGGCCAGATGTTACTAGTTTTCTGGTTGATGCCCATAGACGTGTTTCACATCTGGCACGCAACTGCATTGTTAACCTTTTTTGGTTTTGAAATGTAAAAAGAAAAATTGAATAGTGATTAGGGCAGAGTCATGCGCATGTGTGTGTGCATGCACATTGGGCAAAGGTTTCTAGGACTGAAGTGTCTGGCCCATACAGCACATCTGCTTGGTAAAAATAGTTAAAATTTATTGGAATAGATTTATCTCATGTATAACAAGCAGCAACATGTTCAAAAGTCTACCTGCTTAAGAGATGATTGAGTTTCCCTCCATGACCTACATAAGGAGGTATTATCCCAACTCTGCTTAAATAAGATCAAACTTTCTGCATAAAACATATTTGGCATAAACTGAAGGTCTTGAGATTTGTGAAAGACAGACTGCATGTACTGACCATGCAGGACTTAACTGAATCACCAGACATCATTTTTCATGAAGTTTCCCAGATTCAAAAATATATTTATGTTTCCACAGTATTTTTAAGAAAAGGTAGATTCATATGCTAAATCTATCAGACAACTTCAGCCTTTTAAGAGTTCATTTTCTTGATTTCTTTTAATAGAACATTTTTTCTACCCACACTTCTTTTGTATCCACTTATTTCTTTAAGTTTTAAATCCATTCCTCAATTCAATTCTTATGCAATATTGAAGCAAAAAGGCATAGTGTGCTTTGAAGCATGTAAGGGATCCAGTTGATGCCCACATATTTTGAAGGTGAATAGAATATAAGCTTGAATATAAACAATAAGCAACAAGGATGATCTGAACATCACTATCTCAAGATAAACCATGCAAAGTAAAGAAAATTCACCCTTAATGGTGGACTAATCGACCATATCCTAGAATCAAGAATTTGTTGATAWAGCATTTGTACTGCAGATGGCAAAACATATATGCTATATGAAATAACGTGTGATATCACTGGAGAATAAAATGAAACTCAAGTTTCATCAAAACATGAAACCTGACCTGGTAAGCTTTGCTTATGAATATTACAAAGTTAAGGGGAAAAGAAAGAACACATTTTTTAAGATTGAATATTTAAAAAAAACCCAAAACTCTAGAAGCTGAATAGGAAGCAAGGATGATTCTGTAAGAGTGTAAGTAGGGATGATTCTGTTTGCTCTGTGAAGATCCTATTTTTCTTTAATCTGCATATAACRTAAATAAACTGTTGTATCTCAAGGGTAAGTTAAAGTAAAAATTAAGTATTCTCTCTTTTCAAGTCATTTCACTTCACTTTCTCTTTCAACTTTAAGCATCTTAATGCTGTGCTCTTCCCATACGTGAATATYATACAGTACTGAAAACATGACATTACAATTAATAACCATTCAATGGGCAGGGTGGAAAGGGAGATATACTCRTTTTTCCTCTTGTTGCTTGCACTAATAAGTGCGTGCACTAATAATACAACCACACAGATCATTTTGCTTGCAAAAGCCTAGGAATGGAATTGGGAGTCTGGGCTTTTGGTTCATCTTATTTATTTTTTCCCCTTTGAATACTGGTGATGCATCTACCAGGCACAACCAGACTAGATCTTCATACAGTTCATGCRTGTGTTTCCGCATGATTTCAGAATTTAAAAAGAAGAAACAATCACTCTAAGATTTCAAAAGGAAGGCATATATAGGAAGAAACTTGTATGTGCATCTGTTCATGTATGTGTGTGTACAGTATTTGAACCCTTCAATATTTATGCCCAGGAATTGTTCAGAGTTCAAAATTAATAAATAAAATTGTATTCCTTCAGTGAGCTAAGGCAGCTGTCCCTTGGAAGGTATAGCACTAACTGAGTTTTGAAAAGCAGAAGAACAGTTAAAAGTCACTCAGATGCTTATTCAGAGGTTTCAAATAGAGCACAGATATTGAACAGCTGTGTCTTGCAATTAAGCTAAAATCAGAATGAAAAGAGGACAATCCCATGGCAATCCACAGGGTTGGACAATATTTTCCAACATGCCTACCTAACACCTGAAGACTTTGCCCTCCACCAACTCTTTCATTGTCAAAGAAAATAATGAAAGAGGAGTAGAACCATATCATAATTACTGGAACTTATTCCCATATAAAAACATGTCTAGTATACCTTAATCTTTTCCACATTGTGATCAATATTAGGATCTATAATTTAGAAGTGAGAACATAAAAAAAAATCAACTTAAGCAATTTATGTATAAGAATATATATGTACAAAATAAAACCAAATTCCCATCCTCATGCCCCTCAAAGCCCCTAAAGAAGGCAAAATAACAAAAAGCTAAGAGACTATAGCAGCATTTAAGAACTGAACAGCAGAGCACTTTCCGAGTGCTCACCATCTGAAAACCACAATCAATACTAAACATTAAAATCTTCTGGAAAGAATAACTTGCCAATTTCCAGGCACACATACCTGAAATCTGCCTAAATAAAAATATATAAAATTGTATTAAGAACGCCAAGGTAAACATCAATCCCCCAAACACACACACACAAAAAAAAAGGTAATAAATCTGTATAAAACAAGGCACCAAACATTAGAAGGCTGCATGACAAGAGACAACAGGGAATATGTGAGTAATATCACCGAAGAGGCAGAAACAGCTGCTGAGCRAAGTGATAGTAAAACACTTTATCAACTCAACAAGATTCTAAGTGGCAGATTTACATCAGCTAAAGGATCTATTAGTAAGAAACAGAGAACGACCACAAAGACTGTTTACCATGTCATCCATCTGTATACTTCATTTTCTAAACTTCCTCTCTTGTATTAAATCCAAGTTTCTCATCTTCACTTTCAAAGCTGTGTTCACAGCCTAACTCTCTCTTGTTTCTTATTTTTCATACACAGAGTGGTTGACTCTCATCTCTGGTATTTCCAGAGATCCTGCCTCTCTTGCCTAAGTAAAGCACTTTTTAAAAGTACTTTTGTTCTCTGTCTCATTCTTTGCTCACACGTGGAAGAGCTCTACATAGAAGTTTAAAATAAAATAAAATAAAATAAAATAAAATAAAATAAAATAAAATAAAATAAAATAAAATAAAATAAAATAAAACCTAGAAAACTTTGTTCTTTTCCTTCCTTATTTTCTAATGCATTGTAGATTTTTATCATTAATCATTGTTCTGGAAACAACTTAAAAATCTTTCTTCTGCTTTTCATTAGGAGCCACATTTGCCAAACTTCTCCATTTCTGCTGTTCTCTAACCTATCTTAGATTGTTGTATATCTATTTGGAAGTATCCACCAAGAAGTGGATGATGTCCACCCAGAAGTGGACATGATAACAATGTTGAACAAAATATTGTTTACTGCTTGTTTTCTTGTTACTTTTTTTTCTTGTTATTACTTTTTATTGTTTGATACAACTTTTTATACTTTCCAGTGTGATGTTTGCCTATTTCACAACAACATGGATATTGTCAATTCTTGTTCAGTTCATTACCCACTTTATCCAATGGATGATTTTATGAAGAACTGCTTCTTTAGTTTTACAGTTGGCTATTACTCCCAAACCATCATCTCTGAATTCTATTCAAAATTTTTCATACCATGTTCAAATCATTTCAGCTTATGTAGATTGAATTTGAATCCTATTCTTCTTTTTCTTTACATTTCCTCACAGCTACTTATCATCTGCAAAAGCACTAAGCCTAGTCTGTATTTCGTCATGTAGTTCTTCAGTGAAAATAATGAATACAACTAGATTCAGAATTGACCTTGTAGAACACTACACATAACCACACTGGAATTAAATATTTTTTGCCTCTTTGTTTCTTTCTCGATGAAAAGCTAAAAATGCAGGCATCATACAGTTTATCAATAATACACTAATGTATTTAGATAGATCTTCCTGACAATGGAGTGCAAACTAACAGCTCAGGTAAATAAAGACAGCCTACCTAATAGTCTACTTAACGAGGTAGAAGACTGATAAATAGAAGAGAAATCTAATACAATTTCACAGGTCTGCATTCAAACATTAAACTAGAATAAAAGAATATCCACAAGAAGCAAGTCAGCTTTCACACTTTGACAATAACACGCATGCCAATGAGAATATACTGAAAGAAGTAAAATGAAAAAATTGAAAGCCAATATCAGTATTCACTAGTTAAAGTAGGATCTATGCATCAAAATATAAAAAAGCTTTAAGCCCTTCACTTTTTCTCCTCAAATATTAATTTCCATCTTACCATATGGTTATGAAAGCTACACCAAGGATATGTAGACAGATGTCTAAATGGCTTTGAAAGCAAATGCCCCTTGAAAAGAGATACTAAATGAAATGAATTAATAACAACTGCTGAGACACATCAAATATTTTTACACTCCTTTACTTTTATGTTATCCAGAGTAAGAGACAGAAGCACTCATTCTGTATGATAAGAATACATTCAGAGAATCTTTAACAGCAGCTGTATCTTTGGACAACTGGAGGCAGATGTGAAACTGTCAGCTTAAAGTCTTATTTATAATAATTAGATTGTATGTGCCTTAATAACATCTATAAAAGACAGATCCATATATACACAAAGGAAATTTATTATAGGCAGAAAAATTTTTGAAAAGGACAAAAGGAAAAGCAAACCAGAATCYTTCCCCTCTCAACTGCATATTGGCAAGGGGCCTGCCTTTGCTTCTCATACGGGTTTTTGGCTCAAGGGAATCATACACATCACTAACTCTGGATATCAGAAGCTGAAGTGAACAGATGCCAGATGAGAAAAATAGGAGATGAAACTAATAGTGAAAGGGATGATAAACCTCTTGACCTCCTCTTTCCACTACATTTACAACAGTTTGCTGATTCGGGTTCATCTTTCAACTCCTTGAAACACATCCTTCATATTATGTTAGAAAGTTGAACTGAAGTATGATCTTCCCCTCTTCACAATTGGCTTTGTACTGAAAATATGTCCACATTTTTGTTGTTGCTGTGGTCCACCTTGTCTTTGCCTAATACGATCTGTTAACTGCGGCATTTTGGTTTTTTCACATTTCTTATCAACAATCGGTTTTCACTCACTGGCTTCAGAATAGTTTTGTCATACATCCACAGCACCTGGTCAGATTACTCCAGGCAAATTCTGTTATTTKTAACTGTGTCTGGATTGCATTGCAAGGAGTTTCACCATCCAGCTGGAGTTAAATTAGCCATTGATGTAACAGTTGCAAATATCGCAGTGTGACTGGCAGCTCATTTCTATAGCACTATATTTTGCAGATATTCAGCTTTCATGAAAGTTTCCAGCTTTATAACTTTTCAGCTTTACTTCTGACATCCCAACCTCTAAGCCCCTGAATGTATTGCTGTTTTTATCCTTTGCCACCTTCATTGCAAGATTTGATTCTATTTCCCATATCATTTATACAACTGCCTAGGGATTAGGTGCAATTCATATTTCCTTTCCTGTAGTTTCTCACTGTGTGCACTATATATGGAAATTGGTAAGTGTTCTTTTTATTTTTTTTCCCTTAATGTATTATGTCTTGTTGTCTGGATTCTCTTAATTTAATCATGTGCACTTACTCTGAACACTGCTTTGAGCATTTCTCTGCACATTTCAGCCATTCTTGCTGCTTAAAGATACTTCTGCAGGGCTAGAACTCTGTCCCAACAGTCTCTCCTGAAAGCTCCAATCACACGTCCCACAAATGAGCCTGGCTCTGGTTAGCAAGTCTGTTATGATTCCAGCACTGCCTGTAGATGCCAGAGTTCTCAGCTGTGTAATGTTAGTATTGGTTTAGATGTAAAAACATGTAATCCTATTCCAGTTTCATTCTTTTGGAGGTCACAGTCCTTTGATGGTGTTATCTGCTGTTCCAGTATTTCAGGCAATACTCTTAATCACACAGTCTCACTCAACTATTCATTCTTTGCTCTGCCCAGTGAGCTATTTGAAGCATTTCTCTTCATTTGTCTTAATGTTTTTAATGGTCATCTTTCCATATAGGTTAGTTTTTGCTTCCCACTGCCAAATTTTTATTTGAAAACTTAGTACTCCTGGTTTATGTTTGTGCTCACTGTTTTGTTTTCAGTCACGCTTTGCATGTAACTTTGGTTCTCCCAGCCAAAAAATATCCATCATGTTTCCTCAGGCCTATCCTGTTTTTCCAGGTGGATTAAGGTTTTTGGATGTCCACTTGCAGGTTAGGAGCTGGACATTCAGAAATCTTGGACATRCAGCTGACAGCTAAAAGTCAAAGCCAGATGCACAGTACTACATAGCTACACACTGTAAAATCGGTATAACTCAGGATCAATCCAGAGTACTCTGCAGAGTCTCTGGGTACCTTCTGATACCCTGTGGAAACAGCAAATGTGCATCTCCTGCCTGTTTGCTTTTGAAAGCCATGAAAACTATTCCACACATTTTCTTCAGTTATTCCAAGAACATCCATACAGCAAATCCTGTGTATAATGCAAGTATAGGAAATAGTGAGTATATCCTCAGCACACATTTACTTATGATTGAAAAACAAACAAACAAAAACCCTCATATTCTTTACTAAGATAAATACTTAGAATGGTATTACAACTGCAACTGGATTCAAATTGCTTATTGTTTTGGGTCTCTCTTCCTGCAAACTGGATTTCCTCAAAGGTTCGATGTATGTCATTAATTTAAAGTTAGAAGGAGCAGCTAGTTTTACTAGAGGATGCTTAAAATACTGTTTTGTCAAGCATGTGCACTGAATAAGCACTGATTTATTTATATTCTTATGCTAATTAGCAAAGTATATTTGGAAATATGTGTGGTTAAAAGTTCAAAAAGCTTGTCAGCAATCTTAAAACTCTCGGCAAAATCAGAGCAAGGAAAACTAAAAAGCATAGATTTTCAGTTTGCTGAAATCTGTAAAATAAATTCCTCTCAAGGAAGTGTCAATCAGGTATTTAAAACTCCTTGCCTCCTTAGGCATATCATGTCATTAGGTTTATTAGTAAGGTGATGTTAGCTTTGAAGTAGTCCTGTTATTCAAGGCGGTATTCCCGGTGCCTCTGGCTGCTTCCTGCCAGGTCTGTCATTTCAAGTGCCTCTGAACTCTAATACGGGTAAATCAATGGAACTTGAAGAAATCTTCTAGAAACAAGTGCCCAGACAAGAAAACAACCTCTTATTTTGGCTTGTTGCTACAAACTGTCCTGTCCCACAACCTTGAAGATCAGTCCCTCACGTGTCTGTTGGAAGCTTTRGTTACGGATAAAGTTCTCTAAGATGTGAACATTATTGCAAGCAGAACACACAGATATTTATGCAATGACTGACTTGAAGATAAGAAGCTCACTGGGAGGAAATACACAGCTCAGCTTAGCCTGATTTCAAGATAGCAGCACAGCCATACAGGATTAAATCTGAAAGGGAACTGTGCTCCAAATCTGGGTCCAACTTAAACGATTAGGTGGGAGGTAGGTATAAAATTGCTTTGTTCAAGGTCACTAGACTCAGCAGTCTAATTTTTTTTTCTTAAAACATCTGCAATGAGCAATCATGTTTACTTTGATAGAAAGCATAACTTTTATCCAGACAAAATAATAGCAAAGTAGGAAAAAGATACAAAAAAAATGAAAATAAATACTTTTCTTAAAACAGATGCTTTAAGATTTTGTTTGTTTCATATGAAGGAATTCATGCTAGTACAAACAAAATTATTAGCACTATAGGCATTTGTTTTGACACACACTTATTTTCTGCGTGTATTACAGATATGATTACTTCATTTTAGGTAAGAATTTGGACTCATGGGTTGCATATCTTTAAGTGCAGTTGCTTCAGCAATATGATCTCTGAAAAAAGTATGCAGAAGAAAGAGAAAGCAAGCTTTGTTTTTTTTAGCGAAAATTTCATTTAATTTCATAGCAATAAGAAATCAGAGTTATATAAAACTTTTCACTCTAAGAAACTTTGTGTTTGCCAAACTGAGCGCGTGTATGAATCATTTCACAGAACAAGAACTATTTTCACCCAACACTGAAGAGAAATCAACATGGCAGGTGCTTCAACAGCAGGGCACAGTAACTTTGGAAAGCAAGGAGGGAAATAAACTGTTAAAATAAAGCTTTACAAAGAAAGAGTGTTATCAGCCCCTCAAATTAGAATACAGAGATGCTTGACCTGTTTTTATGGAAAGCTTTTTTTGTATAGAAAGTCACRCGTAAAAAAGAAACCAAATAATTTTGCTGAAAAGAATTCAATCTTCAATTCAATATTTTAAATCTTTCATTCCATCAGTCAAGCTGGTCCCTCTGACACCTAACACTGCAAGGGCTAACATAAAAGTGATAATGCTGATAAGCAGGTAAAAGCAAATGCCTGTGAAACACCCTGACAGCCMTTTGAAATGAGAAAGTTGCCAACAGCATTTTAGGAAGAGATGCATCTCCTCAGAATTTCTGCATATAATTCTGTTGGTCAAATACTGCGGCATAAACTCTTGACAGCTGGATCAAAATAGATTTTTTACTTGGTGTTTCCCATATACAAAAGCAGTCCCATAAACAAGGTAAAGTATCAGCATTTCAGCTTTCACCACTCATCGTAGCATTTCCCCAAGACGAAGCAGAGTTTCTGCTGAGCTCTTGTGGCTCCTGTGACTTTCCTGTGCCAGGGAATGGCCCAGGGAATGCAGAGAAGCTCTGCTGCTAGCCCACTACCCTGCCCCATGGCAGCCCGCCCTCGGGAGCCCCCCTTTCACTAGGCTTGTGTTTGCCACTTGGTGGGCAACGTGTGCTGATCAGCAAATGGAGAAAACCTCCTTTACAAACATTAATTCTCCTGACATGCTCGAGACTTAAGCAGGTTTTTACTCTCTTGTTGTCACATGCTGGTAAAACATGAGGCATAAAAGTTAAATTGGACTGCAAACAGAAYAGCTGTCACTGAGAGAGAAATCTGGGAATTCTGTTGTCTTGCAAATCCCTGTTGTCACTAGCAGGCAAATTTCCTTCTTAAAACTGCTTAATACTGAAGTAATTGATTTAAAACTTTTTTTGGACAATTCATTACAAAGCTATTATAATACTGCCTTGTTAAATTCCATTAAATCTTAAATGCTGGAGCCATCTAGCATAGGTCAGTTTAAAGGATGTGTATTTCCTTTGAAGAACATAAAGTATTGTAATTGTGCACACCACAGCTCTTTAATAATAAATATCCCTTATGCTTAAAAGTCATACTAATAATTTATGGAGGTAGTTTGAAGAACRATTCTTGCATGTACTTTAAAGCAAAGTAGGGAGTGAAGTGCTGCTCAGAAAAAATGCTGCAAATAGGATCTTGTTATCTTTACTTTAGATGAAGGAAAACAGTTGTGATAGTCTCATTTTACTTTCCTCTAGATGCTTAGCTTTATTCTCAGGGGCAGGAGAACAACATCAGCAAAAGCTACCATTACTGGAAATTCAGTCTCACTATTAAAACTACTTGCCTGAATACAGACTAGAAAGATTATGACATTGGTAAGCTGAAGATGCCCATTGCTGATACATATGAACACAAGAAATCATAAAATAATTGTTTCTGCTTTACAGTAAGATAAAGAATACTTATTTCAAATGCTTCAGTTTTCATTACTGAAGATAAGAACCACCATARCAGTTTGGACTGCAAGGTTGTAGAAAAATGTCCTCAACTGAGTACAYAGCCATACCAGTATTCACAGTGAAGGCAAAAATGCATTTTGGATCCCCATGAAATAAAAATGAGGGGCTTAGGTTTTGYAGGGATCAGGCAGGTTCTGCTACTACAGAGATAGGATTTACTTTGGGCGATACTGTGGATTGACCTGCCGGTGCTCATGCATCAGGAAAGAAGCGCTGGTAATAGCTCTCAGAGAGCAGGGTCTGATTTCTGTCTAATTGAAATCTTTACTGATAATGGAGAGACTGATTTAGACTGCAGCAAGATTTTGAAAAGATAACCTTACAAAAAATACTTTTGTCTGAACAAAAAGCATTCAAGTGAATTAGTGCAGCATGCAAACCATACTCAGACTGCACCTAACTGACAAAAGGAGCATTTAAAACTGCAGCTTTTGGTACTAGTCTGTGGCATAGATGAGTTGTTATTCAAAGAGAATATACGTCCTCTCCAGATTCTTGCGTTAGTCTCYACTGGAGCTCTGTATGTTTTTTATGAAAGACTGTTTAGACCTTCATCCCTAAGGCAAGAATAAAGTACAACTGGGGACAGTACAGATGACCATTCAGCAGAAATGAATTTCCCTTGAAAAATGGGAGAGATCAGACAGAAAGCTTCCCTTTCCCGGAATCCTCTTGTGCCAGTAGTGGCTGCAACCATTTTGGTTTATCTGAAGAGCATATTCKTTAAATACTAGCAAACTAAGTCTCCTGGGATATGATCTGTCAGCCACACACAGCCTCTTTCAGTGACTGATTTTAAGTCACACTTTCTGGAAAAAAATYACCAAAGGCCATGGTTTTATACAACCATCTATGCTCTGTGTTAGATTTCATGCTGCCAGCAACACAGGCAGAGCTCTGAGATTTWCACCAGCCCATTAATTTCAAATTGTTCATCCACACTTTTGATTTTCATGCTTTCAAACTTTGCGAGCAACCAGAACAGCCTCAACAGCAGCTGACCATTAACAAGGGTTTGCTGGGTACCGGTGCAGGTAGGTGCAACGTAGGTCACTGCTTGGAGGGCTGACAGAGCACTCCAGTTCAGATCTCTGTCATCGCAGGTACATGACACTGAACAGCCTCAGAAAACATCACCAAACAAGCTGTGACCAGACAACCGAACTGAATTCTCTGCAAACAGAATGCACAGAGTAAAACACATGCTTAGGAAGGTTATGCAGGATGATAGCAAATGTTTCATTTTTAACTCTTTTCTTTTGAAACTGTATGCAAAAATATAACTCAGAATTTCACAGGTTTTTAAAGTATTCAAATGTATAATAAAATTGCACATAACAGAATGTTCTCCTGCTAAGACTTGCCATATCTGCCTGGAAACAAACCCACTAAGATCTGCCCACTCAGCTCACAGTACTCTGGGTTGAGACCTTACCCAAAGGCCACAGAGTGAGAAGTTATATGAAGAGTACCAGCACCTCCTAGGGATATACAGAGAGAATGTATATATATATATAAAATAAAAATATTATATAAAATATAATATACATATAAAAAAATAAAAATATTATGAGGTACATAGAATTATATAATATATAAGGCAGAGCAACCTTGCTGACACTGCCAGAAATTTTACCGGTGGGTTGTCTACTCCCAGGCATATTGTAACATTTGAATAGGCAGTATAATGTGTGAAAATAAAGATGAAAATGCTTCCGGCACCCTCATATCCAGACACTTAATTGTATATGGTGGTCAAATAAATTGTCAATCGCCCTGACATCAGGACTGTCTAGCGCACATCTAAATGTTATAAAACTTTATTCCTGTTTCACAGTCACAGCCACTTCTGAAGCAAAATGAACAGGTTACTGTCATAGAATAAAATACAACAAGTTTAGAGAAAGAAGCATAGAATCTGTAACCATCTGAAACTTGGGGAATTCTAGGCAATGAATCAATCTGCTGGCTAAGAAACGGTCTGTAAGTATTTGTTCGGCTCTCCTCTCTTCACACCCATTCTGTCTTCATGTCCCATGCATATTCACACATTTGAGTTTTCACTCGACAAAGTGCTCACAGGGACTGTGCTCCACTGCCACTGCAGTCAGTGGAAAAGGTCTCTTATTGATTTCCACTGGATATGACCCAAAACACACACTGTGTGTTAAATACTTGCACATGGGAGTATTTGCATCCAAACTGACTATACTCATTTGGCATGGGACATTGTTCAAAACTCAGGGCTACAAGGGTTTCAAAGCTCTGTCAGAGAAGTCAGGAAACAGAAGGAATATGATGCAATTTATGTGACACAATTATAACTTACTAATACAATTCAAACACATGAATGCGAAATGCAGTTCTTGCAATCCCTGAAAACTTATAATCATCCCATACAGCAAGAAACAAAATGTCAAAAAATAAATAATTGCATTTCCAAAACAAAAAACATGGCTCTCTCTAGATTCACCATGAGAAGGAAAAGAAAATGAATTTGTCAAATAAATTGTATTCTGTGAATAACTTGCTCAAGTCTGTTCATTAAACAAAACCTTTTACAGAACACAGTTTTGTATGAATAATGCTGTTGCTGCTCCTTCCAGCTGCATAAAGGTCTTCCATTCAAAACTTCACTTCATTCTGCTAATTAACTACACATTTCTTTGCAGCTCTAACTTTAAAATGGTATTTGGAAGAGAACATGCTTTGTAATCAATTTCAATCATATTGTTGTATTTCTCAAGGGAAAAGAGGACTCTCAAAATAATCTTATGCCTACAATAACCTACTGCCATATAAAATGTGCTTTCTTATTCTGATGTTTGGAAAGTCTGCAGCATTGCTCAAATATATTTCAAGTCATCCTATAAGGTATTTTCAAAAGAGCTTCTGKTTTTTTTTGTTTGTTTGTCTATTTGTTTGCTTATTTAATGAGAATGCTTTGTTTCAAGAAAAGTGGAGCGCAGTGTGATATACTGATATCACATGAATTTGCTGATCTTTGGCCTGGAACCTGTCCCTTGGTAACCCAAAACTCTCTTAGCAGAGAAAGTGGGACATGGTAGAGTTCTCTATCACGTGATAAGGAGTGATAAAGACCAGCAGGATGTTTACACCATGCACAGCTCTCTCCATGTTGCTGCCAACAGGCCAAAAAAAAAGGTATTACTTTCTACAGGAATGTGCTATATAAAAATGAAGTTTAAATACCCCAAAGGAAAAGGTTTGTAAGTCTGCCTAAATGGGATTTTTTTACCTTGTCTGGTGGAAATATTTGTATGAACAATGTACCCTGATTTTGGGGGGTGGACAATTCAAAAAAAAAACCCTAATTCAAAAAAAGACCTCAGATTTTTTCCAAAGCTCTTAGATTGCAATATATATATWTTTTTTAAATACTTACTTAAAAAATGGTTTGTAACTTTGGGATATTAGGCAAAAGCCAGAAGAAAATGGACTCTACATTCTCTGCAGTATTTGTGCATAATTGACATACTGATTTATAGGTATCATACTCTACCCCATCTACTATATCTTACAGGACTTGCATAGAAATTATACAGTAGACTAACATATTATAGCTTTTWAAAAAAATGTAATTTGAGAAATACTTTGCCAAATACATTTCAAAGATTAGATTCATGCTCATTACATTCATTCAGTAGCCATGTTGCTTCCGGTTTTGACTTTTTTTTTTTTTTTTTAAATCTTATTTCCACTACTGCATTCTATTTTCTACAGTGTAAAAAGCATTTGATGGTAGAAAAAACTATGAATCTCAAAGTAATGCTTATTAAATGTTATAGATATCCTACATATCATAGCGAAGGAGGTATTCTTCAAACCTGGGAAGTTCAGGTTCTTCAAAGCACTGCACTTCTGAATCTATGAAAGCAATGAGCACCACAGCTGTGGAGAGCATCTCACTCTTGATGCATTTTATTTGGTATCTTTGTGAAAGAAGAAAAGTCAGTCCTCCCTCAGATGAATCTTTCAAGTTCCTTCTAAATAGAAGTAATTCATCTGTTATTTGCTGGTTTTTCTCCCCTCATTTTATAACTAAAGCTATTTCAAAACAATATGTTTTTAACAGTCAACTGCCTAGCAGTTCCTCTGTTGTAGTTCTTCCTCTCTTGAAGTCACACTCCCGAGTAACACTGAGCCTGGATGTGCAGCCACCAGTCCTCATGCAGTAAAGCCATGTACCATAGATATCACACACACTCAGATTATATATCAAACATGTAGAGGGAAGGTCAGAACGGGAATAATTTCCTAGGGCTCTTAACTCAAGAACTAGTATGAACTCTAAGTCTTTCACCTGCTTCCATCATTTTAGGGATATATCTACACTAATAGTATCACTACTACTTACAAACTCAATACTACACACTAATACTATACAAACTCAGGTATTCTGCCTTTAAATCTTGGAGATTTCTCATTCACTGCTGACAACAGATGTTAGTAAGATTTTGTTTCTTTGTTTGATTTTCCCTTCTCTTATTTTTTCCTGTTTCTCTAGCAAATTCTTGTATTCTTCAGAAAYCCCCCAGAGCTGTGACCCAACAGCTGCCCTTCTGATGCAAGGCCTATGGCTTGGCACAGGCTGCTCAGCACCAGGGAGCTTCAGGCAGCCCTTGAGAGAACATGTGAACRTGTAGCATGACACATTCACTTCTTTATCAAATACCAGTACTAAAAAGTAAATTTATAACATACATAAGGAGAAGAAATATATACTTGTCTTTTTTCCTTAGTGGGTTAACAATATTCAGTCTTTATAAGTTTCCTGTCTTGTCATGTAGACCCAAAATCACCACACAATATAGCTGCTTAATGGCAGTAAGGCCATTCATTTTGATCATATTAATATGGTCACTGGATAGACTGGAAAATTATTTTGTGGTCACTGGATTTTCAAGAATGTATCCATCTCATTAAAGAACTTCATTTCTCAGAGTCAGTATTAAGAATGAGCCCTATCTATGGAACATTTTTGCAAGTATGAATCTAATCTTATAGGTTTGGTGAAGAATTAGCTTAATTTTCTCTGAGTCATTCTTCACTAGCCATTCTAAAATGAATCTGCAGAGACCTGGATCTACTGCTGGTGGTCTTAGCTTGATTGCAATGTATCTATCTGTCTCACTCTGTTAATATTTTTCTCAATTGTGCCAATTTTGTTACATAAAATTTAATTCTTACATTATTATTTACTTCGTGATTATTTCCATTCTTAAAGCTGCAGTCATAGTACTTTATTGTCCAAAGCTTTTCATTTACCCCCAAACAAACTGTATATAAGAATTTTAGGACCTCACACGATCTACCTCACACGATCTTTTTACTGTACGTCACTCACCAGAATATCACTGATGTTTGAAGCACCAAGAAATGCATTGGAGTTTGAAAAAACATTCAGAAGAAATACCATAGTGCCCTTTTTGCAGACAGTTACCAACACACTTAAAAAAAAAAAAAAAAAAATGGATATCTATCCTAAAAAATGGAATGCTGAGATAGAAGGATGTTTGATCTGAAATTATGTACCCATTCCTTAGTCAAGCAAGAATATTGAACATATTGACCAAAGAACTCTCTCCTTACAGGTTGTAGAAAATGTTCTCTTCCCACATTTAACTATTTCTTTTTGATGAGTACAAAAAACAAAGATTTCATCTCTTTTCTTGTATCATACCCACTCTTTAGTAGCTGTCCTCTAGGTCAATAATTATTCCCTTGAGCCCATCCAGCTCTCCTTCTATCTTCAACTTAAAGTAGATGGTAATTGGTTTAGGAGCACGATCTGTGAGATGGCTAGGTTCCATTTAGATCTATTCTCCATTCCCTTAACAGTCTTTTCATCTGCTGAAAAGCTTCCTGAAAGACATGTCTTTGGTGTCCTGGACATACAATGAATTTAACCACACGGTTAAATTCAAGCACTTCAGATAAATTTCAAAAATGTCTTTCCTAATTTCTTAAACACATGCCAAGTTTCTTTCTCCTTTTTATGTTATCCAAATAAATGTTCCTTATATTTTGATATGTTCAATATAGTGCATTTCAAACTTGTATATGGAAATTCTGTAATTAACTTATTGTGATTGACTTCATGAGAACATGAACTAGTACTCTGAGTACAGTACACAGTTGAAAAATCAGAGGAATTTCACAGAAATCTGCTCCARTCAGTAACTAAGATGCATTCAATTTACATTTTAGCTAACCCCTGCCAGACAGCTTAACAATACTGTAGTTCACCACAGCTCTGTCCCATTTACAGAGACAATAATTTGGACTCAGTACAGCTTTACCCTTGATTTAATACTTGCTGAACTGTAGTACTGCAAAATCATTTATCTTACTAACTTCAATACTTCAAAAATTACAGATCTCTCCAAGGAGTAACGTGCATTAGAAACAAACAGCCTGTGTGAAGCTTACCTTCTATGCCCCACACTAGTTTCTATAAGAAATTTGAAGAAGTCCTTACAGCCTAAGTTCAGACTACCTAAAAAAATTSTACATTCCTGGGAAGAATACTGGGGCCAATAGTTCTGCTTTCTGCCTCCATGAAACTTTTCACCACATGGACATATTTCACCTGAATAGAAAATAAAGTTTTCTTCTCGCTACACTGAAGACTACATTTTTAACCTTTATTGTGCATTAACCAGGAATTGAAACATTTCACAGAATTTTCCATATTCTAGCTAAATGCAAGTTTTTTGCTATATAAAGACATCATGACTGAACTCCACCCCCATATACTGTCATAATGAAAATGATTCAAACACAATTTTAACCTCAGGGATTAGATTCCAACATTAATTCAGCCTCAAACATAAATTCCCTTAGWTTCAGAGGTGTGTTCTTTCTTTATTTTCAATATATTTAGAACACTTACAGCTTTCAGCAAGATACAAAAGTTAAATGAACTAGAGAGAATATGAAGAAATGCTTTAGCTCTGCATCGGGATATAAACAGTTGCTGTTATAAAGATGGAAAAGGTAAATTGGAGACAAAAGGGGCACCAATCCCAAACAACCAGCTTTATACAATAGAAGGAAAAAAAWTCCCTCTGATTTATACATTTTCATCACACTAACCATGATGTGTGCCTAGGGAAAGCTTCCACTGTGCATCTTAACAGCCAAAATCAATTGGAAATAGTATGATATGCTAGAATGCCAGCCCAGTGATGACATTCACACCTTTACAAACAGCCAGAATAAATATCTGTGCTATGTTTCACAATGAATGGTGCCTTTGTATGTGCAGTATTATCAAGTCTTCTTATGAGATATATAATGGAGTTTATACCCTTCTTCTATCATTTGCTCTTCTTATTTTCCTTATTCTGATTTTCTTTCTAGATTAGATGACATTGTGATATGAAGCGGTCAAAAGATAAGGTCAGAAAAAAAAAAGATTATGTTTGTGGAGGGAGCAGTAAATTATTTTAAGAAAATATAACAAAGGCTGGGAGCAAAATTTTCTCACTACCTTGTGAGATAAATAATAAGACTTGGTATTAATAATTAATGCAAAATAAGAGTTGGGTCCTTGAATATAAGGAATGTGCTACCTTTAATATGTCTTTGGCCTTGTCAGACATAAGTTTTAAACAATTTAGCAAGCATACACTTTATTTGAGTATATAATTACAATGATTACATATGCTGATAGGGTAATTGAATTTTCAAATGACAATTAGCCATTTGAAAATAAAATCATCTAATTAACATGAACAATTGCAAGTGAAAATGGTGTCCTTCACAGGTCTTAAGAATCATTTTCTATATTCTGCAAATTAGGATTGGTGAAGGCAGTTTACTTTGTTACACTATGCTGATCAAAATTTTGTAATACACAATCATTAATGAAATAAACACACTCCACCACAAACCAACTGCACATGTACCTAAGTGTATGGAATATAGGTGTATTAGGTGTACACCATGTCTTTATCTTATGAGCTACAAGGACCAAATAGGAAGCTTTTCTCCTACTTATAAAGGGATTATTAATTATATTCAAATTACAGAGGAAGATGGCAACCATTCCTGTATTCTCTTTCCTAATGACATTTTCTTAAAAGTCCTCCAAACATCTTCTTGATTATGAAGAGTTTATGCTCGGAGTCTTTCTTGGCAGTCCAGGAGGCATTCTGCACTGCCTTGCAAGGCAGCAGTAATGACGCCCACAACCCATCCCAAAGCTACTTCTGGTTGATGYGCCTGTGAGGGTTCCCTCCATCCAGCTTATCATAAAATACCAGGCCCAAATGTGGAATAATCATTATTGCAAACAGTTCCAAGAAACACAGAATTTAGCAGCATGGTGGATATGTCAGACAATGACATGAGGTGAAATCATTGAACCCGAATGTCACATTGTCTATTATAAACATTATTAATCACTTAGCTAAATACAGAGATCCCAAAGCACTTTGCCAAAGTGGGAATACTATAAAACAGTATAACATAAGCCATAAGCTTTTGCTGTGATCATGCCTGAGCTCTCACATAGCACACTCTGGAAGATTTCACTGAGTAATTCTTATTAATTCCTAATGAAGTGGCAAAGGCAAAAATGACTTGTTTTCAGTTAGTGAGTCACAGACACACCTGGAAATACAGCTCATACTCCTGACTTGCAGGATTGTGCTTAGTCCAGTAGCMAACTCCCTCAGGATAGGGAAGGAGAAGGGGGAGGGAAAGGAGAAAGGTGAGATGTTGCATGAAGGATTTTGAGACAGACTTCCATATGCAAAGTTGTATTTACAAGGATCTGTAGTTTATCAAATACATTGACTCTAATGCTGAAAGCTACTTTTCATGACGAAAAATAATATTAAAAAAAAAGAAGATATAGGGTCCAAAAAACACAGAAGCTTAGGCGAAAAGCTTCCCTCACAAAGCTGCAAATGGAAACCAAGCTATAGGAACACAAGCAGAAGCCTCCAGCAGTAGCAATGGATTACATGGAGAGGATCTTCTCAATGCAGACACAAATCTGATAAGAGGGTATAGAAAAGATGGAGCTAGGCTCTTCTCGAGGCATCCAGTGACAAGAGGCAATGAACAACTGAATCTTTTCCATAGAGGCAATGAATCTGGGCAATGAGGGCAAACTGAGATACAAGAAATTCTATTTAAAGGTAGGAGAAAAAAGCTTCTTACTGTTTGTTTTATTTTGTTTTTCCTGTGAGGGTGATTGAACATTGGAATGAAATAGGGGTTCTTTCATTTGCATCTTCCAAAACCCAGGGCTTTCCTTCATTTAAGTCTTGTAACTGCTCCAGGGCTATCATGTACTAGAATGCAACATATTCACGTTCATTCACCTTGAATGGAGTCCTGGAGATATATCTTAGTGAATGTAAAAGCTTACCCTACAGATAGCTCTCATCAATATTCACCCAGAACAGCTTAAATAAATGCCTATGGTATRATCTATACATATAGCATACTGAGCTTGTTAGTTTGCTCACTAGCCRGACAGTTGAATAGAGATGTATTAATTGAATATCTAATTTCTGTCCATGCCAAGGACAGGGAAAATGGTTGCATAGTTAAAGGACARGCACTCTAGCTTTGCTTCTTGAATCCGCTGCTACATTTCTGAAGGGTTAATGTGAGCAAAGCAACGACATTCAGAGCAGTAATAACTTGAGAATATCAGCACTGCCCTACATCAGAAAGGTGCGGAAAAACTTAAATTCACAAGGCATGTGGGTTTCTCAAGTGTGATAGGAACACGCACATTGTTTTTGAATCACTGTACAAAAAGACATAAGGAATTTTTATTACTGGGGTTGTTATTTCACACTACTTGCAAATTTAAGCTGAATTCTGCCAACAGTTGTCTTTCTCTCTGTTCTCAAAAAAGAAGCCAGGGAGGACTCAGTTCAGAGAACTGATGTATATGCTGGCTGCCATCATGCATGTGCCAAGGATGACAGCATGCACTAGGTTTTGAGAGAGTACTGGTTTATTCCCCTGCTGAAGTAGCTTATCACCTCCCTGAAGCGAGCACTGTTATCGCATTGTGATAAAGCACTGTGAGTCAAAAACCCAAGGTCTTATTCTATCCGGACCAGAAAGTCTCATTATACATGTAGAATTGAGCATTCACTGGACTCATTACAAAGTGACTGAGACAAAATAAAAGTACTTTACACAAATAAAGTAGCTCAAATAGGTAGGGGTTTAAGGTACTCCAAGTATACTGTATCAGCCCAATAATTAGGAGAGATAATAAATTAGGAGAGATTATATTTGAATACATATTTATTGGAAATTCAGAGGCTTTTCTTCCAATACCTTACCTGAATCACGAAGAAAATGGCAATGAACATGGATATCACATCCTGCAGGTGAGCATCCTACTCCCTACAAGGTATTGGGCCTGTAACGCCAAAGCTTTCCTCTTGTGATGGACACCTGTGAGGGGAATGAGATGATGCCACAGTTCCCCCAGGTGTGCTCGTCTTGCAGACAATTTACACATTCTAAATTTGCACTGTACAGATTATTTGGCTTACAGCAGGGCTTCTCTGTGACAGGCTGATTTAAGGCTTCGGGATCCTTTCAGTTCTTGGTCTTTGGGAGGATATTTTTGATGGTAATTTTTGAAGAGCTCCTGAGAGCTGCATGGGGGAAAGGTCACCAAACTTCCAAGCAGCGTCTCAAAGAGAATATATTTAGCGGAGAGCCTTTTTCAAGTCTAGAAGACTAGAAATCAAGCATTTAAAACAAAATCCCAACATATATTTTTGGAGAATTAACCTAGTATCTTCAGAATCCGATTTGGATGAGTAAAATTTTATATCAAGGATGACCTTCCATTAGTGCACTGTGGATTTGGCATCCCAGCAACATAATACCAGCAACAATTTCATTTCATTCATGGAATGAATTTTTTTTTTCAAGGATAATATTTATTAAAAGATAATTGAATTGAAATCTTTGTTGTTGCTACTAATATGAAATAATGAAACATGTATTGCATTTAATAGTCGAAACTGTGACACCTTTATTTATAAGGAGAGCTATTTCCTTTGGGAAATGCCCCAAAGAAATAAAATCCAGTGCTAGAGGACTAAAGAATGAGCTATAAGAGACAAGGAAGCAGCTGATTTTGTTACGAGCTACCTTCAGCATCCTAATTCACATAAACAGCAAATGCCCCCAAACCTGAGAAGACATGACAACAGCCCCAGGTGCAAGTACCTTTGCCAAATTACTCTGTTCAAATTGACAAACTACTTTAGGAAAGGGTAGTAATTATCTTTAGATACACTGCAACATGGGAGAAGCTTGATTTAATTAAATCAGTAGCACTATAATTTACGTTATGATGCATACTTTAATTATTCAAAGCACAAATGTTCTCAGAAAACTTTCATTAGCGATCCAGGTCAATGGAAAAACCTAGCCATATCTGAGTTTTTTTGCCACAATCACTGTGAACATTAGTGTTTTCCTGAGAGTTTTAACTAATCCATTTTTGCAATGATTAAGTCCAGCTCTGTTAAAATGACTGATAGTATAATCATACACTTTACTTGTAGTTAATTACCCATTAACTTAACAAATTCATACAATTATGTCATTATAGTTTCTGCAACCACTTTTGGCCCAGTTCCTGATATTTACTCTATTATTCCTTCCTGTCCTAATCACAGAATTCCCTATTAATAAAGGACTTTCTTTGTGACACTAATGAAGTCAGCTAATCACTTATCTCTATCACATGAAAAAAGTCACATTGCATAAATGTTTCACACCGAGAAATAAGAAAAAACTACCCCAAAAGACTATCACTGAAAATATTTTAGTAGTCATCCCTAAGAACAGTCAAGCAAGCTAAGTATATTACATTAACCATCATTACAGTGCTTCGCATTTACATAACACTTCTAAATATTGCATAGTATATACATGACCAAATTAAACTTCAAATGCTTCTAAGAGACAAAGGAATAAATTACGTTCACCTTGGGACCATATGTTCTAAGATAAAGAAAAGTTAAATAAGTCAAGTCACTGGCTAAAACGGCGGGGGGAGGAAACACAGAAATCATGCTCCTTAGCCTTGATCTAACTAGTTGCACTGTTAGAATAATAATTTGTATGTTATTACTATTATTCTAACAGTGCTACTAGTTAGATCAAGGCTAAGGAGCCTCCAGAATCTCTGGCTGTTAATTTGTATGTTATTACTAACAGCCAGAGATTCTGGAGGATTTGTTCTACATTCTTTAGAAMTGTCTTTTACTACAGATCTTCTTAATCCTGGTAAATAAATGGATTTTTTTTCCCTCCCAAATGTAAAATAAATAACCTAGGCCTAGAAAGGAAATGGTGGATTTTTTGTTTCAAATCCAATCTGCTGTGAATTTCATTCAATCGCTTTGCAACAGCCAAAATGTGGGGTTTTTTTCTTTGCAGCTGTTTTTTTGTAACTAACTGCAGTCATCCTCATACAGAATATATTGCCACTAGTGTTAACAAGAAGGAGTGTAAGGTATGCAGTGTAATATGAACATAGCCCTGAATTCCAATAAAACAAACTCAGAACAATGTGATCTATGATGCTGATCTTTGTGTATATCTGCAACCTTATTTTCTTCAGCAATGAGCCATAGTTTCACACATGCTGAGGGTTTGAGTAATCTCACCCTCCTCACATGCTGTTCCTCCTTTGTGCAGAGAAAATATCCTAGTTAAAAGTAAATTTTGTCCCACTCCCTAGCCCTTAAAAACATGGGAAACGTGGGCTTGGAATATTTTAGAACTGGTGCCTTTTTCAGTATGGAATTCAAGCTATCATTTTAGTTACTAAATTATTCATTAAAACCAGTAGGCACCTCAGCTGCACAGAACCTTTGGGCTCTAACAAGATCCAAATTTAGTTTTAACAAATAAAAATGTCCTGAAAATTTTAGCATGGTGATCAACACATGCAAGAGCACCTTCACTGCACACTATTTGATCTCCTATTTACAGTCAGTGAATGTGACATTTCTTCAAGGCAATCAGGCAAGTGATGCTTAAAATTCATTCCAAGGTGCTGTCTCTTTGACTGGCTCCCCTTTGGTATTCCTAAACAAAAACAGAGCAACTGTTCATGTTCYATCTGATCTGATTACACCTAGGAAAAAAATACCTATTCGAAGAGCTGATCATGACAAATACCTTTCTCAACCAGAATTAATAGCAAATTAATGTCCTAGCATGACATCAAGCTTTACTGTTGATAAGACACTTCGTCTTGATGATAAAGAAAGACTACAATTCTAGCTATTGCCTTCATCTAAAAAGATACAAGTCCTCCACTCCCAAGATTGTGTAACAGCAGGAAAAGGACGGGTGAGCCCAGGCAATCTGGCATATTCAGTATTACCACCCACCTCTTTCAGAGCCTCCTATGGTCAAAGGTTTGAAGCACTCATAGCTTTTCAATGTAAAGTGTTGCGCCATAAGAGCATCTCCATTCACACCCCAGTAACTGAAATGATTCCTAACTCTATCAAGTATGTTAGTCTCTTTGGATGAAAGACAGTCCGTAAGTATCCTCTTCAACCCTATTTACGAGTGCTGGATAAAAGAGGGGACATTTTGATATTCCTCCTAGCACTTTTGTGTAATCAAACTCTCCTGCACTGCATATTCTATTATCACCTTCTAATGACTGGAGATGAAAGACTTCATAAATGAGGCGTGCTGCTGCATCATCTATAATGGAACGYATTCTTTCTCGGAGCAACACCGGGTGCATCTGGCTTCTGTGCTGCTAGCAAGAACATCAATCCAACCAGCATACATTCAGGCTTTGCTGATATATACTCCTGTTAAGGAATATTTCTTTTAATTATGTGGCAAATGATGACTAAAATGAAACCAGTACATCTACCAATCACTTCAGTGGTTGGCTTCAAAAAAGCCACAGAACATTATGTTGGCTAGTGGAAGAGTCAGCTACAGTGGGAGGCTGCTGCATAAGTATTATTTAGGGAGGGCATGATGATCACATYGGCCAGGTTATTACATTGTTGGAAGCAATTACTAATTATGATACATAAGATTCAAAAGTAAAAGCAATTTGAATTGCACAGAGGGGGATAAAACAAGCTCATAAACAAGCAGTGTTCCTAAAAATATTCTAATGTGAATTATGGTGTGGTTGCCTTTTGTTCTCCGCTCCTCCAAATATATCATTTCTATGTTCACGAAGGACACTAAGAGTCACAAAATAATGAGTGGGTGTTAAAAATATAGTACAGAGACTGGGATACAAAGAATTTAAATTGCAGAAGACAATTAGCCAAATGTTTTTTTAAAGCTGTCATCTAAAAATTAGAATCATTGTTAAAGACCTACTTTCTTTTCTTCTCTCTCTCTCTCTAAATATGCAGTACAAGTTGTGCAGAACCAACTTATCAAACAGTATGCTTCCATCTCATGTCACAGATGGAATATTATCTCTTAACATTTGAGAAAAACTTTTCCCACTTTTGGTTCATGTCACACTCAGGAGACGGTATTTTCAGTCACGGTTATTGCAGGCTAACAGTTTGTGACACACTGGGTTTGAGCCTGCAAGCACGTCGGGGACAGACTGACACAGAGATCTATAAATAGACATCTCGTGTGAACCCGAGCCCCTGTTTCGGCGCAGACTCCCCCCATGCCACGTCAGGAGCAGCCACTCAGGATGGGTCTGAGTCACTTTCAAAGCACGACAGGAGGAACCAGCCCTGGTCTGCACTGCCTCTAGCGCGTATGAGCACCAAACCACACGCAGCACAAATGAAATGAGAACTTTTTTCCTGCTTTGGCAGGGTCTATGACTATGCGGTTCTTTGTAGCAAGGTCCTACGGCATTTAAATTATGATTGCCTGGAATCTGTCAGCCATAAGGGCTCCAGAACAGAGTAGATATCTTCAATCAAATCAAACGTCACACTTCCTGAGGCAGACAGAGCCAGCTCTTGCAAATCTAAAACTAGACCAAATCGACACAGATTTGCACTGTTATCACTTAGCTTTTCTGTTCCTTAATTGCTAATATGAAAGAGGGAAAATAATCTGCTTTAGAAATATGTTGCTTAAATGCATATGCTTTTGATAGAGAAGTGCTATGCACCATCAGAATACTTAGATGACAAACAWCTCTAATTTTACCATCTTCTCCTCCCAAAGCTTATTATCTTCATTTCTTTTTTGTCTCTCTAAAGTGCTATGTATTTACAGGATTATATTGTGGTTCCCTCTTTCTTATATCCCACCTTTGCCACTCAGAGACAGCGTCTTCTTACCATTTCTGTYCACTTCAGAATTGAGGGAAGTTTTTAATTTCAATAAGACCCTAAAAATCTACAATAATTGGAAAAAAAAAAGAGAGAAACTTCTATGCATATTGATTCCTGAACATCAGAGCATATTCAGACATAAAGAATCCACTAGAGTTCAAGAAGTTAAAAAAAAATACCACCTGTAAAAGATAAAAATAAAAATAAAAAATAATGAGAAATAATGAAGAAAAAAATCTGGAACTGCTCTGTGACAAGTGATAGGGTGAGCATTTCTGCTTGGTTTCAATGCAAGGTCAAACTGCCTGGTTACAACTGCTTTCCCCAGGATATTCACTAAACTCTTTGGCTTGGATTTGGGATAGACTGGAAGCAGAGAGAGAGACAGGCAGTTCCCAGGCAGTTCCCCCAGCTCAGCTGCAGGCAAAGAGACTTCAGACTAAGTGGTAGCACTTCTGAACCTGCCTGAACTCAGTCATCAGAGTGTGTCTCACTGTGCCCTAAGCATCTGCAGTAGAGCAAAGCATTTTGTGCYTTGGAATTTGCAGGCAGAGGAGAGCATATATGGACTATGCAAGGTCAAAACAAACAAACAAACAAAAAAATAAAGTTCTTTGCAATGCTACCAGATTTTCATTAAAAGTAAGTAAATAAGGGCACTTATTTTCCCCATTAATTGTATTTTTTTAATATAAGGACCTCTGGTTGGTTTCAACGTATTTGGGCTTAATGCAGTTCCCAAGCCCTGATTATTGCATACAGTTTTAAAATACAACACAAGGAGAAAGCTGCTTTAAATGAGGAGTTCTGCAAGACAGCTTTCTCAAGAGTGGTGCTACTCTTTCAGAAATTTTTTATTTYATTACATTTTCCAAAAAATAAATTCACAAAATTATCATATTTTAAATCAATTTATCCTTTTTTTWAAATTATCCTCTAAAATAACCTTTTTCAACTTGTAAAAATCCTTCAATGGTCCCTGTGACCACTAAAGGTTTACTTTTAAAACAAATTGAGTGGAATTGTCATTTCAGTATCTTACCCGTTTTCTCACATTTCAACTAGTTTTAACAAACAGCCATTAATATATAAGGCTGAAATTCCAGCAATATCCAACAGATGTCTCAGCTCAAAGAAATCCACATACAGGCTGTTAAGCTAAATGATAGTGAGAAAAAAAAAATGGCAATGCTAAGCAAAGCATAACAAACAAACAGGACACTTCTACACAGAACAAACTATTATAACTGATCTTTTCATAGTCCAAAGTAAATATAAATATTTGTACTATGCCATGAATATATTCAAGTTGACTTCAGGTGAACTCGACCAGCAATATCATCTGAAAATAGAAAGGGGAAGAAAATATTTCAACATTTAATCTGACTTAAAATCTATGTCTCATTCCCTGTTATTTCAAAAGGCACCTTCCATTCCCTGTAAATCACTTACTAATGACCACCTAGGAACCTTAGTTTTTAAATACACTTAAATTAGATGATTTCTCATTTGTGAATACTTGCCGTTCACAGTTTGTGGTGCATGTATTTCCTCCAGACTATGTATATTGTCTTCAGCAGTTAAGGTGCATTCATTTTGATATCCAAATGACAGAAATACATCAATAATCAATAAAAATATCTTAACAGAATTTGCATTAATGTTTATAAAATACGACCATTATACCCCGTATGTAATTTCAGAACCTTTTTCCCATTGTGCTTCTAGTCATTTTTCTTTCCTTTACAATTTAAATGAGAYAGAAATCTGCCAAAGTAGGCTTATCTAGTGACTGTACTGTGGCAGCCAGCTGACTAGAGGTCATTTTTTTCTGTTTCCCCGGATCCCGTTCTTACCATTCATATTCTCACAGCAAATTCTTGTTCTCACAGTACATTTTACTACTAAAGGTTATGAAATAAGTCAATTCCTGCTTGATGACAGGTAGGTCTTCTACCATAAAAGCAATGAGGCATGGATATCTGATGAAGTGCCTTGTCCTCTATGAATGTCCTCTATCAACTGTCCTTTGGTCCAGATAAAATGGCATAACATGGTTGTTACTGAAGGTGTGATTATATGTTAGGTCTAGAAGTTTGAAGCTCAGAAAACAAATGAACAAACAGAGAGACAAAGAATAWGAGCCCAGCAAAATTTCATTTGTTTGCTTGTTTCCTAGTATGATTCAAGGGCAACTGAGATGCAATGAAAAATCTAATTCCTGAGTTGAGGTGGGCACAGGAARAAGTGACTTAAAGGTCTATGTGCAGAAGATATGTCTCCAAATGCTCAGGGCACACCTGCAGTTTCATGTCTCCCCACTGTACGTAGTATTTCTAACACTGAACAAAAAAAACACATTTGTGTAAATGAAAATCTTAAGAGACCAAAGGCCAAGGTTCTATAAAGAAAAAATAATTCTAAAAAAACAAACACTGCAGAACTAAGTGCCTTCTGTTGACCTTAAYTGAATGTTTTGTAGATGCTAAGGTAATTGTAGAGTATAATATTTTCTAAGTCAGTACTTCTGTTGTTGTCAAGTGCCTGCTTCCTTCCTCTCTGTCCTTAATTTACTTCCATTTGTCTACAACAGTGCAAATTCACTAAATTAAATGTGAGAGAACTCCAGACCTCCCTCAAACTTGATTAAATATAATAAATGGTTCAGCATGGTGCATTTGCTTAATGCATTTATGCACAGTCAATTGTCTTCACTTATAATGCAACATTATCACATTAAACTTAGCAAGGATCATATGTTCTGTCTGCTCTCTGGATAAACTGTGCAACATTGACTTCAGTGTGTTTTACACCATACTGTGCATCTATCATGTTATAATTTACTGAGCACAGGGCAGGGAGCAAAACCAGAAACAAGTCAATAATTTTTCATAGCTTTAATTCTTCACTGATTTGCGTGTTGACTGCATCCTGTCACAAAGCTAGGAAGTTTCAGTATTATGCCAAATTAAGCCCATAATATTGCACTTAGATTTCTAACTAGATGACTCGGGGAATAGGTAATGTAATAATAGAGACTTTAAACTCTGGGTCACTGGACTCAAACGTCACATAGGCTGACWGTGACTGAGCATCATCACTACCCARTGGCTGTTTAATGACTCTCATGTGCCAGAGTTGGTGGTCTCTGTCCAGGCTCTGMTGGGTATCAGGCACATCATATTCCAGGTCTTGTTTCTGTCACCTAAGAGGGAAGATAAACCCTCCAGTTCTAAACAGTWAATACCTGGCAAGTTAGTGTTTACTCCTTAAATGATATATGTAGGTTAGTACAAAGTTCTACCAGTGACAAATCATGAGAAAGTTTCCTAGATTTCACTTACTTCCAAGGAAAATGGAATTCTCCTTTATCTAGATATATCCTTCCAGTGTATCTCCCTCCCATTATAACATCTGCCCTTTAAAGATTAATTCAACAAATATTGTTGCATAATAAGTGCTTGCGGAATGTGGATTAAAATGGATCATGGATTAAAAATGCCAGTCGGGGTGTATATAAGTATATTCTAAGATCAATTTTTTAAAAATATATCGTACAGAAATATCCCATGTCATGCCATGCATGGATTGCTGTAAGCAAATATACAGTTGAATGTCATTATAATCAAACATTTGCATGGCCACAAAATATATGCAATTATCTGGGAAAGCATTAGCACAGACTAATGCAGATGTGATTAATTCAACAAGCACAATCATTTTGTACAGGTGCAGGCTTTGAAAAATTTGACCTGCAGTCAGTGACACATCAGACATGATGAGATGTGTCTAGTGTGGAGAAAATTGCATTTGTGAACAGCTCAAGGTTGTATGTTGCACTTTGAGATGAAAAATATAGCAATAAAGAAATACAACTGATTGTCAAAATTTCTTAAATTTCTATGAGACAAACTCAATAAAGGAATATCCCTGGTTTTGCTTTTAACTAAGTGTGAAATGTAAATGTAATTATATTTCAGATAGATTTAAAAGGTGCCAATTGTTAAGGGGAAAAAAAAATGCATGTGTCTGGTGCTGGTGCCTTGAACTACTGCACTCRTAAGTCTAAGCTCTGTGTCTAGATCAGTTTACCAATATCTGAATGAAGGAAAGGATGAGGTGGTTTTGATGGAATTGTACATCTGTAAAGAACCGTGATAAGAATACCCAAAAAGTCAAGAAAGAGGAGACAACAATAACAGRAATGATCAGAGAAAGTACTGGGAAGATGTGCCTAGTAGAAAGGCTGATGAGAAAATAACACACTGGGTAAGAGGCTTTTGGAAGTCAAAACAACCTTGTGCTGTTTAACTTCTGCACTSAAATTTGTCACATTGTCCCCAAACATTTCCCATTTTGGGTCACTCCAGCAGTAAATCTAAGCTGTGCATCCTGAATTGTGAGTATACCTGTAAACACTTGCATCTGCCTTTCCCGAGGACTCTGTAATTAAAAGGTACACTTAGGTAGGCACATTTGGGTCTCTCTTTAAACAAAATATTTCAGAATTCGTTAGCTATCTGAAAGTGAGAATTAACTGTTCTATGCTAAAGAGACTACAGCGTCGTTTCTCATGAATGCTCCAGAACAGGAAACAGCAAAATTAGTCCAAATTTAAAATTGATACTCTTTGTTTTTTAAATACATATTAGCGTTTTAATGAACACTGCAAAATGTACATGCTTTTTATACTGCAAGTAAACTTGTGAAAGATAGCTAAAAATTAAATAGATTTAATTTACCAGATTAGGTGAAAATTAAGAATCAGTCTATTCTCTTATAATGAATAAGGTATGTTTTATTTCTTCTTGTTGTTTGCATTTTTGTTTACAGTTTATTACTAAATGGAAGATTTAATTCAGCATGCTTTGTTGCTTAAAAAGATCAGAAAACAATTCCGAAAACAGTATTTAGAACATATGCATGTTCTAAATGACAACACTTTTTGGGCTGACTTACACCTTGGGTTACTATCTTTTTGGAAAAACAATTTGAAAAATTATTTTTGTCTAGTTTCTGTTACTCTTTGAAGAATTTTATAATCTGAGGGGTTATTAATAACCCTTCTTAATCTTGGATGAATTAGGCAGCCAAGATCTTTGAGGCTGAAGTCAATTATGTATAAAGAGAGTCCATTATTTACAGCACCATTATGTCCCCAGTTCATCTATTATGAAAGTCTATCCCTATCATCTGTAAATTACCCATCCTTATTAACTAAGGTGTCTAGGTAAATTAAAATATTATGATTGAGGTAAATCAAATCTCAGGTGGCAGAACTGGATAGCAGTCTGATGCCTAGTTTAATTTATTTCTCAGGCTTTTAAGTCTATTTAAGAGGATGTGATTTTCAGTAAGAACAGCAGCAAAATTTTCTCATGTGCATGGCAAAATCAGATTTAAACATTTGCTAGAAAATGAAGAGTTTGTGTTTTCTAAAACTTTTTGAGACTAGTCAGTGATGTCATTACAACTCTGACTAGCCAGATATTAAAGCCAGCTTATGTTCAGTTTCTATGGTTTGTAGAGTTATCTTGCTTAGTTTTTGTCCCTGATTGAGTTATGAAATAACAGAAAATTGGTATCATATGTTTTAAAAGCGGCTGTCTGCAARTTGTCTTTATTTAAGTGACTCAGCAGAACAAGGACAAAGCGGCTGAGCAAAACTCTAAACAGATGCTTAGGTTTCCATTCTTTTCTCTTTTATTAGAATTTTATGTTCCAAATACTTACAATCTAATTTTACCTCTTAACATTTGCAACTACAATTTTCTGCCTTGATAAGATATGATATGGAAATATGGGAAAAAAAAATTGGATTGTTGCCTTCAACTCTCTGAGACAGACTGGAAGTCAAAAACAGAGAAGTAGTAGTTTACATCTGTAAAGCTTCTAGCAGAGCTTGGGACTGAGGCAGAAAGTCAACAAATACAATCAGAGAGACCTAAACTCCTAGTATGAGAGCAATCCAGAATCTCAAGATTCTTTCCTGGTTCTTGATCTAATTCTCTCTTAAAGCATTAAACATTTATGAAATATGTTGTGTCATAAGAACTTAATCTAGCTTCCTCTGAAAGGTTCCTGATCTTACTAAATTCTATAGATTCATGATTTATAAGTGTACAGTGCCAGCATTATCTATCATTTATGGAAAAAAAATTCATAGCCACTTTTGACAGGCAGCTCCCTCTGTGTAATCAAAGTCTTTGATCTTTAAATAGAAAGAGTTAATTTCAGGGAACAAGAAGAATTATATTACAGGGTCTGAAGCCTGTATTTAATTTATGGTGAATTGTTCATGCAGAGAAATGGATTTTACAATGAAATAAGAGATTTCAAACCTTTCAGCTGTTTAATAAACCATATAAATAGAAGAGATGAGTTGGGATTGAACTTCCCAGCCCACCTGTCTACCTGCACATATGGCCAAAATACTCTTCAGTAGCAGAGAAAAAAATAACCTTTTTCCTATTTCTATAAAGTAGAGTTGTCAGGAACAGAAACGACAGAAATGTCAATCAACCAGGCAAATGGACACTGATAGTAGTGGGATACTTTAGCAAGTATGTGTTTGGTTCACTGTCCAGTTCAAATAAAATTTGCCTGATAGCTGGAACATAAGACCTATGATGGTAGACCCATAAATTTTTATTCCTGATTCTAACCATAATTTTATATGATCTTGTTCCAGGCCCTATTTTTCACCTATATATTTATTTGCAGGAAGAAGACTGACTTAAGTTGTCATTGCCTGTTGCTAGCTGTTACTCAGGACAAATTCTTTTCTGCTCACTTTACAAAGACTAACATTCAGAATGATTCCTGTTTCTTCCTCTTACGAAAGTTGAGTTCAATTCTAACTTTATCAAGGATAAAACAGCTTGAAAATACAGAGTACACTATATATTCTGTCACAGAAATTATCAATCCCCAAAGGTAAAAATAATTTCAACGTCTATCCTAGAACATGACGTGTAGGCTCATATCAAGTTTACCATGTAATAAGGTGAATTTTTCAGCAATTAGTACGGCACTACTTTTACTGTAAATGCCCTATTGGAAACCAAATATAGTGAATATATTTGAAATGTGAGATCTAAATCAGCCAGTGGAATAGATAAGCCAACAGCACTGTCCTTGCAGGGAACTATGCAGAAGGCTCACTGCTGACTGCAATAACTACTACAATTCTCCACAGAAACCACTGCAGATTATAAAGTGAAGGATAAAAAGCTAACAATGGTTGATAATTATTGCATGTATGTCACAACARTTCCATGAGACAAAAGTATCTGATCCTGACTCATTTTGCCCAAATAATGAAGAGGATAGCTAAGAAAGTCACTGCTTGAAATAAGGGTTTCTTTTGYGGTTGCCATTTCCTCAGTTCGTGTTTTGGCATTAGACAGCTGTGCAGAGATTTTTTTGCTTCTAATCTTCCTCTCCAGGATAATAATTTCAATCTTTGATATGTGGCATTTTAGAAGATATACTYCGTAATGCTCTTTGGGCTAAGGTCTATTAAAGACATTGGGCAGCAAGCTGCTTCGGTTCTGAGGAGAAAAAAGTAATAAAAGTACAGTTCTATTTTGTTTAGAAGATGAAGGAATTCAAATTGGAAAGTACTTATTTCTTGGATGGTGAAGTTCAGTGAGTGCTTATGCCAGCTCTCTGAATGCCGTCCCCATTCTTCCATCCACAGGAGCAGTTAGGGTGGAAACCAATGTCACAGGAAGAATAAGAAAAGAATTCAGGAACAGTAAATGATGACTTTCCACAATTCTATTAAAAGTGAAACAAGGCTAAGCTTCATGACACACTGAAAATATTTTTTAAAAGGAGAGGAAAAAAGAAGAGAAAAAAATAGAGCCTACATAGTCTTTTTTTTTTTTTTTTTTTTTTTTTTTTTTTTNCTGCTTTCTGAGGTAAGAATGTGAAATACAATTATGTCTGGAGAATTTGTGTGTTACCTGAACTGTGCATCCTTCTGTCTCCATGATCTGGCACAAAGAACACAGTCATTATAGAAAAGCTGTCTGAATTCCTGAATATGAGTCCAGATCTTCACAGGCAAACAGGAGGCAAAATGTTTAAAAATATATAATTTTGCTTACAGTATAACGAATGAAAGGGTTTATTTAAGTCTTTTCTTTAAAACAGCTCTCTGCATCCTTTAGCACTACGTAAGTCATTTCTTAGCCATTCATAATCAACTGAATACAAACTGTTCCTCTCAYCAGGCTTCAGCTTTCCAACACTGAAGATGTTTTTAAAAAGGCTCCAAATTAGTTTGATAAGAACTTCCACTACACAGTGCCATAACATCCTTTCTATTCAAAGCTTTGATAGCATACAAAGCTAAGCACGTCACCAGAGATATTGAGCACCTTCATCTCCATTAACTTCAATGAGAAATGAGGGCACTCATCAACTCAGTAGACCCAAGAAAACACTCCCGCATAAAAGAAAAATAAATTTTCCAGCACATTTAGTTCCAGGGGTATCACAATAGCTTTTCCTCCCATGGCATGATTCCTAGTCAAATTATGCAGTGATTATTCTATTTTGGTTTCTGCTTTGAATATGCAGTTTAATTGCTCAGAGAGAAACACTTGGCTATTGAATGTAGAAAAAGAAAGAAAAGAGAATCAWTTTTGGCTGAGTCTATCTTGCTGCTGTGAATCTGTAGGCTATCATTTTGGATGTCCAGCTTAGAGGAAAAATATCTGGTTCCTGCCATGGTTGCTACCAGCGGAGATTAAACACATTGAAGAAATGAAGCTTTTCCTCATATTCCTTAGAGTAAATGCTTCCTGTCTGTAATATGTTAAGCTCTCTAGTAGTATTGATAGTAGGTTACTACAGTAACACTTGTAGCAAGAGTGATTTGATTTGGTTAGTATATCATCTATCTAGGAGGGCTGTACTGCCTCGTGACTAAATGAGTAYCTGTCATCCCTGGTCAGGGAACTGAACAATTCTATATTCATAAGCACTTGAGAGAATAAAACATTGGCAAAAACTCAGACCAAGATGCTTTATTATTATCAAAAGTACTGTTAGGAGTCTCAGGTGAGTACTTGTAAACATTTAAAATGGCTTCTACAGCATTTGCTTGCTGAGTTCAGAAATGGAGGAAACCCTGGTAGTAAATAAGTTTTCATTTTTGGTTCATCAACTGTGACCAAATGGATCCTGGTTTTTTTTTTTTTTTTTTTTTAATATTCAACCAAAGAAATACAAAATACATCATTAAAACCTCTGAGACCTTTTCACTGATCATTACAATACTGCATTTTCCATAAAACTGGCTAATATATACTGACATTTCCTGTACTATTTTACAGAAGCTGTAAATAGTAATCCTGATTACACTGGTGATGTACTGCATTTGGAGCTATGACTTTGGAATACCCTAGTATTTTGACMTTTGAAGAGCAGCAGAATCTTTTAYTTGCCAATCACTGTGCACTTCCAAGCTGACTCCAGGCAAACTTCAGGTATTACACAAGATCCCAGTAACAGAGAATCCTTAAGGTTGGAAGGGACCTCTAGAGATCATCTAGTCCAACCCCTCTGCCCAGCAAGGACATCTAGAGCATGTGGGGCAGGGCTGCATCCAGGCAAGTTTGGAAGATCTCCAGAGAAGGAGACTCCACAACCTTCCTGGGCAGTCTGTTCCAGGAAAGTTCTTCATATGGAGACGGAACTTTCTGCGTTTCAAATTATACACATTTGCCCTTGTCCTATCACCAGCCACTACTGACAAGAGTTTGGCCCCATCCTCCCTACATTCCTCCTTCAGGTATTTATACATATTGATCAGATCTCCTCTCAGTCTTCTCTAGGCTAAATAGGCCCAGCTCGCTTAGTTGCCCTCTTTGTTGCCCTCTGCTGGACCCTCTCTAGAAGTTTCACATCCCTCTTGTACTGGGGAGCCCAGAACTGCACACAATACGCCAGGTGCAGCCTCACCAGAACTGAGTAGAGGGGCAGGATCACCTCCCTTGACCTGTTGGCCACACTCCTCCTGAAGCGGGCCAAGATCCCGATCGCTTTCTTGGTCACAAGGGCACRCTGTCTATCAATTGATGTAGGTTAATGGAAGCCCATGTGGATATAACATAAGCCAAATGAAGATATTCTCTCTCTTTTTTTTTTTTTTTTCCTTAAAGTATAACTGACCAGCTCATGCCCTGCTTTCTTTGTTGGATTTTCCCTGCATGTCAGGCTATATTCAAAACTAATCCAATTTAACTTCCTCAGCTACAAAACCTGCCCAAGGAATAACACAAATCTGCTCAAGTTACTGCCTTTCAATAAATTCTATATTGTTCTGGAGCCTCAGAAATGCCAATTTCTATGCCAGTAATTTCCAAGGCCTCAAAGAAAAGTCCACTGTCAAACCTCAAGATGCATCATTTTCTTTCACTGAATGCTATAAAAAAACATTTGATGTTTTATAGATGCATACCGGGAAGCAAATTTTGCAAATGCTTTTTGAGGATTAGAACTGCACAAAGAAAGTAACAGTCTTTTCAGCTGGTCCACCAGATTTCTCCCAGGAGAACTAAAGGCTTCACTGCAAAATATATGATCCAGGAGAGGACATATTTCTGCATCAAGATTAAGGGAAAATGAAAAACATGGAAGATGATGCAAGTGTGCAGGAAATAGACGAAACTAAAATGCAAAATAAACARTATTTTAATTAAATTAAGAAGCATACATGAATATGTCCATATACAAATAGTTAGAACTACCATGACCAATTCTGGATTTCTGGATTAGGAATTTCTTTTGGGACCACAAGACTTAATGACTAATCATATGACTTGTTAATTTATATTAGAAACCAATTTTTCTTACAAATCCTCCTGCTTCTGGTTATCTTTTATCTATTTCTTTTTTCCCTCAAAAGAAGATATTTCCCTCAAAAGAAAGGACATTTTCTTCTGTGAATAACAGCAGCAACAACTTTTTTTAAAAGAAATTTGTCAAAAATATATGAAAAAAGTGCTTCAGCTTTATGCTAGAGGAAACAACTAATTTGAAGTGCTGTGGTTATTAATAAACAGTTTTGYCTTTTGTGTCATTAAAGCAAATGTAACTGAGAGTGAGGTTTTACCATTTGCCTCTTAATTGCAATGAAAGTTCTTGAGAAAGCTAAATTAACATTGTTAGAAATGTAGTGTCAGGGCAGCTCTCATTGCACTGCTTTTGAAGTTGTGAGGTTAATCTGGGATAAGTAAAAGGTAAAAAAAATATTTAAGAGGATAAAAAAGTGCATTCACACTTCATAATACTCAGCCAAGACACACACAAAAAAAGAGGTAAATCAGTGTGGGATTCAAACCAAACATTTATTTTCCAATTTACACTTGCTGCTAGGTCTGGCTGACTGTACATGCAAAAAGGTAATAAATGCTAAATATTACTGAGGCAGTTATCATTCTTATTATATATAGTATTTTTCATAGTACAGTATGTATTAGTATAGCATAAGCATACTAATACATAATATAGTATAGTATTAATAGCATTTTTCATAGCAACTGTTTAAATATTTATTTGAGACAAGGCATATTATYGCTAATAGTAAAAGGCCTCCATCTTTCCCCACAACCTTGATTTGAAGGAAGGTAAACCTGCAARATACATTTATGCTGGGGGAAAAACAGGTGAAATTCATAGTACTAAGTGAAGAAAAGCTCCTTTTTCAGCTTCCAAATTTCGCTGACTGATGAGTAGAAGGAGACAATAGTGTTATAAAGATTGCAATGTACTGATTTCTAAGTTACGTTGATTGATGGTGATATGCGCCAGAGTCCAAAATCTATTCACAGTTTGAAACAGATGTTTAAGTCAGGACTATCCTGAACGCAGCAAACACAGATAGTGGCAACATAAACTTCCCTGCAGCCCTGTCAACAAGCCAGCCTTTCTATGGAACAACGAGGAAGGCTCAGGGTTTTCTAGAAAGACGGTTGTACAGATGGTGTAATGTTGCTTACGTGCAACATGATACCAGAAAGCACCAGACATGYTCTACATGTGCTTCACAGCTGGTCTGTGCCAGTGTTATAAACCCACTCCCTTCACAACTGGCTGGGTGTACCCGGCGTGTGGTGTGTGACACTGTCACACACTGAGAAATCTACTCAATATTTCCCCAACTGCTCAGCAAGCTGTGCAGGCCCATGGCAACTATGCAATGCATGTTTAGTAGGTCAGTGCTTCCAAGTACTGTATTTTTTACATGTAAAATGCTGTTAATCTATTCACATCTCAAAACACGGCCAGAATTTCCACATTCAGAGACAACTGTGGCAGACCTACTGCTTGGTAGGAATGACTGATTTTTTAGAGTTTCAAACAACTGTCAAAAGTCTTCCTGAACTTCCTGGACCACTTTTATAACTGGAAAAAAAAAAAAAAAAAAAAAAAAAAAAAAAAAGAGGTATGTCCATAAAATACAGATTGAGAACAGCTCAGAGAATGATGTTCCCATGATATAAGAGGTCTGCTAGGTAAATCATCATGGTACCAAAGTGCACTGCTTGTGGTCGTAGAGGGCTTCATCCTCTGTGAACTGTGACCCAAGCACATCACATTAACCACAGAGTAATTTTTATTCATGATGGATATGGCCTAAAAGTTGTAAAAAATAGAATTTAAAATGTATCTTCCTTCAGTGTATTAACATACTATCAATGTCCTTCCTTAGCCACAGAAACTTTTTCAACTCCCTTATTGTCCCTCTTGTTATATTTTAAACTAAACTAAAATCCTCACAAACTGTTTTATGGGTGGCCCATAAAAATTTGATGATTTTCCAAGGATTTAAAACAAGGAGTTTGACTTTTTTTTTTTTTTCAATAAAAATACCAAATACAAACTCTTTAGAAAATAATGGCACATAGACAGTGGGATATGTTTAAGGGGAATATTTATGTTGCAAATACTTATTTTGTTATGTTTGAGGAAATAGTCCATTCTCCCTTACATGATGACAGAGGGTGTGTTTTTCATTTTGCTTTTTTTTTCAYGGCCTGTAGATTAATGTTTTGATGGCATGAAGATCATCATTAAACAATCTCATTATCCCTGTTTGAATGAAAAAGCAATGATGCAGAAGCAGCATATTTCTGCATACAGATGGTATATTAGCTTGCATCCAGTATAATAGTAATCATTGGACTTATTTTCATATAAGCTTTGATGCTGAACTTCCAAATGGTGAATTATTTTTACTCTACTGTACTCAATACCCTTGGGTTTCCTGCCAAAATTTCTCAAAGTTGCCACAGAGAGACCAGTGCCTGATAGCAATTATATCAGTGAGGAAGACACCAGTCAAACCTTTGTATTATTTACTTATTATCAGCATTCCAGTCGTCGGCATTCTTGGCTAATTCTCACTTATAACTTAACAGAGATTCCTAGAACCACATATTTCCATTATTCAGGATGGAGAAAAGTAAGCMAACAGCCTACCTGCAGTGTTACAGTCTAGCAGCTTAACAGTGCACCCAAAAAAATACTGGGAAATAAGCTGGGGTAGAGATTTTTTTGCAATAGTTATGAAGGGAGTCATAGGTGACATACAGATATGGCCACCATAAATGTTTAAAATGAGGTGAAAGACATATTCTTGATAAAACACTACACAAATATTAATTAATTCAGGAAATACCTAATAAGCAATAACAAAAAGAGTAAATACTTCTTTTATTAAAATAAAGCTTCAGAACTAAACGTATGCACTCAGGCAGAAGGAAGGAAGTTATGAAACTCTCTGAAGTACCAGTGGTAAATAAATAATGACCTACTAACCAGCTTTTCTATTTACACTAGCAATAATTATTAAAGCTTATTATTCAGAAAGGATTGCTCTCTAGAAAGAAAAAAACATATCTATGATGAAGTATCAATCATGTAACATAATTAAGTAGTTGAAACTAAAACACATGGAAACTATAATTAAATCATTCTCCCTACTAATTAAGTTAATAAAAGGCAGCATTCCCCATTTAGGGAAAAGGCAACTGAGTTGTTGCTCCAAGCTAAATTTGTGTTCTGAAGATGACTTTTGAACTGCAAGTAAAAATTTCTTTTTCCTTATCTTTACTTAATAAATGAGCAAGGCGCTAAGGGCTTAAGCAGTGTTTTTCCACAAGCAGAGGTTTTCTACAAGCAGAAGCAATCTCATCTACCTCTAATTAAGTTTGCATTTTTAGGGTTTTCTCCAAATTTGTCTTGACCTTACATAAGACTCTCTGGTAAGAAACATCAGTATCTGATTAATTTGCAGTGGATATGCATGGATATGCACCTTAAAGTTAACCAAAACCTTTTCTTTGCAAGTAGAATGCATGGGGAATTTCAGAGAGGATTTTTCAGCAGCTTTTGCTCTCAGGAAACCTTGAAGTAGAGCAGACTGATGAGAAGAATCAGCTTGCACCAATTATTTCTATTTTTCTGCCAAGAAGCAAGCTAAAAAAAATTGTTTTTAGCAAGTGTAATAAGTACATTTGACAGTAATAGTCTGTGTATAGCACCAAGAAGTTGAACCTTGACAAGCATATTTTCAAGCTAGATCACTTTGGAAAACTTGTATTTCTTGAACTTTTCTGTTCTTAATATATGATATTGATCTACACGTCAGTAATATACATGAAAGTGGAAGATGGAACACTTAAAAGTAAAACACAATTATTTCCTATGTGAACTGAAGACATCTAGCTTGGAGCTGACTTAAAAAAAAAGAAAACCCTGCATGAATGGTGGGTATTCCACCTTTTTAACAACAGGGAATAGCTTCAGTCTCACACAAAAATGCATTGTGGCAATTAAAACAGATGGTGCAAGGACTGAATGGAGTTAATGTTATTAGGGAAAGCATTCATTCTTTTAAGCAATTGTAGCATACCTTTTATGTTAGATTTAATTCCAGCTTCTGGCATCAAGATGGGTAACATCCATCAAGAATATTATGTAAAATTCCTGAAAAGCTTTTGCACATTTCCAGTTGCTATTTTCAAGATTTATGGTTCTAAATATAAGCTGGCTAATATTTCCCTCCTCAAATGGTAACTCCACAGACTCCTTGGCATGGGTGCAATCATTCACAGCTGTATGCAAGATGTTGTTAAATGCAGAACAGCATTTCTAGCTGCCTCCTGCACATTGTCAACAAACAATATTCAGCTGATTTTTCCCACTAAATAATTCCTCTAAATGACAAATATCTGTTGAGATGCATTAAAATCTAGCTGAAGAAGAAACAGCACATTAAAGCAACCTGCACCAGCTTTATTTTTTTTATTTATTTATTTTTTGCAGGAACAAGGTACACTGTGCTTCCAATCTGTTTACTTTAGCATTCCTCTATATTCTCCATGTTGGTTCAGGTGAGTGCAACTTAAGCATCACATATATGAAGTGTTTTTGTTTATTTTTTTTAATGTTTGATTGYTTGGCAAATCCCTCACTGATCTTTTCTATCACCACTGAAAGACTGTATCTTGCAATATGTACACTAAAGGTCAAAAAAAACCTCTCCGTGCACATATGCCACTGTAGAAAGATCAGCATGTCCCCCAGATAGCTAAAGTTTAGTTATAATTAAGAATATTCAGGGCAAAGTCACATCAGATAATAATTTCCTAATCTTTAAGTGTTTAKTAAATAGTGACTGCACCCCATCTATATCTGTCTTAGACTCACGGATGCAGAAGGGAAGCACTGACACCGCAGAATATTTTTCCAGCTCAGGTCTCTGGATCTTCTGAAGTTTTATATTGGTAAGTTACTTAAATGTGGGAGTCGTCGTTTTTTCCTTCTCTATGGACAGCAAAGGATGGTAAATAGAATGAGGACCAAGATATTATATAGATTGTTGTGACGCAAAACTGTGAATTATTGYGCTACATGAAACAACTTTAAAGGAATCTTGAAAGTGAACTGGATCTATGCAAATCTTTTCCAAAGTGCAGGACATCAGGAAAAATAACAAAATATCATGTTAGTATCTTGTCAGAACTGACGTCAGTAAAATCTTCTTCCCCCAGAAACAATACAGGCAATAACAAATATTATTTGTAGAAGCCAGCCTACTGCCAGAAGTCATTTTTTTTCATGGATTCAAGGAAATATCTTTTTTCCCATTAGATATTTGGAAATGGAAGACAGATATTGGCACATACCACAGATATCTTTATCAGAGGTTTCATCATGAACATGGTCAACTGAAGCATGTATCATCTTTTCATTTGAGAGCTTGAAAAAAATAATATAGAATGTTGAAAAACTTTCTTTTTGTAAGTAGAGTGTAAGCTGAAATGCAACAAAAATACAAATTTCAATGTCAAGATAGGCAGCCTAGCTTGTTTGAGAGCATCCACTTAAGTTAAAATCATCTTCCTAATTCCTTTGCTGCATTACAGTATTTAGTACTTTCCTGGGTGCTTTCCTTATTCTAATGCTGGTCAACACTTGCTTACTAGGTTAGCATCACACCCACCATCAGGACTTCAGTAAAAAAGACTTCGAAGTGCAAGACTTCAAGTTTTCTTCTTCTTCTTTTTTTTTTTTTTCTTTTAAGAGCAAAGACATGATGCAATATTTCTCAGCATATTAGTAAAGTTCATTTGCACTGCCATAAATAGATATTAAATATGGAATGTCATTCTACATGTGGTGAAAAGTAGAACACCAGCCACTACAGCTGTCTGTAATATTGATATCCAGTTCCATAGACTTACACTTTCTTGAGTATATGCCAGTTTAATAATAGTACCTTACTTCAAATTCACTCAGCAGGCAYTATATATTATCCCTTTTAATGCAACTTCTTTACTGGATACTGCTGGAGACTAAACTATTGTTCAATAACAAGATGTATAGGAAAGAGTTYAAAACTTTACTTAACTCTTAAAAGCTTAAAGATGACAATGTATTTTGAGCTCACTGACAGAACACACCCTGATATTCTTCATAAAAGAAAAAAAAAAATCCAATATAGTTTCAGGTATAAAATGCTGACCTTTCCCTCTCACTTTAGATCAAGGTTATTTTGAAGTAGCAGATTTTCCTGCAGATTAGAAATCAGAAATTTGGGTCAGTGCTGTTACCAGCATCAGAATTTTTTTTCCTGTGGTAAAATCTAAGACATGGTATAGTCTGCAACATTTGATAAGCTGAACACAGAAAAAACATAGCATCAAAACCATGAGTCTGCTGCCACCAAAAAAAAAAAAAAAAAAAAAAAAAAAAAACCCACAAACAAACAAAACTCTTTCTGTCTAAACATCAGCAGTGCCCTTAAAATACAGCTTCTCTAATGTATTCTTGTCTTGCCAGTGAACAGTTTCAGTGCTTTTTATTGTGAAGCTTTCACAAGTATGACAAGAATAGCAGATTTACTATTTTTCATTGAACGAGGTATGAGACGTTTTGGGTTCTAATATTAAAAGTTAAATGCTGCAGTGTGGCAGCTCTAACAAAGCGGAAGGGTTGCATCAGACTGACCATCTGCTTAGGCAGTTGAGGGGAGGAAAAAATTATGTAAGCACTTGCTCCCTAGATTCACCAGGTTATTTGGTCTTCATGCTTTAGTGTTGATCAAGATACAATTGTGCAGTCTCTGGATTACTTGGAACTCTTACAGAGTTCAGCAGTGAAGGATCAATGCCTGAACTGCTGTGGAATGCTGGTAGTCTCTTGTGATGGCAAAAGCAACATTTTCTGAGAGATTTAAGAGTCACTAATCTTTGTTTTAAGACCATCAAAGACTTCACGAAAGGTTTACAGAGCAGGTATAGCTGACTAGGAGCAACTCCAGTGCTAATACTATTGTAATTCCCTATCACTTCCATGCCAAGAACTGCCCAGATTCCTGTGAGAGCAGCCCTGCTCACTGCAGCCTGTTTTGTCACGGACCAGATTTTCTTGTAGAAGACACTAAAGAGATTAAAGCTGAATCTGAGCTAACGGGTCAAACTGATGAGATAAATCTTTTAAATGAATGAGCATCTGCCAATATCTGATTTATACAAATCCACYGAGAATCTCTGAAATCCTCTAGAATTAATGTCAGGTGGGACATGACTGTGGCGCTCATCTGCAGGTCTGTTTATTCAGTCTAAGCTAGTTTTTGGTATGGAAATGCTGAAACAGTCACCAGTTAAGTAAGAGAAAGTCACAGTCTGTATGCTCAAACCTGAAGAAAAGATGAGGCACTGAATACCTGCAGATCAAGAATACCAAATGATAAAATATATTGCTCACCTAAACGTCCCAGTGAAAAGCCTGATCCACATGTATCTGTCAGGAAACATACATACTTGCCGCTGTTAATTTTTCACAATTTTTCAATTTGTTTCAAGCACACTGAAATTAATAGCTAATGGAGGAATGCATGATCTAGCAGAAAAGGTTTACTATTGAGGACTGCTTTGAGTAAGGTTGGAATTATGACACTTTCTACTTGGGAGTTGTTGTTTAAAGGGGGCACACAGCTTGTAAGTAGGTGGATAGATTAAAATTAAAACTCAGCACTGCAAGCATTAAAAGGCTTACATTTCTGTGCTTAATTGGATGCTTGAACAAACCCAACTTTAAACTACAAAGTTGAAAAGTTTATTAGAACAGATTTTCTTGTGGGCTTTTGAGGTCTACACCATTTGCTCTCATCTGAACAGACACAGAAAAGAAACATTTTCAGTGAAATTTTGTCCCTTATTTTTGTTGGGAGATCTGAGATGTAGGAAATTTTCTACAAAAAATGTTTTGGGGTGTTTTTACCGTCTTACCTCTTTTTGTTATACCCTGTAATAGGGCAGAATGAATAGAAGTTCATCAACATGAACTTTTCTAGTCCTTATTATATATTTGTGTGTATTAAAGAACTATTTCTGACAGGAGAAAAATGCAATACCAGATACATGTTTTAAAGAGCCCCATCTTAACCGTCAGATGAAATGAATCATCTAAGTTCTTAGTAGATGCAATGCAATATTGTTTTTATTACTGAAATCTCTTAGTTAAGCGGAGTTAAAGTCTTCTTAATCATGTGTTGGCTTTAATGGTGCTTTGCAGGATGATTTTGAAGGTCTGGAGCTCATACTAGAACCACTGCTTGACAACTGAGAGATTTTTCTAAAAATGCAATTACTTCCAATAAGGATCCAGACTTTGTTTTTGTTTCAGAAAAAAACCCAAGCAAGGCACTAAAACAGCAGAACTTCTTTAACTGGTTTGAGTACACACCAAATCTCTGTTAATAATTTTTCACTCTCCAAAAATTTCCATTTGATAGGAGAGTGTTGGAAAGATCGATTRTACGTATATTTAAATGTTGTATAATGAAACTTACATAACAGTCTCATGGCTTGACTACTTTTATCATCTGTTTGACTGCAGATGGAAGCAATATGATATTCAGAAAGGAATCTGGACTTTTCTAAGTTTAAGACATAAAGAATTCATTCATAGTAATGACCTGTGTTGAGTAGTACAGTAACAAGGGTATCTGAAAGGGAAGGCAATCCTCAAGTTTTTGAATGCAAATATTTTAGATCTATATTTTATATAAAGATATGTATTTTTTATTTGGATGAAAGGATCCACTCATTTTCATTCTAGATTAAGACTCCCTTCCTACTTATTATTTACTTATTTCAGGTATTACATCTTTTGTATTGGTTGTAGATTAGATTCCATGGCAAAACACATGTGTCTAGAACACAGCATTATCATTTAACATATTTAACCTTAACTATTACTGCTAGTAACATTACTGTCCCTTCCTATGATGAAGGATATATCTTTGGCTATACTTCATGCAATGTGAGGTCGCAAACTRGGGACTCTTTAAAAGTTATTTCTGTTTTATAATGCAGTCACTGAATGCTAGAAGATATACTTTAAATTATTTAGCTTTCTAGAGTAGTTGAAATTGCTGTGGAAGCACAATCTCTTACAAATTGGTGAATTTGTGCACTGGAAAGTCATGACTATATACATGTATGTGTCTACATAATTAATCACCTCCATGTGGCTGACCTAATGGGGGATCTGTGATGGATTTTACATTACTATGCATCATGATGGTCGAAGTGGCTGTAATATATTAAAAATATTCTTAGCAAAAACAACCAAATTGGCTTTGGCCTTTAAAAAATTAGCTATCTTAAACATACGATATATTCTAAAGCTATTTCTGGGAACTGGAACATCCTCCACTACCACCTCAGTAATATGCCCTTCTCTGGTCATCTTAGGCACAACATCTTTCTTACACATAACCTCACTGTGGTGCACTGTGAGTGATGGAATACTCATAAAATGTGTTTTAGTTTAAATCACATAGGTTTTCACTGAAACTTAAATCATATACATGAGTATATGAAAACAGATATGTCATCTTTTTCAAAATTCGATGTGTTCACTGTGTTGATTTTTAAAGACCTGCTGTGTAAATATAAAAACTGCTGTAGTATGTGTATTATATGCCTATTTCAACCATGTCTGTGGAAGGGCTTTGGTGGAAGGGGCTGTCATTAAATATTTAAGCTTTTCCTACAAAATATATTTCAATCACTTTACCACAACTGGTACTGATTGATACCTGTTCTAACACTTTAATTGGGATTGTCAATCTATTATTCATATATTTAATAAATTCTATCATCTTTGGACCCTACCAAAACTTCATTTTCTCTAGTATATAACTAAATTCTGCAAAACAAGAAATGAAGACAAGGTAGAAAGAGTTCTTACACCAGTGATAGTCCCTTCTTGTGAAAACCTGCTATAACCACTTTTTTTTTTTTTTCAAATGCAAAACCAAGACCATGATACCAACATGGTGACCCCACAAACTCTTTGGCCAACCTGTTCCAGAACTTTTTTTCTCTTTTCCTTCTTTACCTATTAGATCCATCTTTCAGAGCTTGRACAGAATATTGAAAAGAGCTACTTAGGCATATTACATAAAAGCAGTGCCACAGCAGCACTAAAAACAAAGCGCAAGCTGCACAGAGCTTTCTTCTCTAAAAGCTGAGCTGCTACTAAGGCATGACAGGAATTTTGGGTATTCCTTTCAGTAAAATGATGAACTAGCTACTCTGTTTCAAATTGTGCTTAGCTAAAGCAATTTGGTCCAAATTCAACTTTTTGCAGAGCCTGGTTCTCCTAATTTGAATAAACAGGCAAATTAAATACACAGTGGCAAATAAATACGCAGTGGCAAATGGTCAAAATATGCTTTACTTGTACACTTCAGGATAACTATTTACCTTTTACCATTATTATTTGGAAAGAGTGTTCACCTGAATAGGAATTATTTGGAATTATAGAGATAAACAAGAATTAGAGAATTTCAAATGGTTTAGTCTGAAAAGGTACTTAGGCAGAGCTGAGCAATGGAATACAACAGTAATATGCAAAGGAAATTCTTCGCTGCTTAAATAGTATGTTTTTCCTCACCTGAGGTGACTTTAGCATAAGCTGAACTTCAACACAACCCATCACAGGTCTCAAATTGCTACTGTTATACTTCTCTGCTCAAGCTCTAGGCCATATCTTTTCTTTAAGAAAGGCGCCTTCTCCAATTTTAAATGTGTGATCATGATATTCAACATTGTGGAAATGATTCAGTTTTCAGGTTAGGAAAAGCTACTTATATTTTGTCATATATGATACATTTGATATGGTATATTAAAGTAATWGGGAAATTGAACAAACAACAGTTTATATACATGCCAGTGCAGTGGAAAATACATCATAATCATTTATCTCAGTTTCTATGATGCCCTCTATTTAAATGAAGCCAAATTTATTCTTAATACTCCTTTGCTCATTCTCATTGTCAAATATGAAAGTAGAAATGCACTGCTATGAGATGAACCTCAAATACAGTTGTATTGATAAAATCAACTTTTTATTACCTATATTAAACTTCTGTCTGAAACAGACCATCAATCCTTCTGGTGAGATACGTGGTATTTCACGATCCCTGACCAGATTAGGAATTTCATAAGATCAGTATCACTAATATTTTGGTTTAGAGAGGCAAGCATCATTGTCACTTGGAGTAGGGGAAAAATAATATTGTCTCAAGACATTCACCTGGGAACAAAGTGTGATTCTACCATCTTTGCCTCCAAAGTTCCCTGTCATGGTGCAAGCAAAATGAGTCACCTAAGACTAACATAAGTGGTTGTGTAAGGAGCTAGGGGGAATCTGACAGTGGCTCTCTTGTAGCTAGGTTTCACACAGGAAAGAAGTGTGCACAGTGGTTACAGACAGACAAAGAGCAGATCCTCTGCCCATTTACTTTGTTATAGTCAAAAGGAAAATTGATGCAATTTCGCTACATTCCTATTGAGTAGCTAAAAATGTTTTGCTGTTGCACAAGCTTTTCAGATGAAACATGCTAATTGCAGTGCAATGCCCAATATACTGCCTCTGCAGCTTCTCAGTTTGACTACCTATTCTAGATGACATTTTTTGCTGTTTGACTTAACAGACTGGAAAAAAATGGAACAACACATACAATGATCTACATGTAGCTAGCTTAGCATCTGAATGTTGTATAACAATATCTAACATTTATGTCTTTAGTACTTTACAATGCTTTACTAATATTATTTACCTCTTCTTCCACTGTTATTACAATATGTAACATAAGTGCTCAGTGTGTGGGCAATTTAAATTAAGACAATCCATTTTCTCTTTTTGTCTTAAGAAAAGTATTTATGATGTTTTGAAATCCACTTTTAGGCCCTCATCTTGAGCACATATGAAAAGTGGTTTTAATAATGAAGTGTGAAGGAGAAAAGGAAATATTCCCTTGATTATCAGGTGATTTCTTTTTTATTTCAACTGAGCACCTACTCAAAAGAAAAGATATAAGTTTATTTTAGTTTGAAGTGTGGGGGCAAATTTAGTAAGAGATGAATCCCCTTGCATTCTGGTTGATCTTCAGAGGTTAGAGGGACTGGAAGCTGCTGGACTCGTCTCTTAATAGGGATATCAAATATAGTATAGTTATAGGTCTGATTCTGGCAGCACCAAATTCATGAACAGTCTGTTGACTAGAAGTCTGACTGCCTTCAAAGTAAGTAGTCAAGTTCACGAATAGTATGAACAACTATAGGCCTGACTCTGGTAGTACTGGAATCATGAACAGTATGTTGACTATAYGTCAGATTGCCTTCAAAACAAGTTGTTGGGTTCACAAATAGCATAATTCATTCAAATGCAAAATTTACAAAGCAGGTTTTAGAACCTGCTTATTTAGGAAATATTCTCTACTACAGCGTGGAGTTCTTAGCTAGAGCGAAAGTACAAATGCACAATAATCACTCGCCCGAGAAGATGGGAGAGGAGTCCCTTCAGGTGGTATCTCGACGCAAGGTGGATAAAGGGGTTCAGCCCATCAACTGATCCCACAAATTACAATGGAGTCTTTCCTCCAAATTTCTCCCCTCCTTAGTTCACATTTTATTCTTTTTTACATTTAGGTGGAGCTTGAGTAACTGTAATCAAATTTACTTTTGTAATTGATTGGTGAAAAAAATCTCTCGCTTTCACTTAAAGGTACAGTCAATCAAAAATCTAAAGTGCACACTCAGTGCACTCAGGAGTATCTCAGATGCAGGCAGCTTTTGGGATGGATGAGTGCATTATAATGAGGAAAAGTTCAAGCAAAGTTCATCCAAAAAGAGTAATTTTCTACCATTCCTTGCTCAGCACTGGACATCTTATCACATATTTCCCGGTGGATGGCTATRTGGCTTATCAGCTGCATGGCAACATCAGGTCACCACATCCACAGGGAGTACAACAGAGTTTGGCCGTGATGTCTTCACTCCACCCTCCATTACTTCTCTTGGCTGCACGGAGGACAGATTTTGCTGCACAGGGAACCATGGAATAGCAGAGTCTGYGCYTACCAACCATCCTGGAAGTAGCAACTGTCTTACACCCCAAGAAAGCCTCTGTAATGCCAACACTTTTGTTAGGCCCTAGTTTTTCTCTAAATTCCCCCTTTTCAAGCAATTTTTCCACCAAGTTTTACAGACCCAAGATCTAAGCTTTCTGCAGGCACTAAAAAACATCAAAAGTCTTCAATATCTTTTGTGATAAAGCACCCAAGGCAATCAGTTTAAATTTAGAGAATTAGGAGAGGTCTTTCTTCCTCTCTAGATAAGGTAGACTGACCCATATGGGAAAATTATCCTGAGGAAAGATGTGTGCCAGCTGTAATTGAAACAATTAGTCTCTTGGTAGAGACTATTCCCTAACTCACCCCAAAAGTTTCAAGTAAGGTTTATKTGCTGTGGAAACAACACACTGATAGAAACCGCCAATCCAAAGCCATCCCTATTAAATACATTTGTTTTTCATTTCAAAATTTTATCAGCCTCCAGGGTTTTATATGTTAATTATCTCTATATCTTAATTAGGTATAATTACAGATAATTAACACTATCTCTAAATTCCTACAGCATTTATSAGGATAACGTGTTGACAGTAATCAGAATAGAAGCATAACTGACCAGCTGAGAACATAACCTCAGCTTTGGCAATGCTTTGTGGAATCACTGCACTCATGTAGTTTTTTTCTTTCCTCTCTCATACTGTGGCCATTAAATAGAARTAAAGTCATCAGCCTAAGCACAAATTCTATTCTATTCAATGCTATTCTAAAGCATGCAAAAAAGGGATAGGATAAAATTTACTAGTGACAGGCAAGTTCTACATCTTAAAAAATTAACAAAGAAAGAAAAAAAAAATGGGAATTTACTATTATGACTTTGCCCAAATGAAGAAAAAAGAGAAATATCTTACAAACATACTATGCTGAAGTCAATTAATAAAGAAATGAGTCTACTAAAAGGTTTTTGTTTTGTTTTGTTTTTTCATAAAACTATCCATTGAATTCTGGAAATTCAGGGTAATTTGCCCGAATGGGACAAAAAGTGCGTTAGAACACTTTTATTGCTCYTTTTTTTCCCCATTAAGGGGAAAAGGTGACACTTTAAAATAGCTGTGAGAAAGATTTACGCAGATTTGATATAGGTGGGGGTAGTCTTTGTAGTTTTCCTAAGTTCTTCTAGAAAAGAAAACATTGTTTAAGGAAAAATCAGTTTTTGCTTCAGGATACTTCAGGATTTTGGGGGAATGTCTTGGGATTATGAAATTGTCATGATACATTGGCCATGTTCAAATAATCACCATGAATCACAAGAATATGCTCTAAATCGACAAAGCCCTGATTTGAAAGCAGATTACWTATCTACTGATCAGGAAAACTGTGGTTGTTTCAGCTTCATTCTCGGAAAATGCATGACCTCATTTGTGTAAAAATACTATTTCTTAATTTACATATGCTGATTACRAAGAAGAATTCTAGGTTATAAATCAAGCACTTGAAGATTAGAAAATGTCAAATATATGACTGCCTATGCACGTATATTTCTCCAGAGTTTTCATCCATTTTATAGAATGGACAAATGAAACCTTCACTAATGTCTGGTAGGGAGATGAAGATTTTCAACCCTGTTGGTAAAAAATGAACTCGCAGGTATTAAGTTCTGTGTTTTACCTTCTTTCCTGCTCAAAGACTTCCCAGTGTTGCCACTGTTGCTTTCATGATGGTATAGCTCAGACCCTTTTTAATACCTATGCTCAGTTTTTATTATTGCCTCCTATTAAAATGTCTATTTTTACAAATAGTAAAAAGAATAATTTGACTTCCAAATTTTTAATTTGGGCTCCAAAATCATCAGTAATGATGCTGAGCAAATAGCTAGATTTTAAAGTAGCTGAACATTTGCAATTCACTTTGGTGAAATACCTGAATGCTCAGACAATCTGAAGATCMTGACATCTAAATTACAGGCATGCAGATTTGAAAATGTCATCCCCTACATTTTCCTATTAGTGATTTACCTTTGCTAAAACGTGTAAATCTTATTTGGTGACCAGATTAAAAAGCAGATATATATGACAGTGCCAGTAAGAATTTACAAAAMATGTGTAATAGCATGTATTTGAAGATATTTATGATATTTTTTTTTTTTTTATTTAGACCTACTTTTGCTTCTACTTACCATTTCTTACTATTTACTCTGGTTTAAATATTTCTGTAGAAAATCTCATTTCTAGTACAAACAGGCTTTAAATTCTAAAATAAAGTATAAAATGTAAAATAGCCCAATCCCTCAGTATATTTGCTGTATATTTGTATATGTATATTTGCTGTTACCCAAGATCTCATCCTACATCTGAACAGCGAGTTGCTTTTCTTTAGTTTCTTTGCTGAGGCTTGTAAGAAGGGTGCCAATTCGCACCTTTCTATTGCTCACAGAACAGCCCCTGGTGTACTAATAGCCCAACTCAAATGTTATCCTGAAATGGGAACCTGATCGTACCATCTATGGTAGACTGGAGATCTATGAATGTTTTAGTGTGTACAGGAAAGCCCAACACGCTTACCACAGTGTGAGAATCTGCTTGTATAATATATACTTCTCTGCTACAYAGTTTTATTGTTTCATAGTCAGTCTAGCTTGTTGCTTTGCCCAGCTGCCTCAAACTGCTGAAACTCAATTTTGGACTTCTTTGTCCAGTTATTGCAGATTATTGTTAAGTATGTATGAGCCTGCCTCAAGTGTGAATATTACAACAGAAAAGCCCTACTTGAATTCCTTTGTCCTCATTGCCCTCCCTTCTGTTCATCAATGGGGCTTATCCTGAGATTAAAGCTAATTAAGGATATTTATGAAAAGGGTAGTATAGAAAATAAGCCAAGATTGGTATATATGATATGGAAATGCTATAAAAACTGAACTAATGGCTTTAGCAATGCCATGAGTTGTGACAGCCACTTGGCTGCAATGGCAAGTTCTAAATGGTGAGAACTCCACATCTCAGAAGGATAAGCACATAATATGTTTTATTATGAGCAATATAGGACGTCTCATTTGTACTGTACTATAAAATGACACTTGCACATTAAACTGTGCTCTGAGAAAACAATATAAAAGGAGATGCCTAATAAGACTTCCAGGGCCTTACTTCAAACTATTAACTGGATTGGTCTCATACTTCCAAGTTATCCCATTTCTCAATTGCACTCTGTCGAGACCCTTTCAAAGCAGAAAGAAGAAAGATTTGACCGTCTTACCCAGGAACCAACATGCTACACTTCCATTCAGTTCATTGCTGACAACTCAACTCCAAGACAGAAATGAGTAGTACTGCCTGGAATGAAAAGTTACACGAGGTAAATATACACATATATAAAAGGTGTGGAGAAGAAAAGGAGTTCTCRAAAGGCATAAAACTTAGCAGATTCTTCTAAATGATGCATGAAGTCATGAGTGCATGAGGAAAATTCTGTWGAATTCATATGTAGTTTGGTCTTTGGTAGTACTGGTGCACATGTAGTCAAGAGCTAGGCAGAATGCCAGGACTGAATTCTCACTTCTGCTTTACCACAAGCCAGTTCTGCTAATAGTACAGGCCAGCCTAAGGAGAGTGCTACAGTAATGCATCAAAAGTAAGCTAGAGATAGCCTTTAAAACCAAATGTCTTCAGTTTCCACCTTTGCTTGAACTCATCGAGAACTGAAGAGCAGTTTCAAAAATAACTGAAAATTTTAATTAATTGAAAAAAAATGCCATAAAATGCCACCTGTGTTGCTGTATAACAGCTCTGCATTCTTTACCACCAGGCAAATGGACTTTCAAGACGAAGACAACAAAGCAGGCAGAAAGAATTTCCCACCTAATACATATGATTTAGCACTTAGAACTTCAACGTGCAGGCATTTAGGAAATATTATTTCTTACAGAATGAGATATTACAGGGTGGCTGGTGCTCCTGACAAGCTTTGCAAATAACTAAATCCTGGAAAGCCCTAGGTAGTCTGCTGTGGGAAACTAAACTACTCTGTCTCTTCATAGGTACTTTTGTATTTCTGGCCAGAGGTCAAAGAAAATGTCTGTTTAACATCCCAAGTTTTGATCAATTCTATGTTAAGAGAAATGTGGTAACAAGGCATTGGGGTATGGGAAGTAGTGTGACTACAGCTTTAAAGATGTAGGAAGCATCACTCTATAATTCCAGTACTTGCAAATCAAATACAGCTGTTACGTGCTCTGCTGTACATTGKTTCACAATATTAAAACAACTATTTATTTATCATTTTTAAAATTGTGACTCACTACTCCAGCTGAACGTTGAAATACATGATACAGGAGTGCTGAATTATATTTCTAATTGAAACTTACTAAAGTTATGAATTTAGTATCTTTGGTATTAGAAATTACCCACACAACTAATTTCAGGCACAGCTGGATGCATCATTTGTCAATTCAGCATGTAGCTGTTCAGATGGGAGCAAACACCAGTGCTGTAAAGTACTAACACCATTTCTGGTGCCAGTGATTTGCAGTCATATAATGCCCAATACATGAAAAACTATCCTATTATTAATGCATCAATATTGTTATGGAAAAGATGCATTTCAACACTCTTTGAGAGGGYTGCAGTTACAGGTTTGATTATTAGCTACTGCAGCCCAAAATGCACACAGACAAGCACAGTGATTAAGAAAGATTAGACACAAAATCCAACGAACATGTGGGTATTCTGGAGATTCTGAAATGCAGGGAAAGCTGAAGCTTTGTAGACATTAACTCAGTAGTTGTCCCAAGCATTGTCTTTGCCATAATAGAAGGTGCAGAATCTGGACTACAGGAAGCCTACAAATTAAATAGTCACTAAGGGAACAATGGAGAGTATAGAAAAGAAATGGAATGAGGTGGTAGGTGAGATATGTGTATTTACCAGGATGGTTCCCCAAAGCACGCCAGCCATACTGTCATTAGTCAAGAGAATTTCAATTCCTGTTTGAAATAAAGAGCTCCTCTCTTCACAGAGCAGGGAGGGCTGCCTCAACAACTTCCCTCAGAACTGCCGAAATTTGAGGCGACAGTTTTGGCAAGTGGTTGGGGTGCTGCTAACCTCAGACAGGACTAACATTACAAAAATCATATTTATAATGTGTGTAAAAATAAAATATGAGGCTCTAAGAATACCAGCTAAGAATACAAATGTGGACAACCATAATTTGCTTTTTTACTGGATGGTACCATTGTTAGAGCTGGATTTCTACCCTGGAAGAAGAGCTTATATTACTAACAGTAAATAGCTGAAAGGTGGTTGTTCTGAATATTAAGTCTGTCATTAATGAGTTTGTATTAAAATAAAACMAAGAAGGAATAAAGAAAACACAGCAGTACATCACAACAGTGATGACTTCTTTGTATTCATAAACTGTTGTAAATAGTGATTTTCATCTGTAAAACCCTATTAAAATTTACAAACATATTTGAATTTTTTTTTTTTTTGTATTTATGATTGTACTGTATCTATTTTGTTGGTCAAATTTCAACTGAAATCAGAGTTAAGAACACTGGGTTCTACAGGACCCAGTGAATCAACACCCCTACTTGATTACGGAGACATTTGGTATGACTACTTAAGAACAGAAATTGAATTGAAATTTTTCAAATCTTTTACATAAATCTTTTGGACAGTTCCTCATGAACCCACTGCTATATTACTACAAGTATCCTATTCAGGAACTGATTTGGAAAACACAGTTAAGTACATTGGATCTTAGTAATTTTGCTTTGTTTTTCTCACAGAGAATGGATATTAAAAAAAAAAAAAACCTCAAAATCCCAAAAAAAATGATGCTATTATTTTTCTACCATTTCCCCTAAATTAGAATAAAATTATACATTTGAAGAGAATACAAAAACAAACAAACAGTACAATGGCTTAGCTCTAAGTTTTCTAACATTTATTATTGATAAGAAAAGAAGCTCTGTAAATTTTGAACATTSCCAGAACTGCATAATCTCTCATGTTACAAGTACAAAGAAATATTTTCTTTTCAATCCACAGATTACAGAAACAGGCAGTTCCATTCAGTAAGCCTCTCAAAATCCATTTCACTGTATTTCCTCTACAATTTCTGTTTCTATGAGGACCATTTTCTATACATTCCTAGTTCCAGAAATTATTACTGGACTCTTATAATCTACAACACAACTGACGTTTCCTTAAAAAAATCAAGAAAATGAAAGCATTCTGATTGGGTATTGTAAATCTCTTCTTATGACATTGGACCACAAAGCTGATAATGTAATAAGCTTAGTAAAGCATCTGAGACTGTTTCCTTGCATTCCCCAAAGAGGCTGCTGGATCCATTCGATGTAGTAGTATAAAATATAAATGAAGGCATTTATGAACCACTGTAACTCAAACCCCGTTCCAGGCCAGTGTGAAAATGAGCTATGTAGTCTCATGGTTTTCTCATAGTGGGTGGAAAAAAATGAAATTGTCTTCCAGCACATGAGCAAAATACAGCTAAATCCCCCTCAAACACACACATACAAAAAAAAAAAATAAAAAAAAAGGACGAACTATTTGTAATGTAATATTCATATGAAATACAAAAAGATCTTGAATTTCTTTACTTTCAAAGAGCTTATGACTGCTTACAGTAACTACATAATACATTATTGAAGAAAACAGCCTATTATAAATCATTTCATACATAGTGAGTGCCAAAGATTCTTGATTTTATTCAGAAGGGCCTCTGACTAGACAGAGAAGAGTAAAAAGAGGTAACTGAATCTTGCCTTGAAGCAAGAAGCAGAAATCCATAATCAGAACGTGACTTTTTAGTTAGATCCTATGCTCATGATACATCCAAGCACAGCTCTCATTTCAAATTGAAATTGAAAAAGTCTCAAATTCAGGTATCAGTCTTGCCATTCAGGCTTACACTTAACAATGATTTTTAACATTTTTTTTTATTCTTTAGTTTGTTTTTAAAATCTTACCTATTTCTTGAAACACAGAGATCAGTGTGTGACTAAATCATCCTTTGTTTTGTTTTTCTCATGTATTTTATTTAAACTGACCGTGGATATGCAGGTAGTTGTGGAGACTGCAAAGTCCACTTGCCATTAATGACAAAAATTAGAAGGCATTTCCCCCTACACTTCAGAATAAAATGGATATATTTTAATCCATGTTATCAAAGCATTGCCTGCTGGGAGAACAGATAACAAGCATAAATTCAAGCAGGAAAGGTTCTGACTGTATATAAGGACATCACTACGAGGACAGTCAAGCAATGAAGCAAGTTGCCCAGAGAGGTTGTGCAGTCTCCATCTACACAGATTTTCAAGACTTAACTGGATAAAGTTTTGAGCAGCTTGGTCTGATCTCACAGCTGACCTCTCTTTGAGAAGGAAATTGGATTAGAGACCTCAYCAGGTCCCTTCCTACCTGCACTCGCCTACAATTCTATGAATAACTCCAGAAGATATAATAGTTATTAGTTCCTTAATTATTAGTTAGTTCCTATATTATTAGCTTGAGTGATGATTAATTTCAAAGATGTAGTGACATTGAAATTAATGCAAATAGTATTTTTTCTCATATGTGAAGAAAAAGGGAAATTGTGCATTCTTCCTTATAAGCAAGCTCTGTCTTTGTGCTATAAATGTAAGACATCCAGAAAATTTCACTATATTTTTCCTATTTAAAAAACAACAAATCTGGAGAACCTAGAAGATACCACTTGAGGAAGGAAAACGGCAAGCTCTGACAGACTGGCGATTTCCGGGGATAAAGCATGACCTTATTTTAAAATGGTATGTCACTAACAGTATCACGTAAAGAATATAGGAATGGAAAGGTTTCACTGTGGAGTCATGGTCAGACCTATGGCCATCGTGTAATCTAACTTGGTACTTGGAGCAGGACAATCAGCTCTATTTTCCAGGAAGTTGAATTATTGCTGGAGAATAAAACCTTAAAAAAAGGGAAAGAGAAAGGGAAAGGGAAAAGGAAAGGGAAATGGTTTCCAGAGAAATATAAAGTATTATCAAGTGAAAGGACTATTCAGTCACTGAATAAATAAAAATACATCCTTGCTCTAAAACAACCTGCTAAACATACAATGGAAGAAAGGCAGAACTATTTAGCATGTGATTGTACCAACCTCCTCTCTCTTTCTCTATCTGTCTATCCATTTGGCTTTCAAAAGAAAATAGATGAGGCATATTTAAAGCAAATGGGCATCATGATTAATAAGGACATTGCATTGAGACACATAAAACTGCCCTGTCTCCTTCAACTGTTCTCTTGGTGCAGTGATTAACCTTTGAGTTTATGAGTATTTTTGCACTTGCCTCAGATAAAATATTTTATGAGTTCTTACCTCCCAGGCAACTTGGATTAAACTTATCAGGTCCAGGAAGATAGTAGCCTATAATGACTGTTCCCTCGGAAATCATATCTACCTCCTCACTACATTATCAGAACATTCTTTGTACAAAACAGATGGAAACATCAAGGCATGAGACAAGACAACTTGTTAAGGTCACATTCCACCTTCCTATACATCATTCATGCTTAACTGATTCCCAACCCCTCCTAGAGGCAGACTGCATACATTATGAGGGCTGAGAATATGAAAAGATCATTTTCTTTTCCCCATTAATTCCCATTTGGAAAGACTGTCTCTGCTAAACTTGCTTTGGCAGTGTGCTTGCTAATGACTGATCACTGCCTTTCACCGTAGAAATAGGGCAGAAGGAGGCAGATTTATCTTTTGGCAAAAGTAACCCTTTCTGACACAGTATTTCAGGTACTCTGCTCTCCGTGTCAGAGAACAAAAGAACGGAAACCAAAAAGATTCAAAAGAAGCCATAGGACAGCTCCCTGGAGACTGTGCAGTGAGTAGTTTAAAACRGCATCTTTTTATACTCTTAAAACTGGTTCATCACCATTTGACGAATGGTGCTTAGCCTCCCTCTCGCACCTACCTGACATCTCCTTCTGCACTGCACAAAGAGGGAGTCAATCATTCTGATGCATGTTTCCTGTAAAGAGTGGATGAATAATTGAGTGTCATATGTGAACTTGCTGTAGACCTCCTAATCACTTAGGAACACTGAAGAAACATGAGAAAAAGGCTGTAAACAGTGTTACCAAAGATCCTCTAGCTTTTCTGAACAGGTATGCTTTTTTGTTGTTTTTAAACAATGTTAATGAAATGCTACATATAAGATTGTTAAGGAATAACTGTATAAGGATGAAATGCTACATTCAGTCTGCACACAGGACTAAAAGGTGTCTTTAAGGAACATGAACTCTAAGACTCCTCTCGTTGCAACATTTCAAAAAATGTCAAGCAGCAGCATAGGAGGAGAAAGTCTGATTTGAAATTTGCACCAATATAATAAAGCTGCCTTGCATTTCTTGGAGGTGGAGAAACTGGTTCCTGTAAGAGAATTACCCATTCTACTGCTCCTCTGCTTAAGCAATGAAGAATGAAAGAAGCTCTGGATTCCAGGGTGCTTTAGCTCCCATAAGTAACACAGAAAAGAGACCTAAGATGCACTGAGCTTGTTACTGTCATTTAAAATGTTGTCAGACAGTTTAAATCATGACTATACTGGATAAATTCAAAAGAAGCACCTAGATGTCCCTAGGTATGGATGGCTCTGCATTTCAGTTACTATCAAGTACACTCTAAATTTCTGGAGCTTCAACTGTGAATACAAGCCCTATCCTCTCTTTTAAACTGGTGTCCTTCAAGCTTGCGTAAGTCCGTAAGAACACACCAAACATCCTCTTAAATCACACTAACAAGAAACCAGATGTGGTATACTGTGGTATAATTTGCAAGAAGGGGAAAAAAAAAARRGGGGGAGACCAGGTTTTCYGTTTGTAACTAACACCTGCTACATTTCCTTCCACAGCTGCGGGAGCCTTTCATGTGCGCTGAGACACACGGGACAGGAGAGCAAGGSGAACTGCTCTCTGTTTGCCCTGCTTCAGAGAACAACTTCATGTAKCAATTTGCTGCAGAAAGAATCATCTCTACACTGCTGTCTCTGGCAGAAATATAAGGTATAAGCTGTAAAAAGCTTTCTTTTATTTTCCCTAGAGCTCAGCAATTTAGACGTAAACTCTTACAGCTTCATTGAAAGACACTTGGTGCAAAGGAACTGTCAGGTCAGGAGAGGCAAAAAAAAAAATATGAGACAGATGAGTTTCCCTTGCAGTTACCCAGTGGGAGAGCTCTGCTGCAATGCCAGTCCAGCTCTCCTGGTTTCTGCATCAACAGATGGTAGACAGCATTCCTTACGTTTGCTTCCCATTTGGTAAATCGCAGGTCACATCTGGCCTGGCCTCTGTTCCCTCCAAACAGATGGGAGTTCTTCATCGACTGCTGTAAAGGCTTGGGACAGATAATCAGGCACAGAAACAGCAAAGGAAGGAAGGAGGAAGGAGGAGAGAAGTAAGGAGGAGAAGAGGAAGGAGGACAGAAGGAAGGAAAGGAGGGAAGGGAGGCARGGAAGGAAAAGAGGAAGGGAGGGAGGGAAGAAGGAAGGGAGGAAGGAAAGGARGAAGGAAAAGARGAAGAGAGGAAGGGGGGGAGGAAAGGAGGAAGGGAGGGAGGRAGGAAGACATTAGAAACTGAAAAGAAAAAAAAATTAAGAMAAAATTTAACAAAGTTTAAGAAAATGGAAAAGAATTTAAAATGACCACTACTGAAAAGACTAATATGGTTCATGAACACTAAAGATGGCAAAGCAGCAATACAGAGATAAATGGATACAAAAATCACTTCAAGATATAATGCATGATTTTGCATATGCTGAATATCAATTCTAATTTGCTTCTACACAAGGTATGAGCTGAAGGACAGCAAAACCACAGAGAAATAAAGATTTTTACCCACTTTCAATCAAAACTTTTGGCACGTTTTAATCCACTTTTTTATCTTAATAAGGAGTATATCAAAACTGTTCAGTTATTTTTCAGCTCTCTAAAAGAAGRTAAAATTTTATGTTTTGTTTTGTAAAAATATCTCCATTTCTTTTGTATTTTTGTGTTTTTATTGGTAGTCTTTTAAACAATTTCATAATTACATGCAAAAGGAATCATGTTTTAATGAAGATTTAACACAAAATGACCTTATGCAGAACACTAATCGGAGGTACCTATGAAGCGCTCTTCCTGGAATGTAAAAAGATTGATTTAGGAAATTTCATTTGACCAAACTATACCAATAGTTCCCCTTTTGGAGTTTTTAACACAACKCTACAGTATATTTTGCCTAGTAGTATTCCAGTGAACTGGGAAGTTTGTTTTTTGTTGTCAGTGTTCTTTCAAACCTGATTTTTTTTTTTTTTTTTGGTATGCAGATACAAGATCGGACCCTAGCTTCATCGCTCTTTGAGATAGTTCTTGTGCAAGTACATTAATTTCTCTGCACCTGCAAGTCTGTGAGCCTCAACCACTCTAAATGTCAAAGTCAAAGCTGTTAAGGCCTGCTCTTACCTAGCAAGTACAAAACAACATGGCGCTCAGATCAAGAGTGCTGGTGAGCCTGGCTCTCTGACAAAATTCCAGTTCAGTAGGAACATATTTTAAAGGTTTTATTTAAATATTCCCATTACTTTTAAGAAATCCTTTATAAAGAACTTTACCTCCAAACTTTAGCTAAATGCTCAATATAGGAGTAACAAAGGCTATATTTTCCATATATTGGGTATGTTTGGGATAGTTTTTTTTTTTTTTAAGGGATTTTGTTCTTACTTTTCAGCACTCAGTCTGAAAAAATAGAGAGTAGGTTTTCAGGAAGGGCTAAGCACTGTCTTTCCTTGGTTTTAGTTGAACTGATGAGTTCTCACCAGTGTTAAGCCCTGAGATGATACAAACTATATGTTAAGAAACATCTCCCATCATATATAAAATAAAGATTTTTTTGAGAAATAGAACTTAAAAGCAAAGGAATTGGTAGATCAAAGAAGTGTCAYCAAAAATTCTGAAAGCATGGCAAGAAAAACACCATAAAATATATGGGAGTCAGGAGAGCTTTTTAAAAAGTGTTGTGATGTGCTGCAAGTAAATCTGAGGCAGAAAACACTGTATCAGAGGAGTTATAATATGGTTCTTTTTGTTTCCAGCTTATGAACCACCAGACATAGCTTCTTTATTGGCCTATACAGCCTGAGTAACAGTGGTGCTTTAGCATAGGAACTAAATTTCAGTCCTTACTAGGGCTAAAGCATGACATGCTTTAAATCCTTGGCAAGGAGAAGCACGAGCAGTTCAGGCTGAGGATCAGTATGGAGATCAGCTATACAGGCAGTCTAGTTCTGTCCTGCAGTGAAACCCAGGAAATCTGCAAAGTCTCACGTGTCTTCTTTTGTGTGAATAATCTTGAAGTGCCTCGTTCTCCAGCTAGGGAGAAATGATATATCTTTTTATTCTGGCCCATGTGACAGACAATCCAGAGCGGAAAAGATCTCATATTGCCATATAGATTAAGAGCACTGACTAATGCTAAGATTGCACTTCCCATTCTACTTTCTTGAAATTTAAATACTTTGGAGACAGATACACAAAGTTAGAGGGCCAAGAAGATGATAAGTAAGAGAATGTAAGGATAAGTAGAGGTAGAGATGAGACACGGAGAATTCAAGATTGGGTTTGAAGAACTGGAATTAGCTGACCTAGGACATGAAGAGAGGGTAGAGTCTGATGTTGGGAAAGAGTCTGGAGTACAGACATTAAGAGTTGCTAGAAAAGAGGTTTGGGACAAATAGGGAGTGGCTAAGAGAAGAATACAAGTTTCTGTCCTCCAGTATGTGTGCATTAACTGCATTAATTCAAGAGATGCAGGATGTTAGTCAGGGATTCTGCTGAGATAAAACTTCCTTGTCACATAGCCTTAATTCATCCTCCAGTGGAGAATGGAGTTTTATATATTCATGCAAATGTTTCCTTTTGAATTGTGTGCAAAGCATCCTTAACAGATTTCAAATATTTTGTTCTCCTTGCAGATAAAACGAACCATCCATCCATCCATCTTTAGCAAAACTTAAAAGGTTTTACACAGAGAAGAACAAGAGTTTGTTGGTCAAGGTTTATTTGATATTTTATAATAACAAAAAGTCATATTAAGAAATAAATGTTTTCCAACCTTTAAACACACTTTCTAATATATATTTTGAAATGTGTCCTCTGGTCCAGATCATCGCTTTCTGTTGACTGCTAGGAGATGAATGTGCTAATATAGCATATCTATTTCTTGGAGCCCAAGGTTTATTGTTTTGGAAAAACCTGAAGTTATAAAATTTCTGTGAAAATCATGTCATGAGAACTATTTGTCATCCAATGCTGAACAGGCTTTATGCTGAGTTTACATTTCTTAGAGATGTGAGAATGGAATTAGGAAAATGGAAACATGTAAGAAATACCTTTGGACTATATTAAAGCTGCTGTTGATTTCGCTCCCTCAGAAAATGGTCACTTTATCAAGTCTCAATTAATAAGACTAGGTTATTAGTCATGGATAAACTTCCAAGGATTTAATACTATTGACTGCAATTTAGCTAAGGAAACCTCTTGAGCTTGTGAGAACAAAATGAGCTCCTGTCTGAAAACAGAGACTCACAATGCTATGTCACAGAGTAGTATGCTAAAGAAACAAGATATTGTAAGACCTTTAATCAGTTTGTCTACAGAGGTTTACTCCCCTACCATGCAATAGTCCCTTAATTGTCTATAAGATCAAATTACCTTAAACTCTTTTCTGAACTGATCCAGCTAACAGACACATAGATGTATAGACAGAATTTCCACAGACCTCACAAAGCCTGTTTTTCTCTCCTTGAGAGAGACCTTGGAYATTGTTCTGGTAGCCCTTTTTTCCCAATTTCCCTCAGCACCCAACCAGGATATTTAACACATGTACTTAACTCCTCCTATTGCCATTTTCTCCACTGCCTCATGCACTGCCTTCTACATGAAGGAAAATCAGGCCGGGAGCATAGAACAGGGTCACAGCAAATTCCCATCCATCACCAGGATCCATAATGAGGAACCAGGACCCTGGAAGAGACTGAGGTGGGCACGTAAAGAATGTCTAAATCAAGATAGTGACTCTGTATCATCTAACTGACTTTGATGTTCCCCTTAAATGACTGTACTTGAGATGTTCATGCATACTCTATAGGTCCTGCCTTTTAGGTTGCTTATTGAATGAATATATAGCTTTTAATTAAATACTACAGTGTAAGAAAATGAATAAGAATAATGAAAATTGCCTCGATATTAATCATACCTCACTCCGCATTTCAAAGTACTTCAGCTCCCACTCTCTGCAGAAGCTGATTAATTCCGAGCTGCAGCTAGACTCTCAGACCCTCCCTTGAGGCACCCTTTTATTTAGAAAMGATTAAAGTTACAGAAGCAGGAAATAAAAGAAAATAAACAAGAACCTTTTCTTCTTTTTACCTGAAATATAAGTTTTTATTCTTTTCCTTCYGATTTAAGAAAGTCTACTCACCTTAAAATAAAAAAACACATACTTAAGTTCACCATTAGGAGGATTCACTCAGCACTGTAAAAAGTGTAAGCATCGTCTGGGAACCCTCAGAGTGACAATCAAAGGTCATTCTTGTAACACACTATAARAATATTGCAATGTATTGCTTAAAACATAGGTATCTAGCTGACCTTTTCTAAATAGAATCACTGATTTTCAATTGTTCTATAAATCCATACTGCTAATAGACAGTATAACATCTAACTTATCCCAAGTTTAAAAGCTTGTTTTTTAGTGCATTCTRAGTTTTCTTCTTTATTATTGTAACAGGGAAAAATATTATGACAAATAAGGCACTGGTACAGGCAGTAGTTGCAGATGTTGCTATACATGCAAAATTCAAACACATAGCAAGAGGTAACCTTACGTAGCTCCACAGACTGGAGGTATTGTTAATCCAAATACTGGAGGTACTGTAATCCAAAATTCCTATTTAGTTCACGAAATAGTCAATTTGAAAATAACTTTCATGTTTTTCATGTAAAACAACAGGAATCCAGATACTCTTTATAGCTTCTTATACTGTAGACAAATAGATGTATTTCCCCTGGAACCTTCCAGTTGTTTTAAATCTCTCCATGCGCGCTGTGCCTGCTCTTAATAAAAATAATTCATTGAAACTTTAAAATGAAATGAACTGCTTGCCATTTTGCTAATGAAATGTTAGTTGTTTTCCCTATCCCTACAAAGCTTACTCTTTCATTTCCTAAAGTTCAAAATGACTCCTACAAATACAGGGATCACATAAGTAATGAACCACCAATTTTCCATCATGAGATCTATCATATGAGTACCTGAACGTGTCCCTTTTGAACACTGATAATAGAAAGCATAAAGATCCAAACATATATATCTTCGTTGTCCATTTATTCTATGACATCTTATTTTGACAGTTGTCAGGAATTCCTTTTCTTGAAAGGTGACAAGTATCATATCCATTAAAAGTAGAAATGGATAATAAATTCTATAAAAAAAAAAACCTAAGGGAAAGCAGACTCAAAATCAAGATCAATAGCTCTAGCACTCGTGGTTTAGATACTGTCATAGATTTTTGATTCTTGGCAAAACTGATCCCACATTGCTTAATACTCATTTAAATGTATCACATAAATCTGCACAGGAACATTCAGAAGGACTTTGATTACTAAAAGATTTAGTTTGATCTTTAGAAAAAAATACAGCATAGATATCTAGATTCAACTCCTATAAGTCATTTACATGTGCCCGTTGACATCAGTGCCAACATGTCTATATCTAATAGCATTCATTGTAAAACTAGTAGGTACTGTTTTCTGTATTTTCTTCCTTCTGTGAACTATGGCTGTGATGGAGGCTTACGGTCCTGTAATTGACAGCTATAGATTGAACTATAGCATAAGTACATCTATGTGATACAGAACACTTAATATTTCAGGCACTCCAAAATTTGAGAGTTGAGATAGGTAGTGATAATCTGCTTTCCTTGTGCATAAACAATACAATGCAATTTCTAATTCAAAGTGCCCAATTTTTCTTTAATTCACAGGACAGACAACAGACAAAGGCATTTAGATTTTGTTCTATTCCATTTTACATAAGGTCCCATGTCTCATTTCCTGCTCACTGTTTCACCCTTCTATCATTAAATCATTCTTGATTTCCTTAYTGAATTTCATATGAAATTATAAACAGATAGAGAGAAAGATAGGCCCCTATATAAAACCCTACGGAACCCTATCATTCTTCTATATTTCTTAAGTATTATCAATGTGCAACAACAGATCAAAACTGTATCATATATTCTGAGAAATAATTCGATATAGAGAAACGTTAAACTCAACAAGTGCCTAGGTTGAAAGGTTTAGAGCTTCCTTGTCTGTTTACTTAACAATTTATGGCATAACAGGCATTCACAGCACAGCTCCTGTGTCTTTCATCTGTAGCACCAATAGCTTGTCACTGCAGCAAAGCAGACCCCTGGCCGCTGTACTGCCAACAGGAGGAACATTCACTTCCAGCACTCAGCAAGGACATATTCCCTTTGGTGATCTGCTTCAAACAGCAAAATACAACCCTGTTTTCCAGAATGCTTTTCAGTTGCTCACATGAGAGGTGTTAATTGGATTCTTCCTGGTTTAATTTTCCAGAAATCACTTCCTGCTTCATTTTACCCAGTTTTTAACTTTGGTAGTGAATAAGATAGTAAATAGATAAWCAGCTGTCTCTTTTATTAAATAAATCTTACTCATCTCCAGTACATGATATCTTTTGTACCAGATGCATCACGGGTCCTGGACAACAGTATTATTTAACAAAGCAGTCATAGATATGATACATATTAGGATATATTACAGTTAAAATATTTGTGGAGAAAGCGGTCCGTGTTTAAATGGCATAGGAAAATATGTTTGGCATTCTTTAATGTTTCAAAGCTATCCTAGTAAGCTCATTTTCAGGACAAGATTTGCAACATTAGAAAGGTTAATTGCTAGACCTCATATATTATGGCTAGTAGAGATGAATGGCTTCCGAGATAGAAAACACTGATAAGTGATTAAAACGAGGCCTGGAGGTTCATATCTTTTCTGATTATAGGCTGTTTTAGGCAAAACCTGTGATCAAGAGTGATTTACTGCTAGAACGTTTGTAGTCTACAGTCTGTAGTGATGATAGGTGTAACAGAGGGGGCCTCTGAATGCGGCTTTCGTTTAGTGAGCCTAGCACCTGGCTGCAAATAACCATTAAGGTGAAGATGAGAGGCAGGTTTCCTGAGGGGGAGGTAAAAAAAAAAAAAAAAAAAAAAAAGAATTATTGCTGGACTGTGCAAAAACAAAAGGAAGAACACTGCCAGTGCTGTGAGCAAACTGCTCATGGTATGAGAAGGCTATCATTAATGTTACCTAAGGTTAGGATTCCAGGTTCCATATGCTAAAAAGTCACTTTCACTAACAGAACATGCTTTCCCCGTAGGGGTAAAATAAAGACTGTTGCCGTTATAATGTGGTGTGATTAGTTATGGAGCAGGTAGGGGGTTCTGGGGAATGATTAAGCAACAGGGATAGAGCAGGCTGATTAATTAAGGGCTCATATTTTGTCACCACACTGYGCTAGTCATTATATTCTTTTTATTATTAATTTACAGTTTGCTTTCAGGGATTTATAAAGCTGTGTGAGAAATCAAAACACTTGTTTGTCTTGTCTGTCCAGTGCAGTACTTTTTTCTATGCTATATTCTTAAGGGTTACCTGAATTCAAGTGAGTGGGCATACTTTGTTAGAGAAGGCCACAATTAAATAAGCTTCATAATGAACAAAAGAGAAACAACATTCCTTTTCCTTCCTACAACCATCCAGCTGATTTTAGGTAGTTTTTCTTTTGATAAATTCCACCTCAGTTTGCACGACCAGAAATTCCACACTCCTGCTATTTTAGACAACTCCTGACTCACACTGGAAGATCCAGCCCAAGTCATTATTTTCTCTTCTGTGGAAGTGCTAACTGAGTTTCTTATCCTCTGTTTCCTTGCTACCTAAAACCATCTTCCTCACATCCTCACTTGGTTTAATCCGAAATCTATTTCTGTATTAATTATAAGAGATACCATATTTTATCTCTACATTTTATTCCAGTTCTGAAAGTTACAACAATACTTATTTGAAATTTAAATCATACTGTAAGTGTCAAGATTTATTTTYTACATAAAATGTCATATTTAACTTCTGACACTAAGTGTGCTTCAATTAGCTAGAAGGCTTGTCCTACAAACACCAGTTTGTTCACCAAACACTATGGGCAAAACAGATCTGTGTACATACAAAGCAGTCTACGAACCATGAACAGGTAGCACAGTCATTCATTTACAGATATGTTTCAAAATATTAGCAAGCTAGTGTATAAGGTTAGTATCAAGTTAAACACATCATCATTAGACTGTATATCACATTTGYGGCTGTATAGTTTGTGCCTATGTCCGAGTATTAGTAGATGGGTGTCCACATCCCTAAATTATTAATCTTCTAGAACTTATAGGTCTCATCTAACAACTTTAGGAAAAAATACAAGATTTTGACATCAGAGAGTTTAAACTTCACTTTTAATCTATTAAGAAAAAAGGACCACACATGCATGACCTGAGAAGCTGGATATGCAACTTCTCAATTACATTTTAATTGAAGAWTATGATTTCTAAGAAGAGTACCCATTTAATTACACTGTAAATCTCATAGACATTTCAATGCCAGAGAATCATAAAATCCTTAAGGTTGGAAGGGACCTCTAGAGATCATCTAGTCCAACCCCCCTGCATACACAGGGTCACAAGAGCAGGTTACACAGGATTGTGTTTAAGCGGGTTTTGAAGATCTCCAGAGAAGGAGACTCCACAATCTCTTGGCAGCCTGTTCCAGGGCTCTGTCACTCTCACTGTTACGAAATTTTTCCTTAAGATTCCTGCAGAACTTTTGGAGCTTCATCCTCTCATCCAGWTCATTGATGAATAAATTGAACACGATGGGTCCAAGGACTGACTCCTGGGGGACTCAGCCTCACTGATCAACACTCTCTGAGCCCTGCCATGCAGGCAGTTCTCAATCCACCTCACTGTCTACTCATCTATCCCACATCTCTGGAGCTTGCCCAGGAGGATGCTATGAGAGATAGTGTCAAAAGCCTTGCTGAAGTCCACAYATAGGGGTATACATTTCTATAAGCCAAGTCAACAAGATAATAACAAAAAWAAACTAGAGAAAATAATATCAATCAGTAAATAAATCACAATTTTGCAATAAGCTATTATACTAAATAGAAAATATCCAAGTTCACTAAGTGCACGCTCAAATATGACTGAACTTAAAAAAGTAATTAGAATCTATGATATGGTAACATCTAACAAGCATACATTTTTCAAAGTATATTTTTTTCTAATAGTTAGATGAATAGTTAGATGAATAAACTGATGGATTAAAAAAACCCATAACTTTTTTAGATTTTGAACAGGCCTCCCAGAGAATTCAAAGAAGAAACAYAAATGTAAAGATATTTTATAGTCATAAAGAGAAGATCAAATAATGACTTTTCCTCAGCTACTTCAACTATTAAAAATAAACCCCCAAACCTCTGTTTTACCTCAGAAATGTATAGAGACTTATTTAATTTTTAGTTTGCAGGCTATATATAAATAATAAATACTACCTTCATTCCTTTTATCTATCCCCCATCGCCACATGATTTTCCACCCTTGACAGTCAACTTACATATTTTCAATGTTTATGAAAAATAATATCTAACAATAGATCTCTCTAAGATSTACCACAATGTTGGAACATTATAGTACAGCACTCAAATCATGAACTTCTTGGTTTATGGTATCATTAAACGATGGGTCTCTCCTCCCACAGTTAATTTATAATGTAATAACTCATTATCTTATGTATTATCTGTAGGTCAGTAGTTTTGGCTTACTTAGATTCCCTTTTCCATTTGAGATGCCACAGGCAGCTGTAAGTGCTCCAGGTAATGATGCACTTAACCCAGGTTTAGAGTGCTGCATGCTTCCTGATTTAAACCATCCCTTAATTGTACGTAATACCAAAACTAGCTCATCTACCTCCATGAAGTTTCTGTTCCTGCTGTTTAATAAGTCACAAAGCTGAAATACACTCAATAATACTACCAAACATTGCTGCTTTTCAGTGCATTCATATGCTGCCCCAGTTCAGAGGCCTCTATGAAAATACACTTTAATGAATTTGAAGTGTTATATTATAAAGTTTGTGTGCAAAATGCCCTTTGCCAACACTAGTGTGCTGTGATAAAATACATGCACATTTTCATAAGAACAGAAGTTCATACAAGTACATGTATCTTACAAATAAGAAACATGTATAAAAGAAAGACACATAAAATGAATTTATATGCCCGTGGATGACATCTGGTCATATCTCAAAAATATGCAATCCTACGTATCATTGCGGAGATCTCCAATAAAGGTTAATTATTCAGGAACAAAAGTAGTGAACTAACAACAGGTTTGTACTGATAACCATCTTCCAGAGAAGAATCAATTCCCCTGTGTGATGTCATCTAAAGTGAGTCATTTTGGGTGAGATTCGGTGTAGGTGGCCATGCATAAGYCAGGTATGTCAGGATCACTGGCAATCTAGGAAGATCTACACARTTCTGCTAAGCACCCCCAGTACAGCTCCCAAGGAGTATTTCTACTTCTTACAAAAGCCCAATCCTGGTTAACTGACAGGCTCTCCATGCCACTGACTATATCTCCTGTGACTATAAAATCCTGTTATACCTAAACTGGACACCTAAATCACCTACACTCTTACTCAAGGATTTGAATTTTTTCCTTTGCGCAAGTGAAAGTCTTAGAGGGTTTATGTCCTCCCAAAGGTTAGACTGAGTAAAAAGCTGGCAAACCTAGATATCAGAAAAAAATTTCCTCTTGTACAGCAGTACTATTGGTTTTAGATTGTTGGCATTTCCAGAGAGAAATGGAAAAGTTGTCCAAGTTGTCCGGAAAGTTGTCCAAGGTTTTTGTCAAAAATGCCTCGTCTTAGCATTAAAAGCAAACCAAAATAATTCATTTTAATATCTAGATTCATAATTCAGCTGCCTTTTTTAAAATGTATGCTATGATTATTTTAAATCTAAACCATTTTGCTTTTGTCCCTGTGGGCTTTTGTATCCTTTCTGCATTATGTTCCCACATCATTCCACAATTGCTTCCATTGTGAGTTTGCCTACAGCACCACAGGCTTTGTCCTGATCATGCTGATAAGAGGCACCCTTCCCTGTTGCTAATTCTGATTTCAATTAAGTGATACAGCAAGAGACTCCAGGGCTTCAGACAAAGGTCTCCTAAGATCAGTCTTTAACATAAAGACCTCATCCCCCTAAGGTACTCTGTTATTTTTGCAGTGTCTCTTCTGGACCTATTTCCTTTGATTCTTTGGCTTTTCCTCTCCCCATCCCAAATTTCAAACAGTTCAGTTAGAGGCCAGAAAAAAAAAAAAAAAAAGAAAGAAAGAAAAAGATATTAGGAAAGCTTAGTAGTTGATATAACAACCAAATTCTCTGCCTAGATTAGAAGCAGAGCAATCTTGCTAATGTTATGACCATTAATGACACGCACAGATAAACTCAGTTAAGAAAAATCAATCCTATTACAAGCATACAACATGATTAGATAAAGAAGGGTTTTCTTGACCCAACTCACAGCATCAGACAACGGGCCAGAGACAAGAGCTTGAACTTTAAAGTAATTTTGTTTCACAGGAATTACCAAGGACAAGACAAATAAAATCATAAATGAGTTTCACAATAATCTCTGAAGGATAAAGGACAACAACATAACCCTCACTGAATTGCTGTATGACATGATCATATTAAATGCTTGCAACCTGCACCTTTGCAAGTGCTTTATGTTGGTAAACTTCATTACCTCCATTGTTCAGAAGAACAAAGTGAGCCTTGGAGAGCACAATAACCCAGAAAAAAAAAATGAAGCTAAAACCAGCACACAGCCACATCCAACTCCAAGTAAAACTCTGTCTTACTTTTGTGTTATCTTAATTTTCTACATGACTTAAGTAGTAAACTTCAATATATTGAAGGAAAGAATTTTGCCATTTCAGGTAAAGTCATAACTAGAAACTTCCATTGTGGTTGTTTTAAGGTTAAATTAATTTAATCTTCATTAAAAAAAAATCCTGGTAAAAGTCATCTATTTGTCTGAGTCAAAATTCTATTTGTGATGAACAAGATATTCTTTTGTGCAATTCTTCTGCAACAGAGCTCTGCCAACTGGTTACTAGAAAGCTAGACACACACACACACACACACACACACAAAGCCTGAAGAGTAACACTTTGTTTTTTCCCGATTATAAAGTGGGATTTTCATTATGCACCCCTAGATAACTTTCTTCCACATTTTTTTTCTGAAAGTACAGTTTAATAAATATTTATTAATACTTTTAATGCTCCATACGAGGCTAATCATAGCTAAATCAAGCCYTTCCTCATACCACCTGCTGAAAGAAAAGAAAAATGTCAAGGAAAATGGAATTTCGTAATTGCTGATAGAGTGTATTTTTTTACCTGCAATCAAGAATGGAGGTTTCAAATCACTCTGTCATAGAAAGCAAGAACACTTCATTGGTTTCCCTTTATTATCTGTACTTTTCCTGTACTCCCCTTACTTATCTCACACTCTTCTAAATTCTTCAGACCTTAAGTGTATGAACTGATAATGGCATAAGCAAGTCACATCAAAGCGTGGACTTCATATGTCTTGTCCTGATGTTTTAAAAGAAACAGGACTGTTTAAGTACATCAATTCTTTGTGTTTTCTGTTTGTTTTGAGGAGCTCAAACTCATCTTTGAAGTACTGATTGATTTTCAATTCAGCCTTCTATGCAACTGTTCCTTTTTTTCATCACAGGTAGTATTTACTGTTGCAAAAACTAATGAGGCATTCACTTGAGTCAAATGAAGTTCATTTTTGCCTATCTACTTCTCAGCCATATCTACATTTTTGAAAATCTGCTACCTGTGCAGACCAACAAAGGCATTATTTAAATTAAAAAAAAAAGTTTCTAATATCAGCATTTTATTTTTTTCCTCTCTTCTGTATCCTTTCCTTAAACCATTTTACAGGAATAGTCAGGAATTTTACGGATTTTGAAAAAAAAAATCTATTGAAATACCACACACACACACAAACAAAAAAAAAGTCTCACTGTTTTGTGGATTAAGATGACATTTTGTACTGTGAAGAGATGATCTAAACTAGGAAAAGGAAAAAAAACAATTACAAAACTAAGCTTTATAGTAAGTATAAAGGCTATAGTACTACAGCATGTAGCATTACATATGCCCCTACTTTTATGTAAGTTAAAAGGAAACTGTTCTTTGGAAAGCAACTGGACAAAATCAGGACCAGAGAAACAGACAGAGCTATGATAAACAGGGGAGCCAAATAACAAATTGTATTTACTATGCACTTGTGACCATCTCCCCTGCACTCTGCTCACTGGTTCATCTCCCTTAGGGCTCTTTTTTGAAATTGCAAGCCAGGAACAACTTCAAATACATTCCAGTTTTCTTCTCTAAAGCAACATGTCAGGAAGTCATGTCGTTTTCCACCTGGTGTTAACCTGCAGTTCTAATGCTACTTCATACCATGTAAAACCAAGCTGTTACAAACATATAATTTGTTGCCCACTGGTGTTGGGCTCTAAAGCAGCTTTTTCAGCAAGGAAACCGAGAAACTGAAAGCACAAACTTTATCACCGCAGTTGTTGGGATGAAATTAAGGGTTAGAAAAAGCAATGTAGTGACAACTGTGAATTTTCTGTCTGAACAAAGATATACATCATATATAACATACATCTGTTTTTCCTATCGTTTCTTTAATTTTAGTAATGGAGAATGTTTTACAAACGTGAGTGCAATCAGGTTTCATAGCACTTCTTTCTCAGTGATTTCAGTGCAACATCTTTCTCTGTTACTATGATTTTACAAAAAACGTGTTTCTTTGGAAATGTATGCTTTGTTTGCTCCTACGCCAGTCCCGCAATAMACTGGTATCTCAAGTGCATCTTCCTTGCAGTGAAGTGTTAGTTATTTACAAAAAATATTACTTTCTAACAATCATTAATCCAAGATGACCAAAAGAGGTGAGTTTGTATCTTCAACTTCCAAAGTTTAAGACTGGGATTGTAGAGCTAAGCCTTGATACCCAGGTTCCTTCTGAAATTCCTTTCAGATATTGCACTCACACATAGGAAGACTATTTCTTTGTTTTCACATGAAAGTTCAACGGAAGCTCACTCTGTGTAATGTTAAAGAGCATTTCTACAGTCAAAATTCCTCACTAAGCTGCAAAGGATAAACAGCTGCAGTGATGTTTCTGGAATTTTGTTTGGCTGTACAGAAAGAACAGTAAGAAAAAGAAAATACTCCTCTTCCAACCCTACAATAATTGCCTAAATATAATATTTAAACTAATGCTTGCATAAAAAAAGTTAGATACTAAGACACTATAAATCAACTTTTCTCCACGTCCCATCAACTGAGATTCAAGCAATGCTCAYTGTCAGTTTTTCACTGTGATAGTATTTTATTATTTTAGGAAGAAAGACCATAAAGTCCTTCTACRTAAGAAAGCAAACTCCTGCCAGATGAACCAGTAATGTAGCAAAAGGATGTTTGCCTAGTTTTGTAGTTCACATCTGCAATAAATTTCTCTGTCTTGACTCTGTGCTGATGTAAGTCTTTGACAACCTTTACCCTTTAAGAAGGTGTTGTTAAGGCCGTACAGAACTGGCGCTCTTGTGACTGTGATAAACAACACGCTGCGCTAAATGCTTAGCATTTATCAGCTAAGATGAAGCAGATCAAGGTGACAAAGAAGCACAGATTTCAGGTAGCATGTTCATGCCACAAAACTTAATTTGCAAAGCACAAGAAAGGCTTGGATCTAGAAAAAAAAGAGGAATTAAAAGATGAAATGCACGTGTGGTGSTGCTGCTGAGAACACTACCACATTACTTCCAGGTCTCCTGAAGGACAGATCTAGTTGTCTGSAGAGTCACAAATACAACTATTTACCAAGGCAGAAACTCAAAAACTATGATCAGCACATAAATACTACATTCAAAGCATGTAAAAATTCACCTTCAAACAGCTTGTTATCTGTTTCCTAACATGTCCTTTTCACAATAACAAAATTATCTCAAATGACAAACGAGTCACTAAATGCAGTTACTATCAGTAATGAAGGCTGTTTACTACATCTTCYGCATCTACCCTATCTTCCTGAGTCATTCATTCACAGAAACTCTAAAATGCTCTTTGAATGTGCTGAATGCCTCCTCTAGAGTTGTACAGACACCAAGGACCATTCTTGAAGCAAAGCTAGGGCTGGGCTCCTACAGAACAAAGCATAACCAAGGCCAAGAGATCATCTCAAATATTACCGATTGCATTCTTTTATCATTCCTCTATATTCCTCTCAGTGAACTTCCTCTAACTTTTCCTTCATATTATCTTGTTCCAATTAATTCCTTGCAAGTTTGCTGGGTATTAGACAATTGAGGAGTTTAGAGAAAGCAAGCAGGACTCATAAGAAATTATGAAATCTGATTTATTGCTAAGTATATAGGATTAAACTTCTCTCTCACTTACTACCTATCTTCAGCACCACCACCAGAAATAAATGTTTGAATGACAGACTGCTCTATAAAATCCTGCAACTAAGCTTACAATCTCTGACACCAACCATAAATTCAAAGTGCGAAATGGGATTATTGCATTCCCAGTGAATTAGTGTCCCTGTTAATAGAGTTCTAAATATATAATCATATAAATGCCAAAAAGAAAAATCTTAAACAGGCTTTCACTGTGCAGTTATTTCCAATGCAGACCTGGGAAAACAGCCAGGTTTATTCACTTTTGGGAGCAGTACTTTAGATTACTCCATGGTTGGACCTTCTGTGTAATGTTTCATGCAGAAAACAGACAGGTCATGGGTTTTATCAAGCATTGTCAGATCTCTAAAGCATCATCAGTTCCCCCATTTTTTCCCTCTTTCTCTCTYGGCTTTGTATACAGCATAGTGCAGACGCCAAACAGAGGGTCTTTGGAGAGTGTTTAGTTTGGACTATAGCCAGCTTCTCAAACTTGTTAGGACAACATATCAACTACAGAGTGATATGGTTCTCTCCAGGTAGGGAAAACAAGCTTTGACATTCTTGTTTTCTTGAACTTAAGCCAGATCTGCCCACGAATATCTTGCTCAGCAGCCTGGAGTTTTGTTTAAGCAATACGCTTCAGAAAATCACAAGCTTTGATGTGTATGGGTTTTCTTGCACTAAAACACTGTCGTCTCTTGAAAGACTGAGGCTGTAAGTTGTCAGCATGTGTGAAGCAGTTAGTTGAGCACTTTTGAGCTGATTGAAGTGCTAACATACATTCAACTCTGAAATGCTGTGTTCCAAAATTGATAAGCATCTGATTTCAGCCCTGAAGGGCACCACAGTTCAGAGAAGGCTTCTCTACTCTTGCCTCATTTTGTTAGGCATTATCTCAAATATCAGAATAACAGTAATAAAAAGTGTGTAAACAATTACCTGAAGTAGTATCTGCTATTTTATTATTAATTCATGAATTACACCTATGTGAGGCAAATGCCCTACTGAATATTTGGCAGCTGAGGTAGACGGTCAAAGATAGAGATTAAATGACTTAGTTGTGGGAATTCAAATAACTAATAAAGAACAAGTAAAATGACRAAGACTTCTGATTCAAAGCTAGAGATGAAGGTTTACAGAATTTTCTAGCTAAATTTCTTCAAAGTTTGGCACAAATCGACTTCAATCATGTTTCTATTTTGTTTATTTTTGTGTGAATACTTTAACATATGCATTGATAGCAGAAAAAGTTATTGGCATGAGAAAGTTTTAAATAAATACTGGCAGCTTTACCAAGCGGAAGTTTGAAACTACTGATTACAAGCATTTTGTTGTTGTTTTTTAGATTTTGGGAACCAGATTCTAAGGCTTTAATGATCGAAACTGGAACGAAAAGCAAAGTGTCACAATATTATACAATAAAAATTAATTATTATGCTATCTTGATGTAGAAGCCATTTACACACAGTTTTGAATGCCATCAACTTGAATGGGACTTTAATCCATTCCTAACTGCACTGCCAAATCAGTCTTTGTAGAACTTTAGATACTAAATATACAGAATGTCAAACTATACATGAAGACTTATATTCTAGAAACAGTCAATGGGTACTTTTTGAAGGAACATCCAAAAATTTGGTCAGGTCATGAAAAGAAGATGAGGCAAAGCAAATTACATAAATAATTCCCAGAGAATTRTGGGACTAAAATATGGTGTGTTTTTCTTTTTTTCGTTGAGCTATATTTAACAACTCGGGAAACTGCATCTGCACAAATACGTACAAAAGTGCATGTGAAATATATTTTTATATGTGCATATATACGTACATTTATACTTACAGGTTTAGATATTGAGATCACCATAACAAACTATTCCAAAAGACTCTACTCAGAAGTGTCCTAATATAGCTCTTAAAATTATACATTGATTTCCATTGTAAAACAGTAATGTGAAACAGCATTATTAAAGTTATTGTTCCTTGGATGACATTGCTATCCTAAGACTCCCATAATCCATTTGTGTTGTTAACTCTCTATTTCAGCTCCTCCTGCATTTCAGTTTCCTGTACAATACTTGGACAAGATGACTTGGGTTTCAAGACAGAAATCTTTGGGTAGATATATTCATTCTGGCTTTTAATATGGTTCTTTATATTGGTTTGTGAATATTATGATTTTTACCTCAGTTGATCTTGAACAGCAAATCACAAATCTTCTAACTTTTCTCTCATGAACGTGATCATTCAAAACTGTCCAGGACAGATTTACCTTATCAAACACAGCCTCTACATCCAAGCTTGTTGTCCTTTTACAAGCAAAAGAGAAAATTTGGCATATCTAAATGCAGTTCATCTCATGAAAAAGAAGGGTCCTAAAAGACTTTGAAGAAACTTATGTTAAAGCTGCCTCTTGCTCTCTGTTGACTAGTATTCACATAACATAAGCCTAAATTATGYAAGACAAATAAGCATGCTGTAAGAAAAATTCTGCACTGAGTTTCAAAATCAGGGGGAGTTTTATCTGCCTAGGGTTTTTTTGTTTTGCTTTTTAACTAATACAGTTTTAGAGTGTCTTTAGAGTGTTCCATTATTCCATTTTTAAAAAATTATTCTACCAAATATAGTTTTTCACTTTATAGCATTTTCTATTATAAAGAATAAATTATAAAGATATGTGGATTATAAAGAATTCACACCTTTTTTGAGAATTGTAAAGAAAAAAAAATCTTTCTGGCCAATACATTGTATGTCAGATAGCAATAATGAAATGCATTTGAATGGAATTCACCAGTCATGTCAGCAGACAAGACTAAATATTAATTAAGATGCAATTTTGACAACATAATTACATTTCTGCAGATGAAAATTTCGGTCTTGATCTGTCCTACAAGCACTTCTCCTTAATAACACTAAACTTAGCACATTTATTAATGATTTTTTTCATTATTCTGAGTTCTAAGATTAATCAAAATATTAAATGTCAACATTAGTCTTTTTCTTTCCACAATTTCTTATTCCATCTGACCAAAATCCTTTTTTTTTCCTCTATAGTACTCTTTCCAACTCTAGTTTCTATTAGTTGTTTCTTCAACTCCTCTCTAAGCATCCACAACTAAATGAGACTAATTCACAAAGGAGACTTACTAAAGCTAAGCTTTCCTTTCCCATGTACAGCAGTATAACAGAATATTACACTCAATGACCTATAAAGAATCACACAAAGTAATAACTAAATAACTATTCTTGCAAGCTCATAGAAGAGGGATCCCTTGAGAACTGCAAACTAATTTTGGCCTCAAGAGAATTTTTCAATGTCTCTTTAAACTCAGTCTCTAAGTCTTTACTTATTTGACCGGCATTAGACAAATCTTGTGGTTTATATTTGGCTAGAAATTCAGTATGAGACATATAAAATCTTGGTATTCAAATTATAATATCATGCATGGGGCAAAAAAAGTGTTATATATTTATAAGAAAAGTAAGAAAATTACAAGATTTCAGTTAAATTTTCTTCTCACAGGTGATACATAAAATATATGCAGTGTAAGGAACTTCACGGACCTGAATACTGGAAATAGATGTATTAAAGCTGATGAAATATGACAAGCCTTAAAAAGAAATAATCTGTCATAATGAACCATCGTAGCGGCAGGACACGACTCACAGAAAAGACTGTGCTCGAGCGTAACTTCCCTCTGCCTCACTGTCTTCTTGAACACACGCACAAAGAAGTATCATTGGAGAGTTAACAATAGATTACATGGTCAATACCAMATTTCTGTTGTGTTCCATAGCACCTCTTTATTCCCCAGAAAGTTTATAGAGCTGAGKTGAAGATCTCTCTGGAGTTAGCCTGTCATATTCAGTTACTCCACAGCATATTTCACAGTTTTAACCATCAAAACAACAGTGCAGTGTGTCCACAAATGAACATCCCTGTTAGGATAAGGAACTTGCATGGCTGAATATGGTTCCTCATTATCATCCTCACTGACTAGGTAGAAAAATGCAAATTCTAATGGCTTTTGTCCAMATCAAAGGTTAGATTAGGTGTTATCCTGTTCATATATCCTCATTGAATGCTCTAGTGAAAACATTTAGCAGTATTGCTAAATCATTATCTATTATCAGAATTTCAGGACAGAGGAGTTTTGAGTGGCATGCGGGATATTAAAATTTTAACAAGCATAACTGTATTTCTGGAAGTTTAAACATCCATCAGATTTCAGCGGCCAGAAGAAACTTAACAACTGTGCTGACGTATATAAAAACAGAAATACAGAACAGATTCATAAATTAACTGTTGAATGCATGACAGTACCACCAGGATCAATCACAATCTTAGACCATTTGGAGTGGCTCTTATGGCTTTCAAAACTTGCCTACCTGTGCAGCTATCGCTTACTCACTTCCAAGAAATACTTCAAAAGATACAATATTTCCTGTTGAGACAAAGAAAGCAAAACAAGGATAAACTGACATCAAAATTGTACTACATGGCCCAAGGGAAACCCATTATATAGTAAGGAAATCAATTTTCTTCGTTTTCCTTTCCACTGATGTATTTTTAATGGAAATGTCTTGCATAGTAACATGTATTAAGTGATAGAGAACATTAGATACTACATTTAGCTATAAAATCAGTCAAATGGTTCAGATGCAACCACTCAGAGAGGGTTGCTCAGCAGGGTGAGCAGCAGAAGACAGAGATACARGATTAGAAAGGAGAAGAGAAAGCATAAGCCTTTGCATATGTTGTCCATTATTTTGATCACAGTCCACTCCTGTAAACTACAGAAGWTCAAAAATGCTTATGAGGTGGGAAATCATGATGAAGGCCTGTAGGAATAATTAATACAGATGTGAAAGAGTAGAGAGAATTCAAACAGTAAGGCAGAGAGATGTTGAGGTGACATGTAAAAGCAACATAGAAAAAAACAGAACTAAATCAYAAATTGATTTTACACTACTTGGTTGACTTCCAAACCAAAACCATGAAGAGGYCAAATCCATACTTAGAAAAATGAAAGCTGACTTTGGTGCAGTTATCTCTGATTTTCATTAATAGAGTTGTGACCCCAAGGATTTGGAAAGGAACTAGAAATTTGGGAATAACCAAATAATCAAACCTTGAAAAAAGGGTGGCAACCAGTTAAGCTTTTCCTCATTGAAGCCATCATTTTAAAAAACGTGACACCCAAGCACTGTCCATGACTCTGTAAGCAAAAGAATACTCAAATGTTTCAGTTTCTAAGGCAAAAGATCTAATTCCTGACAGGAGATGGAAGCGGTGGGGGGAGGGGACAGCTCCAAAGGTCAGATATCTTTAAAGGTAAATGATTTGAGTAACTTCCAACATGTTTGGGAATCATTGAACACACACTATGTCTCTTAGTTCCCATTTTAATTTTTGCCACACTGCTACCTGAAAAGATTGTAATCAAAAGTGCAATCCCCTCTCATTCACCAAAACTGATCTCTAATTTCTGATACACCATGGCCAGACCAGTATTATGAAGACAGGGTAATTACACTGGTAAACCAGTCCCAATCACAGAACTCAGAGAGAAAAATGACCTGCTATCTAGTGAATTAAGAATCATGCCATAAGGCTAACTGCCTGATGCTGTGTTCACTCCAGCTTTTAAATTTTGCAAGCAAAGGTGCTTCCCTTCTTCCTAAGGAAACTATTCTGAAGTCTAATAAGTCTTAYTCAGGGACATATTTCTGCACAGGAAGTTCATATGGTAAGGTTCAATTTTATAGTGCATTGGCTACTTTCACATGTGAATACATGTAGTTTTTTAATATTGCACTACAGAGAAATTACAGGTGTAGTGTGGGGCAGGGATGGCCAGGCAGGAAGACGACACTGCACTGCAAGCTCAGTGCTCACCTCTCCAAGTAGGCAACAGGCAAAATGTAAAGCCAGAAGTTTCTTCTGCTCAGCTGCTATCCCACTAAGTTGTTCTGTTATACGTCTTTTTTTTCTGCAAGCACTGAAATATATTCTTCTCAGAGCTCTTCCTAACTTTTTCTTCCAGGCTGCCTTTTACAAGGCTGTTCATGATCCTGATTACTAGTCTTTTTTTTATTATTATTATTTTTAATCACAGATRGACAGAAGCAGTAATAGCCAGGTATTTTGAAGAGTTAGCTTAAATAAAATAAACCATGTTCTTCTCTTTCATTTGAAGAGTAACCTTTCTTGCAAAATCAATTTTTTCAGCCCCATTTACGACTTGAGGTTTCTAAATGTAGGATGTCTYGGTGTATCTTCAACTCTTTTCATGTGCTTTTCAAATATGAGTTCTAAATCAGAAAAGCAATAAATACTGATGACATTGTGACAAGTTCATACGTGAAATCTTGCATCACATGCTTAGTTTAAGATTTGTTGACAAGCTGTTTTAAAATTTCAGAGATTCACCTGAGCAAGTGTGAATCTTCAAAAAGTTTTCTGGCCTATAATTTGGAAGCAATGCATCATATGAAGGATTTAAATCTGTTCCAAACCATTATGGCTAAACTGTTTTCCAAATTCAGGTGCTCTGATCAGTCACTGGTAGGGATATACAAAATATAAATATATAATTTAAAATAAATATGTCTGTACTGTTTTATGTTTRGGTAACAGCACAAATCTCCAGAAAGTCTTCAGATACAGACTTTTGTTCTGGAACTTCCTACCCTGTTCATTAATTCCCTACAGTTTCATCCATCCCAACAAGCAAGAGAGATCTCCAGAGGACAGAGATGCATTTAGAGGAGGTTTGCTTTCAAGTTTTAAAGTGTTCTATGAGTAATGAAAAGTTTTAAACACCCAGGTCTGAAACTGTACATTGTCCTAAGATCACATGAAAACACACCTTCCCAATTCTATTCTTCTCTCAAGCTAGTTTGTTATCACAAGTAGGAAAAAACATCYAACAGGACATTTAGAAATCTTCTCGTATATATAAGGGCTTTCTCTTAATGTTTCCCAGGTTATCTGAAACAGTTCACAGATGTTTAATGACATGAAAAACTTGCCTTCTTCCCCCTCTTTCACTTGAACAGCACTAACTATTTCAATGCCTCACTTATCCTGAAATCATACATGAACATACAGGAAACAGGCAAATGAATGAAGTTCAGTCACCAGGATTTCAAACCATCTGAAATGATTTGCTAAATATTATGKTTTTTTTCCTTTATGCTGAATGTAACTTTCATTCTTACTATATTCAGTAGTTATGTACACAACTTATTCTCAAAGGAAAGTACTTTTCCTTTCTTTTCCCCATTCTTTTATTTCACTAGGTATAAAAAAAAAGAAAAATGAAGGACTGCCCCCACCAACAGTCAAGAAATGATTTGTACACTATGCACTGGACACATTTGTTTCAAATATTGAAAGAACAACTCATGCATTTCTTTTATCTTGACCACTTAATAATGTAGAAAGAAACGTCATCTAAGACATATTTCATAACCAAATGAAGATTTGGACTTAAGTCAGACTCTGTCTCCTTCATAGAAATATTTTTTTCCTAGAAGAAAAGAAAGAAGAAGAAAGGAAGAGAGACATGTCCAGGTGAATCATTTTTTATATTTCAAGTCCTCTGAATCTCTACCCCTCAGAAGTTCCTTATGGATACCGCTTGGTCATACGTTTCAGTGAATCTTCTTGCTTAGGTTAAACTCTGTGAGGCTAAACAGGAGGCACAGAGAGGACCGTGAAAGCTAACAAATGTAGGACAAAGGGCTTCAGACAATTCGTGGGCATTGATGAACTGGCAGTTTTTCCAGCCAGGGTATTCTTCTATCCAGCATATGATTACTTTATATCCTACTGCTGTCTTCAACTGGCAAAGTTTAGATTGAGTTGGGAAAGACTTTGGATGCATATATGTATGTGTCTGTATATTTTATCTTTTTTGCCTACTTTATGTAAATTGGTAAGATTCAGCATATAAGAAAGAAATCTACCCCCTCTTTTTGTTTGTTTCTTTTGTTTTAACTGCTCAAACCAGTAAGATCAACATCAACATTAAAGCCTGTAATAATATATGTCTGTTCAGGGTTAACTAGGTAGGAAAAGGAATTACAGGTCATTTTCATGAAGTCACCCTTGACTGGTCGTTCCTTTCTCTTCATATGGCTCCATAACCTCCTTCAAGAGCACGGAAGGAACTGCTCACACATGTCTTAATAGGCCTTATCTTGTCCACAAAATTCAATAATCTTCAGTTGTTGGCTTGTACTCATGCTTGGAATTCAACCAGTGGACACATTTTATGAGCTCATGATTTGAAACTTTCTATTTGCTAATGTTTGAATAGTGTGTTGGGGAAAGTCTGAATCTGGAGAGAGATCCAGATTTTATAGCTTAGGCTGTGTATTTAAGCTGGAAGTCAGCTTTCTAATAAGGTGTGATCAATATCACCTTTTATTTAAGTACCCTACTCCATCAACATTCTAGTACATCTGTTCTCTTCTTCCCTAGTTTAAAGAAAATCAGTGGGCATCACACAGAAATATTAACCTGGAGCAATTTTCCATGGAATATTCCTGCGTGCCATTAGATGCTTCTATAAATAGGGAGAACTATAAAAATGAACAAATGACACCATACCAATTAAAATTCACCACATGCTAAAGCTGTTTCCTCCTCTGAAGTTTACATGGTTCAGAGAGTGATTCTACAGCAGACGTAATACTAGATGATTAATATACCAACCTTGCAAGATTAGATTTGGGTTAGCTATGAAATACATGAAAATTATACAAACGCTTCTGCCTTAACCTCTTCATTTAACATTTTTTTCCATATGGCAGATGAGCCATAAAATCTGGTGCAAAGATTCTGAATTATTGATATATTCCATTCCACAAATGGAATGTGTAGCAGGTGTTTTTGAAACTGTAGGGAGCATGTGAGGAAAGCAAGTAGAATCTATACTGTAACCCCCACAAGATGCCTGCTGCCAGCACTTACTTTGGAAGGAAGTTCATAAATATCTGGTCAGCCAGTGATCAATAAAACAATAGAAACAACCCTAAATTGACCTTTGAAAAGGAAAGCTCTCAGTTATTTGGACAAAGCGAATTGCAAAGCCTATGACAGCTACCGCATTCAGAACACATTAAAGAAATTCAACTACAGAAAAAACTTCCAAAGACTAGATTAATACAGTTTCTGACAATTTTTAGAAAACACTGAAATACCTCCTCTATACTAGGCAGACCTTACAAAAGCAGACAAGTCTAAGGCTGTCTTCTTTCTTCAAAACTGTTTTCAAAATGATGTTCTTGACACCTTTCCTTCACAGAACAAAACAGCAATGTTCAAAGCATTAGAAGATACRCAACTTAAGAAAACAGCAATTATAAGGATAACTTACAGCTGTCCTTGTTAACAGCACACACCAAGCTCAACTTTACCAGCTTCTAGGTGAGGTGTTCATGGAGGCCAAGTGAAGTCCCTTGCTCTAATTTGCCCTCTTGAGAGATCTCTTTTTCTAATCACTCAAGCAGCCTTCAGAAACTAGCCTAACTCAGAGCTCCCAGCTGAGTATCTGTAAACACTCAGTACTTACCGTTGTAGCCTTCAGAGAGGTTTGTACAAGAAAGCAACTCTACTCACAGGTCCATTATTACTTCAAAATGGTCTGCCATCATAATATATCATTTCACACAAAAATAGTTATTCACATTAATCTCTCACTTTAAAACATCTATTGGCAGTTGTAATTCTTAAGTGAAATGTATGTTTCAACATAGGAAGAGGCTTCACAGTGAAGTGATTCTTTTTTTTTTTTTTTTTTTTCTCTCTATCACAACCAAAGGTGCCTTTGTGCAAGAACGCGAGGTGGTTGGTCCTGAAAAGAAGTGGACATCTGTGACTATTAGTCTGCATAGGAGTCAAAAAACAGCACAGCCTACTTAGGTAAACAAAGAATCAAGCTATGAGAAAACTGTTTTCATTATGTCCAGCCTCCTGCTACCCCCTAGTGTCCTCGCTGACCTCTGATGGCAGCACTGATGTAGCTTTCACAGCCTCCCTCAGGAGTTCAGCCATTTGCCCTGTGCAGTTCCAAAYCTTTTCTTAATGTCTAGCCTAAACATTTCCTTCCTTAGCCTCGGGTCACTGATCCTTGTCCTACATCTTCTGAGACTGCGAATAATTCCCTGCTTTCAGTTTCCATTGCTATCTTGAACGCATGAAATTGAGGAGAACAAAAAGAGACAGAAAAAGAGAGGAAAAAGCCTGCCTAAACTCAACAAATCTTCCACAGACAGAGAGTTGCAACAAAATTACCAAGGTTTTTAACCTTSCAGTTTTACCAGAAAGCTGTTAAGAAGCCAAATCCATTGCACAGTGCTGCTGAATTAGAACTGCCCCAAATTAAACAAAAATAATCAATAGACTGGGCCTATCAAGCACTAGCAGAGCAAGCTCTGCTCTACTTATAGGAGGGGAGTCAGACAGTCCAATAGAGTGTGTCCTGAAGCAGTTTCTAATGAATAATCCTTGCAATACTAACTCAAACTCTGCTCAAGGGAGGAAGGAAGGAGGAGGAGGATTCCTCATTAAAATACATTTCCATAATGGATAAACAGATGACAAATTGCTCATTTGAGGAAATAACACAAGGATGAATTGAACTAGAGAGCAGCTTAAAAAATTAACTTTATGCATTAAGAGGCCACAGGCTCTGGTAGTCCRAGTCCAATCACAGAGGAAATGAACCATCTAGGTATTGGTCATTATTCAGAAACTGGACATKCAGTCAGCAAATACTGTAAAACATACATCACCAGTACCTCTCTTATCCCCCGCTCCCAAAAAGGTTCATGACTTAATTGGACAGTAATGAATATTGATTATTTGCTCAATATTTTACTGGAAGCTTCTTAGATATATCGCAAAATTCTCTCAAGTATTTGAAGCATCAAGGAAAGGAGCCATCCCCAAACAATCACAGGATGAATTTCCATATACATTTTAGTTAGGTCTCCCAATTTATCAGACCTCTGTTGCTTCACCCCAGTTCATACATGCAACAACTTATCAGTCTACAGGTGKTCGAAAAATAAATAACTAAAAAGATGAAAAAATGGCTCATCACATTCAGTGAATTCTGTAGTTGTGGTACAAATATGTTATACTACTTTCATAAAACATGACCTTATTTTCTCAGTGTGGTTCAGTATAGGACAGTTAGAGTAGGCAGCCAGTTACTACAAAGGAGGCATTACACAGCAAAATTAGACTTTTTTCATGAAGTTCAGAGTCATTTATACTTCGTATCCAAGATTTTAGTTGACATGACAGATAATGTTCAAGATCATCATTCATGTAAAACCACACTTTAAAAATTCACATAAAGTTTATTCATTCATGTCTACTAATACCTGGGGCACAGGTTTACTTCGGAGTTTCCTAAAGTTGCCAAGGTGTTGACGGGATTATTTATGGCGATGGAAAAACAGCCATAGGCCTAATTTGGTTCCGGTAATTAGACACATGTTTAAAACATAAAGCAAAGATCAACCCCATCCATCACTCTTCAGCTTCATTCATTTCAAGGGACAACACTCATATTTCTCACAAAATAAAGCTACTCTCCCAGAAAATATTATATTCCTACATCAGAAATGACAAATGATAAACCTGAATTTTATATGAAGTTCACACTAAAATAATCAAAAGAATTTCAGATTTCCTTATATAAATGAGTACTGCCTTTTCCATTCTGAAAAATATTGAGCATATTGTATCCTGAAATAAGACTTCAARAGGTTCAGATAACTGCATAACTGTATCTAACATGAAAAGAAATAAAATAAGCAGGAAGCATATCAAAGCCAAGACCTTTCTCTCTCTACAGGAAAAAAAGCAGGAATGAGATTTTGAAGCACTATCTCAATGCTGAATAACATATAATTGAGGCACATGTAGTCTCCCCAGTTTAATAGATCTGATGGRCTCTTATGACACTTAACCCACCAGGGATGAGTTGAACTGTTTTGGATATTACATAAGAGGTTCTCCCTTCAGCACGGATCCTATCTAACTTCATACACACCACAGGCACCAAAAACAGCTTCATTTCTTTCCAAGACAGATTCGGTTAACTAAATATGCTGGAACAGCTTGTTGATGGGTTTTGCAGTTAGGCTATGAGGAGAGAAGACACTGCAGTGTTAACTGCATTTGAGAGACTGTGTCTTTCCACAAGATATATAGAAATAGCTTTTGTTTTGGTTTGTTTGTTGTTGATGTTTTGTGACGGCTGAAGTTCCAATTCAGACAGACTGTATATTTTGGAAAAAAACATAAGCTTTACTGAGCATATGGGAAGACATTGTGCACCCAGCCTTTCTCCTAGACCTCTGCCTCAAGCCAATATTTAATGGGTTTAAGTGACATCTAGATGTAGATCACTACATTTCTTCAAGTGAAAAAGGATGGAAGAAATATTACTTAAAAATCAATCTCCTCCTGATGCATGAAAAGCCAAGGAAAGTTCACATTGTCATGAGATGTGAAAGTTTAATGGCAAGAGAAGAGGGTCTCAGCCCTYCCTTTCCCCTCCTGGCCCAGGCAGCCCAGAGCAGAGCACCACAATGACATTACCAGCAGCTGAAACGGATGAAGCAGCTAAGATAACATTCCCCAACACAGTGTAAACATTGATGGATGCTCCAAAGCATGTTTTACATTTCATAGCCTGAGATCTGCTTTATTACCCTGACAAGGGTGACCTTTGAAATAATATATTTGCTATAAAAAAAGGGAAAGAAACTCTTTATAACCTGAATTTATTGGCTAGAAAATCACTTCCCAGCAAGAAGTCTGATTACAACCAAAACAACCCAACAAAATGAAACAGTTTACCTGTGATCAATTTAATGTGGTAGTAAAATGCTAATTATGGCCAAAAACACATTCAGGGTTTGTGGTATTGTCTATAAAATCTGCATGGAAACTAACATTCAGTGATGTGTAGCACATATGGGTAAGCAGATGGCTGAAGGATTATTTTTAAAATCAGGACTTTTGCTGACAAAATATAGAATTGGGAGGGTATGATCAGAAAGCTAAGAAGTTGTTATTTATGGGACAGTAAGCACATGTGCAGTAATTGGATTCTTACTAAACAGAAGATAAAACAGATCATTGTGCATCAGGTAATAAAGAGGCAGTCAATACTTTCAGCAACTACATTTTCCACTACCTTGACAAGTTCAATTTGGAAAATATTTTTGTTTTGTGTTCTGTGTTCTTTTGCTGATTTTTAAGGWGTCAAATTTTTAGCTCATGACATCCAGAAGACTGAATTAGCATAACTTTGCATTCTTGATAACCTCCATTCTAAATTAAAAGCTAAAAGCACTACCAAGTCAAACAGTAGGGAAGGATATCTGTAATTTTCTCTGGAAATAAAAGAATTTTCTCCATATAAAACAAWAATTTAAGGAAAAATCACATTTTAACTCATCTTTTTAAGACTTCACATTTTTAGCTATTCTTCCTGCTTCCCCTCCCCTTTCACAGGTCAGTACTTTTTTGGAGCACAGTCCTGACTTGAATAAAAACATTTCTGAAATATCTGGAATATAACCAGTGTGGTACAATCTCAGACTAAATTCAGGAAGATGGATATATGCCCTACAGTCTAGTTACATTCAGAGCTGGACTAAGTGGCACAATAAAATACTTCTCTGGAGTCCTTTTTGGTATACTTATGCGGGACAACAGAAATAGACAAAATTTAAGCTCTTGTCTTTAACTTTTTAAACTCCAGAAGAAATTGGAGTTTAGTTTATGGAAATGACATCTAAAGCTAGACAGTATCTGAGACGGAGTATAACCTCTTAGCCCTACAGCATTTCTGAAGAGCTTKTCTTTTTCAATTCAGTAGCTAAATTTCTACTTTTCTTTCACAGATGCCTGCCTAGTCTGTCCAAACTTGTATTAGCCCATTAACAATGGGGACAAGGTCCTGTAACGTTGATTTCATGACAGTACAACACAAAAAGCGAAACTTTCTTCCCCTAGTGGTGGTAACTTTTTAAAAGAATATATACCACTTGCTCTGTATGMACTCAGAAGACTATTTTGGTCACTATGGCTTAGTTTATCTTCGGGGATTGGGGTGGAGATGTTGTTTGTTATTACCTTGTCCTTTGGTTTGGAAATGTGCGTTAGACTTGGTCATTGGTCATACTGAATTCTCTTCTATAGGTACTGGAGACTTCATACCATACACCAAGGTTCTCCTGCACTGCAACACAGCAGAGCAGAGAAAAACTTTTGAGTTCTAAATCTGGCATCTCCATATGCTTAGAGAAACAAGCACAATGCCTTTGACATCGCAGAGTAACCACGGATCAGCAGCCTTCCCACTCTCCCAAGCAGCCTCCTCCACACCTCAAGTGCTCATCAGAGAGGCTGCCGTGTCAGAAGTGGGAAGAATAACAGAGCAAGAAGAACGATTCCGCGCAGCCCAGAGAACTGGGCAGAGACTGGTGGTAACAGCCTTGCACTGAGATGGATCAATTCTCCCACCTCGTGCACAGCAACACCAGCATCCCCATCCCTCACGCCAGGCTGGGAGCAGGGGCACAGAGAGCCACTCAGTCACTTSAGTGGTGTCCAACTGTGTGGGTTGAGCTTCAAAGTCAACTTAAGACTCCTAAGACAAGGATTTCCTAATGCCTACCTAAAGCACAAAGACATTTAAGCTCCTGTCCCTCACTGCCCTTTGAAAACCTTCCTTCCCTTCGCCTTCTTCTATTTATTCCCTACCATGTAAATTACAGTACAAAATTGCATCCCTGAATGAATTATATGTAAGGGGAGATCATTCATGGAACAAGCTGAAGAACAAGTGATGTGTTAGCACAGGAAATGTGTTTGTGGCATATGTCTGAGTGAAAAAAAGAATTTATGAAAATTCAAGCAATAATTTGATATTAAAGAACATTATTTTTCAGATTTTTTTTAAGGATTACATTCTGAGAGCAGATTAGTACATTATGTATCTATTTGGTATAACAGAAAGAGCTTCAGATTTTGTGGTAAAGTCTAAACTTTAGTGGCGGCTTTTCTGATTTATTCAAGCTGTGCATAGTGAGTCATGTTTTATACAGCAATACCTATGTACACTATTTAATAAGTTTTCATTATTTATGGTTCATGTAATTTTACTTGTTTGAAACAAAATAGCAAAACACTAACAAAATACATCTACACTAGATTGAGCACTAGCAAAAATTCCCAATTGCAACAACACTTTAGAGATTTATCTTTATATATATTTATACTATATATATATAACGCATTTCAAGCATAATAGTTTATTTTTATTCTCCATACTGCTTCCATTTAGCAGCTTTAATGGCCAGTTGTTTTGATAATTACTCCTAAATGAAGGCCATTAGTGCAAAATCTGATAAAATCTGAAATTCCTGGGTTCTGTGCTTGCCCTAGGGCAAGCATAATTCCAGACACATGATGTTGCCTATGGCCATCCCTATACAACAAGAATCTGGAGAGCTGGCAGTTATTTCAGATCACTCACGTCAACTCAGACTCCTTGTTAATGTAACACCTCTGCACCCATGCTCAGCACTCTATACAGTGCACTTAATCCCACCACAGGTATGACAAAAATACCTTGAAAAACAAGAAATCAGGCAGAAAATATGACATCAAGCTCCCCACCTGGACTATTTTCAGCCAAATAAATACTTTCCATGCTCTACCATGATACCGTGTGTATCTCCATGATGTTTTTGCATTGCATTAGACAAATTCCTGAATTTGTGTGATATAGTAACCTAATCCTAGATATCTGATATTTACCAGATTGCCTAACACAGAATCTGCTTCTTTTCATATATACCATGCAAGCAAAAGGCTTGTGGTTTCCCTTCTTTAGTTCCCGTGTTTCCTGGCTTCAGTCTTTTTCTCCCTACACGTTAAGTTAAGCTCTTGTCTAGATATCCAAAAGTCCAGTTGATTTATTTCATAGAGTTGCATAGGGAAAACAAATGTAATTCAACGGATGAGGGGAATCAGAAATGACTTTAGGCTATGCAGGGAAACAAAACAAAAATTGAAGCTGAATTCCAAGGCATTCATATCTATCATTCCTGGGGTCTGGTTTGCAAAGGATAGGGAAGTTAATAAATTTCAAAGCAATTGCCTGCTAGTGTGGGCCGCCCACTGTGCTTCCTTCTCCTCCACGCATTTCAAACATAAGCCAGTCTTTAGGTTTTCTTGGCATTGTGCTCCTAGAATGTTTCTATTATGAACTGCTGTTCTGCTAGGAGCTCTGAACAAGATCCTGCATTAGCATTTTAAAGTCAAATTAATTATGAGTAATAATAAAATATAGTGAAATAGTAACACGTACCTACAGGAAGACTGGCCTGAATTCATTTTGATCATACAGTTGGAATTTATAAAGTGAATGCATGTCATTTTGTGAACTCTGATAAAAAAACAGTTAATTTTCATTTCACTTTGAAGTGAAAGGGAGAATTTAAGAGAGAATTGAATGTTCTCACTTGAAGGTAACCCTCCTGCACTAGGGATTCAAAGGGAGAAGAGAGCTTCTTAAAMAAGAAAGTATGGCTTTAAAGAATTCAGTTATGTACACATTCACAGAAACACTATCACYGATTTCATAAGGAACCAGACAATTAAGTAAACTCAACAAAAAACTCAACAGGAGCCCCTACTACAGGCAAAAACTGGATTTTAAGAAGAATTTTATAGGACAATGAACTAGTATGTCTAAATATCCTGCCTAGTTTTAAATTCTATGAACTTAAATAGTTGACTACCTCCTTGGAAACAATTCAAATGTTAAAAAAATGAAGACAGTTTCATATTTGCATTATATTATCCTCTTTCTAAAACCATAGACATAAGAAAAACCTTATTCTGAGAGGCATCACCCTTTCATTTCTTCTCATTCTGATAAAACAATAATGTTATGTGATTAAAAACTCCTAAGCTGCACTGGATTTGACAGGGTTGAGAATTTGTCACTATTATTCCTGAACTCTTCAGCTTATTGGTGACCTGTGTTTTGTACGTTGAATTTCAAGGACTTTAGGGTAACAGTTCCCACTTCCCTAGAGATAACTCTGAAATAACTAGAGCTGGTGTATAAGACCTGATGCTGCTAACACCAGCTAACAGGAATGGTGCCTTGCCTTGGATGCCAATGATGCAGAAGAATCAAARTCATTAATAGGAAAGGCAAGGATGAGCCTATGATGAGCAACGGGAAAGAAAGTATGAAATAAAAAAGGGAGGCAAATATAGGAATGCAGTTTGGCAAGTACTCTGGCATATCCCTTTCCTTTCAGACTCACAGATTAGCCTTCTGCAGAATAGCTCAGTCTTCATAATGCCAGGAATTTGTTTGTTCACTTTTAAAAAGTCTATTTCATAGATTTCCCATTGCAATGGYTGGCATATCTTGCTTGAATGGACTCACTTGATATTCTACATGAGACCCTGGATAATCTTAGATTCCCTTAGATATCTTAATTCCTTATAATATTCTTCCCATGTCTGATTGTGCACAGTTTCTTTATTGCTTATTTGCCAGGTTAGGTACTCTTAACTCAAGACCCCATTACATAAACCTTTTATTTCATAATCTTAGGTGGCTAAAACTGGAGATAAAAACAGCTTTAGTCACAGCCTTGGCAAATAAACCAAGATTAATGGCTCACTCCTCATTACAGAGACAAATATTTCTGTAAAGCAGACAATATTTCTACTTTCAGGTATGTGCTGCCTGTCAAATTTGCTATTGATGTGTGTTATTCTCCTATTGTCATCATGACACTTAATGCTGTCTTTGTAAGGGAAAAATATGAAGCTACTACCAGGGTCGATAAAAAAAGGCAGTAAATCTTCAGCTAATTTAAATCATGAGATGCAGTTCTCTTCAGTATCACATTATTTGTGAGATGCAGTTTAGGTCATCCTTTGAGCTTTCCTTCTCATAGCTGCAGGAGCCATTTCTTTATAGAGACACCACTATTCTCAAACTCCATGACCAGATAAGCCAAGTATAATAAAGTCAGCAGCTATGCCAAGCATGTGCAGTGCAGGAGGAAGAGGTGAAGTATTTACTATGCAGCCTGAGAAAAGATGCCACCCCTTTCTTTGAGGGCCTAATTGTGGGCACTCCTGCCATGCAGCTCATGCAGACTGACATCTGTAAYGTGTCATGGTACCTAACACCTTCACAGAGTGAGCATCAAACATTTTCTCTTATACACTGAGGAATCATTTTATACTTGTTTACACTAGTATTTGACATGTTCTACAATTTTGACCAAGAGGTCATTGTCAGTAATCACAACTGCATGCTGCTATTCCCTTAGGATTAGTAAAAATCACATTCTCTCTATCACTGCATTGCATCAGCTTGCCATGTGAAATTGTTTAGCTAGCAATTTGCTTTAGTGCCCAGGTCTGCCAGTATGTCAGAAYCTTCAGTTCATGCAGAGATGTATTAAACTGCTTAACTCAGGTGCTGCTGGTTTTAGAGCCTAAGAAATACAGAACTCAACACCAGTCATTGAAGTGTGTGCACAGGGACCTGGCTGGCTTCAGCAGCCYAGACTGAGTTCCACATTGGCAAGAAACAGCCCTACCAGCATCCAGAAGGGCTTGCTCAATGCTAGCATGCTGTGTCTAATCAAGTTGCTGTCTCTGCTGTCAACTTTCGTAGTTCCCAACATACCTTCCTGCCACCCAATGCCAAACAAAGGAATAGGACTACAGGGTCAAGAAAACAAACAACACTATCCCCTTGTCCCTGCTTAGTGTTTTYAAGCCACATCAATACAAAGACAAAAAGCAGAAAACTGAAAGGATGCCAAGTTGAACATGGTTGGTCTGAATGATTACAAACTCTGTACCAGAGCTCAATGTGGTTAATGTCATGGCAGAACTTAACTATATGAAATGAGTATGTATCATCTCAGACTTGCTGCATTTGCTACAGATATATTAATAATTGTTTAATGTTTCAGTTTTTCTTATAGTCAGGAATATTTCACATGGGCTGCTGAATAAATCTGGTTATTCAGATCAGGCCAACACATATGGTAGGACCAATCACAAAAGTAAAAAAACAATAAACAGAAGAATATCCTSGATGTTTGAGATGGTTCAAACATTGTGTCTGCCTATGGAAAAGCACACCTAGCTCTCTTGGGAGCCACAGTCTTTTAGTCGGAGTATATGCTTGATGAAGGTCTGGCACACRAAGGCTTATGAAAACACAGTTAAGAAGTGAAAAGGAAAAATATCTGCTCTGCGTGCCAAGATCTGAATGAAAATGGAAAGCTAAAAGCATTGTAGAGTGTTTGCTCAGTGCTCCTTCACGATGGCTTTAATGTATGTTTTGACACTGCAATTTCTATTACTGATACTCAGTGGCAAGTAAGGGCACCCACTAGCTAGAAAAGTAGTACACAAAAACAAACATTGCACTGCATCTTGTAAGAAAACCTCTCTGAGCAAATTGAGAACCAGAAACAAGAGTTTCCTACAAGCACAGCTCACTTCTTTTTAAGTATGTAGCTACATTTCCTTCCAGACAAGATGAATAGTTTATTTCCAGTAGTAAGATGAAGAGCAACAGAGATGAAAGGGTAAAAATGAAAACAAAACTGAGGATGCCACAAAAATCTGGAACAGTCACCAAAATGAGAATCAGAGTTCTAAATAAACAGCCACATAGAGTCAGCTTTAATTGCCAAGGGGGTGAAGTCAGCTCATTTCCTCTTAAATTGTCAGGGTAGAATTTGTCTGATCTTTTTGGATTGTTACTTGTACAATAATACTCAAGCATAACTTCTAAGGAATTAGCTATATGATAAAAAGATGAATTTATCACATTAATAGAGATAAAAGACTGTTATAAAGACATCTGCATCAAAAGGATGCAATACAAGTAACAGATTTGGACTCACACACAGTGTCATTCAGGCATGACACCAGTTCACTCAAAACTAGGCAAAGTTCACTTCTGCATAGTTGAGCAATAAGTATATGGGTACAGTAGAAATGTACCCACCAAAATAAGTATATTGATATCGTGTAAATTCTCTCAACACTTCAGGATGCACTAAAACTAGATGCATAAGGTGTGCCTGGATTCATGTTATCCTCAAAATATTGGGACTATGAGACCCAAGCACACCAGTAAGTTTTCTGTCTTTCACCAGTTGAGCAAMTGCAAGATCTTTTTTAAGACTGGTGTCTATCTCTGCATCTCCAAGACAGACGAAGATAGATGCTACTGTTGCCTTTGCCTTCAAAACGTATGGAAGAGGATTAGAACAGTCAGGGAAAACAAACAAAAATGAGAAATAAGCATAAGAAATAAAAATGAAATTATTTTTAAGTAGAAATAAGGCTAAAGTCAAATTGAATTACTGAAGYATCCAGCAATATGAAAAAGAAAACAGAAGTCTTAGCAGAAGAGTCCCCCAAACATGCTAAATGCTGGGTGAAGAGCAACCGTTTTCATCTTGAAAAGGCAGAAGTAGCTGGTTTGGTGGCTCCTGCTTGTAGGATACTGGAATTCCTCAAAATGAGGAATAACTCAAAATGAATTACACAGAGCCCCATCAGTAACACAGCATGTTCACAAAAAAATGGAAAAGAACAAAAAAGTCTTCACCCAAATTCCCTTTAGWAACTGAGTGTACATCCACTGCAAATTTTCTGTCATTTGTAGGCAAATAAAGAGCTAAAAACAGAAAGTTTCTCATCCGTGATCTTGCCTTATTACCCCCTCAGAACATATCTTCAGGATATACACAGCAGATGAGACTTTAGGCTATCTCTTTATGTCAGTGTAAAGATCTGTATGGTTTGACCAATGACAATAAAGTAAAGAGTAAGAACTCTACGTGGGTCATCAGCAAAAGTTTTAAAGCATGTTATTGCTCATCCATAAAGAACTCAAGACGTAGATGGCAAAGTATGACGGAACAGAGACCTGTTCTTGAATTTTACTCTCATTTTTATTCCTGAAAAAACCTRAAAGGCAAAGAGAACAAAATTCTGATTGAGCATTAACCTTAGTTTTTGTGGTATAGTTTGTAGGTATTCAGAGATCTGCTTTTGATGGTTCCAGTACAATAATCATTAAAAGCAGACAGATAGGACAATCCAGTCCTGTGACCACTCTCTTCAATGCAGAACTGCAGATTATTCCATTTTATATACTTATGGACCATTATGCTTTTTAAAAGTCCCCTGAATTTAATATGCTTTAAACTTAAAATGAGTTAAATATTATAACTTCTAAAATATGCCTATTGCATTCAACTGAAAAATATTATTCCTCTGTCTCTCTACTTTGCATTTTTAAGTGAACTGTATGTCTTATATTTTCTTTATAGTTGGAATTATTTTTATGAGTCATAAAATTTACATTTTAAGACCCTGTTTCAGCAAGATACTTCTCCATACTTCTTTTTAAACATGTGAGTAGTCCTTTGATATTCACTTTACAAGAAAATAATTAAGATATTTCTCACRTTATTATATACCTCGCTTATGGTATAACTGTACAGTATATAACAACTGAATTCTGATCTGCAAATGAGGGTTTTCATCATAATTTCTAAATAAGTAAAAGTGAAATAAAATATAGTCTTTAGGGTAACCAGCTGCTTACAACTTTGAAGAGAATATTTGTGTTCCCACTCCTTTGGAAAACAGAAGATTAGCAGCAAGTCATTTGCTTAGTCTCAAATTTTCTGAAAATATTTTCTTCCCTGCCCCTCCTCCAATTGAAATTCCGATGTTTGCACTCAGAAAAATAACAATGTATTTCAGTATTGAACCATCCAAGCATTTTACTACATCCTTCATAAAATACTATAGTTTTCTACTTATATTTAATTATTAATAATTATAATTAAACATAATAAAACAAAAATCATATACCACATATAAGTACAGAWAATGTTTCTTATAGGAAGATATGGTTTAACAGAGAATTTCTTTAACACTGCTAATAGSAGTATTGCAGGCCACTTACACTCTTGAATTAGGTACAAAGCAAGATGTTAGATTGCAAAAAACTAATAGGGGCAGAAATCATGTAAATTCTACATAGCATCAGCATTTGGAAGTTAGAAGTTGGAAAGCTGACTGAAAGTGGGAGTGGATGGGGATTTTTAAGCTTTTTTTGTTTTAAATATAACGTCCAGCTCTGTCACAGCTCAGTRTTCCCAGTGTTTGCAGTCTGTCCAGGAATGTGTGCAATGCCATACTACTGGGAATGCCATTTCCCAGGGAACTTGCTAAAGGAAGCCTAATGAAAGTATAAGACCAAGTACAACAGCTATGATGCACTGCACGAAGCCATCAGAAGTGCTCTGGGCAATCACCCACGCCACAGATCACACACAGCAGCAGAGACTTGGTTAAGTAAGAACAAAACACAATCTTTGATTGAGATTAATGAAAAGCAAAGTCCACACAGTGATCCAGGCTCTTTCACATTTTCAGCATGCACCTCCACAACAGTTGCTGTCTATTTTTACAAGTACCTGCAAATCCTTATTTTTATGGCAGTTTCATCTCTTTTTCCCTCCTCTATCACATCTCCCACATCCCACCTGAAATCCATTATTGTCCTCAGTTCAACTTTCAGGCCCTGAATCTTCACATCTAAGTGCTCAAATGTATTTTACTTCATGTATAAACTGCCTCAGATCAACCTATTCTATACAGACATATTCACCACACTTATTTTATCCTGTCATCTTCATTCATTGCATCAGAGTTGGTGTTTATCTCTTATCCTTATCGAAAGAGGAGATCAGTACTAACCTATCTCTATAATCTGCCATGCAAACTGACTGCTAAGATTCAACTGATTAACTTTTAAAACCCACTAGCTAATAAATCTTTTCAGCTCTCCATTTCTAACTATCCTCAAGTACAGTAACAGATGTTAGCCACATCTCCCACATCTCGTAATTGGAAAGGCCTTCTAACCTTTCCAAACCACACCTCACAAAAAAAAATATCTTTACAAAATGCTGTTAATATTATTAAAATATACAAAATCATTTCCATTGATGATATCAGTTCCATTGAAGATATCAGGCCTTGCTTTGGCCGAGAAGGATTCAAATAGCAGCCAAGTGTAGTGAGATGTGGCGAACAGGACAACGCAAATAAGAACTTTGTATAATCAGACATGACATGAGAACAAATCAAACTGCTGAAAGGGACACCATGATATCATCATGGACTGGTATGAGAGGTGGGTCGCGGCAGCATTTGGCTCATGGTAACATCTGGCTATTAAGATGTTCAGTGGGGGAGACCGAGGGAACATCATTCAGTGAATGGTGGTAAAAGAGTGCCAAAAGTGGAGCCTAACACTGTGGCCAAGGGCCCAACACTGTGGCCAGAGGGAGGGCCATTCCCCCAGGCTTGAATGCTTCTCTCTAGGGTAGTGAGAAGTGCAGCTTTTTGCTCACAGGCTTGTGGACATGTAAGATGCTTCCTCTGACACAATCCATCCCTCACTTGCTCTGCCTAAGAGAGGCTTAGCACTATCCCCCTGCCTAGTGTTCCTTTCCCTGTGACAACTGACAATGAAGCAAGGGCAATTCCCCATCTCCTCAGGTCACTTTGAAGGTTTTAAAATAGCTTGTCAGCTTTTTTGGTCTATTAAAATTGATACTGATTAGAGTATGGAATGAACTGTGCAGGAGCCTACATAATTTCCTCAACAATATTAAATTGTGTAGTGGTTATAGAAGCAAACTAAATCCATGATTCAGAAAGACTGCAAGGAATTCTTCCTCTACAGGCAGCATATATATGGTTTTGAGAAATTGATACCTTACTACCCAGTCTCAAATTTTAAATACTGCTATCTTACGTGATAAACTTTAAAAAACATTCAACAACATGGCAATCTGATAGTGAATTGATTCTAAATAAATTATTCTTCATACTTCTCCATAGGATATTAGTTGTCTTTACTGTACTATTCTTTTAAACAGAATTTAAAACAAGATCATTTTCAAAAGCAATGGGCTCTATTTGCCAAGTTTTGAGTTGTAAGTTGATACAATCTAAAAAAGTTATCACCTGGGTACTTAAAGATGACAAAACAGTGAATAATTGATTTACTGTTATAGCACACTCAGTGGCAGTGTCAACATCAACTACATTGCATGATTATGCACAGTCCCAAAGATTCCTGCAGTTCGTACTGTTCACAGAATTGTTTCTCTCATCTAGTAGGATCTCAAACTCCCTCTTGAGAGCTAGCAATGACCCTTGCCATGAACACATTTGTAGGGAGATTGAATTCAAGAAAATGGCAACATATGATACAGTTTTTTTTCTTAAGGATTATTCATTTAAATCCTGTATAGGAAAAAAAAATGTAGTGTTTGAAAGGATTCCAAGGAAATATTTTGAAAAGATTCCAGTCCAGTTCCTGGTAAGCAAGTACTGACCACATGGAATCCACTCCTACAGAGCAAGCTATTTTTTTTTTTTTCTAAGTGAACCAGGGAGAACAAAATTGTCTGAAATGCTCAAACTAATATATGAATAATAGACTATTAAATAAACCATGCAACTTGTAATATATTCCCAGATTGCTCAGGRGACTTAGCAGGGAATTCTTCCAGTAAAGCATATTCTTCAGAACTATGTTTTATGTATTATTACTATTATACACTATTCACTGGTATGTGAAAGTAACTCTAATTGATCAGTCAGCTCCCTCATTAAGAAGTTAAGGGACACTTATCTAGAGACAGGGTAGCCTTCTTGCTTTGTTGAGTGTTTATGTGTATTAAATGGAGCAACTGCAGAAAGACAGACTGTAAAGGGTACTCTGTCTTACACTGGACACTGCCCAGATGTGTCTGTGCCTCAGTGAGAGGGGAATGAACTTAAAGACATGGAAAACAGCTTCGACTATCTGCCACCAGAAAGAACATCTTGCCAGTTTCTCATGCCCAAGGGGAACAACCTCACTGCTGTGTTGTAGGCTGGATTCAGACAAGTTCTTCCTTGCTGTTATTATGGATGGCAAATAAACTCTTAATAAATCTGCATCTAAACTCATGCAGTTCATTCCAGAAAAAAGGTAAAATGTTTCATCATTTCCACAGTGTTTTCAATTTGTTCTCAATTCTTCTTTGTTTCYATTTCATTTTTTCCATGTTTCTCAAAATATTTTTGAAAAACAGTTCACATTCTAGGACACTAAATAACAAAAAAATCTATGMTATTTCTAGTCCTAACTCAGCCACCTTTTGAAATACTATAAGGTATCCAAAATATCATTGCAGAACTGGGAGAAAAGACAAAGGCTGAACAGGAAGGAGGTCCAATTTCCCTGGTGCAGGAAGGGAAGTCAGGAATACCCAGAAAGGAAGTCAGCACCAAAGGAGCAGAAATAAGTTTCTGTGTTCTGAACATAGTGCCTACTTTTATCTACATATGCAGCTGATGTAGTGAGAAAAAATAAAAGCTGCAGATCTGTTTTTAAAAAAATGAAATGAACCTAGCATAGTCCAGTGTAACCTTAAAGATACTACATTTGCACTATGTTAGGTGAAGCACGGCTTACTATGTTGATTAAGAGTTCAGGGAGCCTATCAAAAGCTGATGACATTCCATCAATAATCTTTTTGCCTTCCAGAGACCATTGAAACCAGAGATAGCTTGCTCTGCACAGAAGAGAAGTTCAGAAGAAGCACTATTAAAACTGCTAAGTTTGAATATTTGGCAGCTTGTTCCACTGGACTACTGGCAGCACATTACTGGGTAAAGAAACACGCAGTTCATTACTGAAGCATAGAGAACTCTCAAATGTATGAAAATTTTATGTCAGAAAATGTTACAAAAAATCTCAGTAAGTTCCCTTTTTTCTGTCAGACAGAAAGGCTTTCCCTTTTCTTCCCTCTCTGAAAGCATATTGAATGCATAGGACCTATAAATCCCATACATTTGCACCTCCCCTCTCTTCTCTCTTCAGTGCTTTGAAAAGTACATACATACCTATTGAAAGTCCTTCTCTGATCTGCAAAGGGATCACTCAARCTAGTACGGGCTGTACAACAAAAGGAGAGGCTGTAGAATCAACTGCTATTCAAAGTTAAAGACTATGCTTTTAAGATTAGAAGGATACTAAATTTAATCTTGCTTTCAAGACAGGACATGCTTCTGCAGTTTCATCATTACAAAACATTAAGTTGGTAGTTGGTTCCTCACTTGCTGTCTGTGGATACGAGGTTTACTACTTTYCAAAAGGCAAGTGCCTGTGCTAGCTAGAAACTCATCACACATTAGCTCTGAGGGAACAAACCAAATCCTTTTCACTTGAAATAGAAACACTCAGGATTAGCTGCAATCACTAAGCCCATAAGCTCTCTTTGCACTTGTTATTTACTGGTTTTGACTGCAAGACTTTACCATCTTGCAACCAATATTTGATAACAAATGGTGGAAGTTAGAAACTAATACAATTAAGAGAGACAAAGTGTGGAGATACAAACAATAAACGTTATTTATTTTTAATACATGCTAAAAAATGGTAAAAGAATGTGTGCAATACTAGCAAGCAACCATGTTACAGTAGCTCAAAGCCATTAATAATGATAATGATGCACATATCAAACACCTGAAACCAGTAGTGAACAGAAGTGCAGTGAGGTCAGAAAAGGAATACGAAAAAAAAACATAAAATCCCACATTTTTTCCAAGTCTTTGTTTAAAGCACTATCACTTCGTACCTCATTCTGTAATGCCCCATTACAACTGCACTGTATTTGATATGTTCTTAAGAACACATTACAGCTCCAAAATTATAATGGAAAAAATGACTTTTGATATCAGCGGAGCAGTATCTAGCAGATTTATGTTCTTGATTTTCTGAGAATTTCAGGTAGTTAGCTTACCACCACAAACAATACGAGAATGCACAAAAGTGCTTAAAGTAACCCTGAGTCATCAGCTGAAGGCAGTTAATGACCACTGACATAAATGGAAGCAAAATAAGAGCCTTTCCAAAGCCATCTTCTACAACTGTTATCAAGGCCCAAGCTGGCACATTATTTCTGCACTGCATGATAAATCTGAAAAACTACCTCTGCTGTTATAAAATTCTGAATTGCAGAAATCTAAACAATACCTCACCATGAAAGATAATTGCAATCTTCTGTCTATCCACGTAACCTTAGGATATCTTCAAGACATTTTATTCCCAGCTCCACTCCAGGAATACACAAATGCATTCACTCCTAGGCCATTTTCATTCCCTTGCAATATTCCATGAGAGCTAATGATTTGTCATAACTGATAAATGTGTGTGGCTAACAGCTACCTAAACAATCTGTGCTTGTTCTTGAACTAAGGCAAAAAGCTGTCTGCCAACACCAACACTCACCTCAAAATAAAGGATGGCTGGCATGAAACACATTCAAACACTTTCATTTCTCCTATGTCCCTTGTAGTTCTACTATAGAAAATATTAACACTGATGAAAAAGTACAGATTCCAAAGTAATTTTTAGTATGAAAGAAAAAGAACAAATTTAAGCACAAAACATTTCCTGGCTGAACTTCCTTTCTCTCTTCTTTCCTGTGTTTATTTTCTCTTGTTCTCCATTTTAAAATTTTTCCATTCTGATATTACTACAGTATTTATCCTTATTAGTTGCTGAAAAATGTTCATATCCCCACCAAAAAAAACAGTAACAATCTAAGCACTGTTTTCATTACAAGGTGATAATTTCTGCAAGACATTCATCGAATAAATAATGTCCCRGGAAATGCTGCTCACTAGAAAATTCTTCACTTAAAGTATTTTGAAGAGACATTTAGATAAATATTTGAGTATCACACTGCAAATGAAATGTCAGACTAAGATTTCCTCATTGTAACAAAATACATAAAATATATAAAATAATTAATATATATAATATATGCAAGGATTCATTTAAGATACATACTACTACTTTTGTGGTGGAGGGAGTAGGGGAAAAAACAAGGATTCAGAGTTTCAGTTAATTTGAAATGTGTAATATTAAGGAGGTATTATTTTCCTCATGACTGAAAGCCTTGACAATTAGGCCCCTGGGCTGCTGAATAGTTCACCCTTGCTTTATAGTCCAAGAAGAAAGCAAAGACTTTCTGCAGGATGATTCCATTTGTTTTCACAACCTCTGTTTGGAGTGCAGGAAACATCCCTAGAAATGCCTATGCTTTTTTCACTGAGGGCCTTTAGACTAGCTCGATCCATAATTAGGTCAGTTTAATCTCCCTTTTTTGTTCCTTCATTTAAAAACTCTCCCCACATTACCAACTATACAGAYAATGCTAAGAAGAAAAAACACATGATCTTGAATTCAGAGTTTAAATACCAGTCCTTCTCTACTTCTGCACCAAGACAAGGAAACCTGTGTTGATTCTGCCACTGTCTAGCAAAGTGTTCTATTTTTCTGTACTAGCACTCCATAAACTAGTTTAATCAGCTTAGGTAGAGTAGATAATTTCACAGTCAAAAGTTTTGAAAGAGATTAGCAGTGGTTAATGTCCAAGCAATTTATTTTCAAAAAAGACAAATCAAAATAATTAACACAACAAAAAAACACTATGAGTACTGTGATATTTTCACCTCTTTTGCCAATAATTTAACTGAACTGCTACAAAACTTCCTTGTGCAATTGCAGTCAGAAGACAACACAACAGTGCTAACATACAATGACCGGTGAGCTGGGCTAATACATAAATAGCTGCCAACTGTTTCTTAGGTGATTACAGAACTGCCATTTTTCACTCTGGATTTGACTGTGATAAGAAATCCTTCTATATAGAAAGTCTTGGTACAGCCCTAAAAGCCAACCGAAAACATTGCATTAATCGAGCRCAACAGCTAAGAGTGACACAGGTTTTCTCTCAGAATACAAATTGTGGTTCTACCTGAATTACAGCTTTATTAATTTCCACAATGTTTGCAGCACAATTTTACTAGCATACTTTTGCAAGTCATTAACTGTGCATTCTGTCACTCTGGTTTTAACGACATTGTAATTTATTCCCGAACATTTATTCCCAAACTTCTAGAGAAATGAACTGTTAAGTACTATTTTCATTAGATAATCTAAAAAAGTAATAAACACAAATAAATACTTACTAATAAACTGATTATTCACAGTAATTTCAAAACACAGGGCAACACACAGGACAGAAAAAGATAAAATGCACTGGAAGTGTGGTATCCAAAAATGTAGCAAAAGGCAAATAAMTCATCACATATTTTACAAGGTTTTTCCCTCACATTATTTCTATCTTCTTTTAAAACTGTATAACCGTTGGAAAACTTTATCTCAGTTTATTATAGAGCTATTTCTTCCCAGTAGTCTGGATTTACAAAAAATCCTGAAAAATCTCTCACATGCTTCTAGATTTCTGCTTTATCTGSAGCTCTGAAATATTAAATACTAACAGTAACTACAACCTTTTGCTTTAAGAGTGAAAGGCGTCCTTTGATAGTAAGATTCATAGACCACAGAGGTCTTATAGAAGCAAATCTTTGATAGAATGTGGTGATTTACAGCACTGGAATAAAGACATAGTAAGAACAAAAGCATTTTCAAAGACGATAAAAAAAAGTCCAAGGCCTTTAAACAAGAGATGTTCAGCAGTCCCTGCTTGGTAAAAAATACTCATGGAAGACATACTAATTCCTAACTAATTCCTGTTTGTTCTGAGGACAGAGTTCATTTACATCCCTTCTATACATATTTTTTTCTTTAAATACCTTTCTTGATGTTTGTAACACTACATGATTCTTCAGATCCTTAGTCTTTCAGATAGCTGAAACTTATTGTAATTTGGCTCTATTGGGTCTCCAGACTACTTCTCACTCTCTACTTACACTCCTATGCTACCATGGCCTGTCTTATCTCCTCACCACTTTCAGGAGTGACAGCCAGGAGGCTCCTGGCAACTCCAAGCTCTAACTATAGAGTATTCAGAAAGACATATTAACATGCTTCCAACTAAAGACTTCTTAATATTATAACTTTAACTGCTAAAATTCTTCACCAGRAATTTATAGTCACCCTTAGATCAAAAACAGAAAGGACTTTTAGTCCTTCAAGTCTGAAATACTGTGTATTAAGTCCATCAGATTTCATATTTTTATGTTCTTTCTCCCCATTTCAGTGCCTGAATTTTTTTAATGTCCTTCATATGTATTTCTCTAGCAATAAAAATAAAAAATAAGATAGTAGATGTATTAAATAATACAAATAAAGGTGCAAATTTCACTTTATTCAAGATGCAGTGGTCAAATCATGCCATATCACTTAATTCCCTCATTCTTTTTCCAATTATCTCTGGTCTGAGATACTGGTCTGAAATACTTGGTCTTGCCTTTGAACAAATTTTATGATTCCCCTGTAACTTGCATTCTGTAATCGTTCTTATAACAACTCTCACTCACATTAGAATAATTAGACTGCTTCTCCGTTTGCTTTCTTTTCAGTACAAGTCTTACCCCCTACCCCCTCATTCTTTTCCCTGTGCACTTTCAGTCATGTCAACATTTCCTTTCTGTCAAGCTCTATCTTATAATTGTATTACTTTCTTCAAACTGCCCATGCCCCCACCTTCCCTTTTTTTAGAAAAGCACTTTTCCTCATTGTAATACTAATYCAATTTTGCATTTTCCTATTTACCTAATTCATCTTCATTTATTTGCACTATAATTGTCACATTTTCATTTCAGCTATTAATCCTTTCTTCCTCCTCTTAGTGGTCCAGAAATTTCTACAAATTCTTTTATGAGACACCTCTACTTCTCACTGGAAAGCATTTACAAAACTTTTCACAAAAAAATGCATTATCAAGCAAATATTATTTATACTCTTCCTTGTTTTGTGCTGGCAACAGTTTCTCTTCTTGTGAATAGAGCTATTAGGTAATTGGAAGCATCAGAAGACCAAAAAAAGGAAGAAAACTGAATGGAAAAATATTTTTAAATAAACCTAAAAGTGTCATGCACAAAATAAAATGAGCTCCCAAACTGAAATAAGATTCCTAGCTATTATAAACATGGTATTAATAGCATTAAGGCATCCAAACACAGCTACATTTTCAGCATTTGGGGAAACAGAACTACTTTTAGCAGTTCACTGTACTTAATGAATTGTCTCACAATAACGTCACCAAGTTTTGAAAAGGGCTATTTTCTCTTAGCATTGATTCACTTGCAGCTGGCCCTCTCCTTTGTACCATCCAAAGTCCTTTTGGTACCTATGAATTCTATGTTTATGGCTTGTGGATGGCCAAACTAATGCTTTCAGAAATATCTTCTCTTTGAGTGGAAAATGGAACTTATCTATGAAACACTTCAAGATTATCATTCTTTCCCTGTTTTATAGTTACCACTTCTGTTTTCAGAAGTGTCACAGAAGTGTCATTTCTGTCTTCATAAAAGGCTTTCAAGTTTACTGAAAAATTAAGATTTCACTGCATTCATTGAAGTGCTTGGGGTATGGACAATATCCTGAAGATAAAACACCAATTATTTAGTTTCCAGAACACTGGCACCTCTAAACCTTCTTTCTTAATAMCGATGGTGGAAGGAAACACAGTGAAGATCCCCACAGCAATTTGCAAAGTAGGAATTCAGGCTTCAGTAACAAAGTACATACAAGTGGTCAAATCAAATCAGAGAACCTTCCTAGAGCCCCTGAAGAGAAATCAAAGTAAAATATTCCCCTTRAGGGGATGGATGAACACTGTTCTTTGGGGATCTGTAAAGAAAGAATGAAAAGAAATGTTTTTTAACAGTTTTAATAGACTTGAAACACTAAAATCTTGTGACACTATCAAAGTGAAATATGGTACGAGTTTTTTTAAAAACATTGGTTGTCAAAGGCTACTTGAAACTATAACAGCTGGTTTGTTTCTTTTTRTTGGGTAGGATAGAATGAACAAAATTAGTGCTACTGAACTAAATCATGTAGGGAAAAAAGCCCTAAAATCAAATATTTTCTACAGAACTTTTAAAAAAGTATGCATGTGAAATCTCTTGATTTCACACCTTCTAATCTGAAGAAAATATTTAGAACTAAGCCTTAAAAGGAAAAAAATGGGCCAGTAAAAGCAAGTGGAGCCAATGCAGCAGGATAGAGTTCTACGCCTGTCCAACAGTCAGTGTATTCTGGCAGAACTACTTCCAATATACATTACGAACAGTTAAATCACAGATAAATTAAGTGTCTTAAGGAGAAAGTGACTGAGTCACATAGAAAAAGGAAAAGTGGTTTTGTCTACCAATCCATACTAATTCCACTAGACTTCAACTACTGAACAATAAATGAAGTGGAAATGCAGTCTCAGAGTTTTATTGATGTCCAGTTTAAAAGATTGTAATAACAGTAAGTTCATGCAGTTTAAGTACAGTTCAGTGGTAAATGAATAATAATTTGTGACAAAAGTGCATATATCACTATAACCTACCACTCAAACATTTTAAACKACTTATCACTGTTCAAATGGCAACTTTTTTGTCTTTTTGGATGTATTACTGGTCACTGGATGCACCACTGCCACATTACCCTCAAACCATAATTGTAAACTTCAACAGTAAAGCAATGAATAGCAGTTAAGGGCGCAAGAACATTTCATACTTTCAGTTACTACCATTTGTATTATCTTTTGAAAACCATTGAAAACATTTTCAAAAATAGATTAAAAAATTCCTAAGAATTTTAAATCCAGAAATAATCTAATACTTTAAAATGACTTAGGAAAATAAGCTCTCAATAGATGCTTGCAAAAGCAGTTTCAAAAACGTCTTTGCTTAGTCAGTAAACTCTGGTAAAGCTGAAGACTGCAAAGTGTAAGGGAGCCTTTAGCACTCATAYCCTGTTAGCTTAACAGTCTGCTCCTGATTATAATTATAATATTTTTAAATCTGAAGCCCATATAAGACGATTTAGGTACTATAAAGTTAAACGGTTTGATTTTGTTACCACTGCATGACAGAATGTCTTTCTCCAATATTGGAGCACTTTAGGGCTATGAACACAAATCTAGAAAGGAAAATGCAGAGCAGAGGTTGTGCAACAGCACAACAGCAGGCAGTGCTGCTATTCAATCCTGTTATCTTCACTATTTTTGATACACTGTTTGCATTACATTGATTGATACCAGAGTCTGTGCAAGTTTTAGCGCTGTATGGAATGTTATTTATATAATTTGCAGACAGGTTGGCCAATGGATCCCAAAGAACTGACCAGAGCGGGATGGTCATAACTGACTACTAACGTCCAAGTGAGAACTCTGGGCACAAGACAATTTATAAAGATAATTACGGTAGCAATTCTGTATCCTGCCTGTGCTCCTTTGCTATCCTTCCTCCTATGCCTCAGAGGCAACAAATACCAACTTAGCAAGTGGTATTTGCAACTCAAGATTTTTTGCCTTAGAAACTCTCAGCATCAGCACGCAGCAGCTCTAAGGTAATTCAGCCTGCTCAGGAAGTAGGAAATACCCTAATTCAGTGAATCTGCTACCTCTGTTTGCCTCTGGTTGAGCTTTTTCAGTATGAAAGGACCTTTACAGTAACTATGGCACCTTCTAACCAGCACTAACAGTTATTTCAAAGAGACTGGAAGTGGAAAGAAGGAAGGAAAGGGAGCAGAGAGATAGAGAACAGAGAAGGGAATGAGGAAAGAAGAGAAGGAAGAAACAAAACAGAATGAACACCTCACTGCAYAGAACAGATGTATAAAACCAAACGTGCAATAACTTTTTACATATCTGTGGCTAGATAGTAATGGTGATGCCTTCACAAATAAATTGCCTGAATTTTATAAACAATAAAAGTCTTCGAGAAAAATGTTTGCACTGAGCTCCTACCATTCAATCAAATGCGCATCTAGGGCAGCATATCTCTGCCAGCAGGTCTCCAAAAGTTGAAGAAATGAGAGGGAAACACAAGAGCTCTGCAATAGGTATCGGAAAAATCTAACTTATTCTCTCATCTGTATTTTCTCTTGATGTATAACAGCCAGGAATGAATTATGGCTTGATGCCTGAAGCTTAGGAACTCCTCTCAATACATTCTTGAACTCTAAAATGTTGTGAGAGGTTCACAGTGCAACCATATGTTATATAAAATATAGTTCTTTGAGTTTTTGAACTTTCTCATTTTGGAATGTTCCTTTATTTATCTGAAGGCAGAAACCACATACTCCTACGGAATACGTTCTTTGGACCATTGCTGGAATGTACACTAATCAAAGCCACCTAGACAAGTGTTCCGATGATTTTGCTCTTTATTCCCAAGAGAGGACTTTAAAGTCTCTTCTACATTTAAAGTCTTTTCTACATTGATTTGATGGTAGGAAGACTGCATATTCCAAGTGCATTTTTAACTGAAAATTTGTTATCACTATGAAACTTCCAGATTTATTCTCTATCACATTCTTCATGTAATCTAATATCTTGTTGAAGGACCCATTCTTTTTTCTTTTTAATTCTGCTAAGCTTGTTTTCTCTATGGTTTATAGCAAGATGTTTTTCACTCATATCTGTCATACCTAAACAGGGAGAAGATGAAATATCTTAGTGACTAAGAAGCACAGCTGATGATAGATCCTCRAATCCTGATCTGGATAAGAAACTGAATCACTCTAAAACACTGCTACTACTAGCAACACATCAAACTGAACACTAAGGGTCAAACTAACTGTTAGTAGATGGTGGTTGTGATGGTAGTACGGTGGTTAAATTTCTATAAAGATTTATTTTATATTCTATATTAGGAACATATTATCTCACTTAGATTTTGTCCAAGAGGAGAACACTTTTTTCTGCTTTAAGTTGGGTAAAAGCTTTTAACTTTTCTTTYYCCCCCCCYCCCTCTTTGCCTTCACATCTTAGCAGCAGCAGTATTTACTTAATCTGAATTGTGACTACTTTATACATACTATACTTAGAGTAACAAAAATCAACCAAAAATTGGAGATGACCTATTCAAGTTTGAAGGACGATAAGTGTTCAAGGGTCTTCTGTGTTAAAACCTCCATACATGCAGAAAAATAAGGTAAAACCTTTCAGGATTCTCTCATTCAATTCTGAGACTATTAGTAACTCTAATTGGCAAGCAACTTGCTATTTTAAAAAGAATACATTTTACTTTCATGATGGAATCCTTTGTAAAACAGAAAGGTGCATCAGTGCAAAAAAAGCATTAATATATTCTTTGCGAAGTAACCTTTCCAACCACTATATCAAGAAATGCAACAGTTTCAAAGGAAAAAGGTAAAAAAAAGAAGAGCTTCTTCCACTCTGAGAAGGAAGACTGGAAGCAAAGTTACTTTTTGCATTAAGTATTCTTCTGTGATTTATRTTACACATTGTTCTATGCAAAGCTGACAACCTATTAGGATACAAACTAATGTTTTATTGTCTTTGACAAATACACAACATTAAGCCTTATCTATTTGTAAATAACTATATGCAGTCCTTTCTTATCCATTATTTAACACAGATCAGGTGTCTGAATATTATATACCCTTGACACGGCATTTATGCTGTGTATGCTACTCTCTTTTGGGGGGGGGAAGATGCAAAACTCCAAAAATTGATGCCCAGTGTAAAACTGAGACAGGCCAAATCATTTTGCCTGTACCATGCAACTAGGAAGCTGGCATAAACTCTGCCATACAAACACTATAAAGTTTTTCCACTATTAATCAATAACCGTCTTTCAATAAATCACTTTGAGGGTCACTGATAAAACATGCCACATGACCAAAGCATTTTAAAGTAGTCTGTTATCATTTTACTGTCATTACCACATAATGATTATCAAAAGAGAAAAACCTATCCACAAAAGTCTACTACAATTAACAGCCATAGTAAACACTGCTAAAAAAAAAAGTTAACATTGACATGCTGTAGCTCGCAAAAGAATAAGAACAGCAAGTACAAGATTCTCTACTTTTACTAATTAACAAAAAGCACCACTGACAAAAATTATTAAAGATGCTATAAATCATTAAAGTTTTTACCTAAAATTTAAACCACAGATAAACCAATTAGACCAATGAGTGCATTCCTATCTTTTTAACCATTATTATTCAAAATGTTCCAAGTGTMTCAGAAATGTCACCATCTTTTTTACCAAAATAAAAGAAAATGTATTCTTYTGATTAGGACTATTTTCATCTACAAAAGGAAGTTAACATGTTGTCTTAATCTTATCTCACATACTCAGAATAAACATGGTGCAAGTTTCTGTTCCCTTATTTTAAGCCCCAAACTAGTCACAAGCTTTCATCACACTGAAAGTACTGCATCTAAAACAGTTATCCACCCAGCACGGCAGCCTTCACCCAGTTATTTAAATATCAAAGCAGGTGCAAGAGGGACTTGCTGCACACTAACATTAGCCTTCTAGAAGAGACAGGCATCTTGTGTAAAACAGCTAGGCAGACAACAATTCCTGCCATGACTTCATTATGTCTCCAGTGAACATCATGGAAAATTCAAATCACTCAGCAGCTATTTCTTATTTTTGATAACCAACAAGCTAAAGCTTGTTAGATAAAGCTTGCAAGATAAATTTCTCACTCTTCCATTACTTARAAATAAATTTCTGGGGAAAATACTGCAATACTTATTACATGGAATCTGTCCTTGCACTTCTTACAAGCAAGAGTTCACACACTGATCTGAGGAGATAGTTAGCCTTTCAGTACAGTCTTTTTCCTGCCAGCATATTTCAGCATATTTTGTAAAGCAACCTAGAATAAAAGCTGCTGAAGCAGCCATGTCCACTAGCATTACACTRCAGTACATTTCAAACATCAAGCCACAGTTAATTTCTTGTCTCAGAGGCATATTAGCCATTCCAGTAAAACCCAAAGCAAACATGGTACCAAGTTTCGCAAGCATTGGCTACTGCCAAGAGTTCTATAGCAGCCTTAGTGTAGCCTAAATAATCACACATACACTTACTATAATTTTGCCCAGTGCTGCATTGTGCCAGACAAGCATCTATTCTGCATTTTACAGTACAGAATTGCCACAGGCACATGGAGAATTTCAAAAAGTAAAGGACCTGCAGCAAGATGCACAGTCACTACAAGGGCCAACTTAAAGGCTCTGAAAGAACTGGACAAATTCATACTTCACTTGCCTTTCTGAAAGCCTGCGCAGTCTTGCTTTGCTGTTGTGCTACTTAGGGATCTTTCTGTATGGAAAACACTGTATACATTGGAGTCATTATTATTCTCTTCCAGACTCTTTCCCATGCARAAGTGTTGCAATACTGCAGATGTCCTCAGGGATTCAACTCTAATGATTTACATGAGTAAGATTTTAAGACAAAGATTTTTACATGTCTAAAGGAAATATATTGTAAAAGCCTTTAAACACAATACTGAGAGACTTCAAAGAATTCCCACCAAGTGAGACTTGGCAATGCTGATACAGTCAAACAAAACTGGAAAAAGCTGGAATTTCAAGCTTAACTCTGGATGCTCTTTCTCTTTGTGTTTTGCTTGGATCTTTAGTTTTATTTGCATTCTGTGATTTCGCATTTTATTTATACTTTTTTTAGTCTCAAGGAATTAAAAGTTTTTGGATCCAAAAATCTTACCAATATATTCAGTAAGATGCTTATGAGTTCTGTATGTTTTTATATTTAGTAATTATTTACATTAACACAAGTGGAATTTTCAGTAAAGTTTATAAGACTTAGGTGCTTCAATTTTTCAAAAATGACTAGGTAATAATAGACTTTTGACGTTCAAGATATATTGATGAGTTATTTTCCCCACTATTAACATTGAACCATTCCTTATGTGCAAAACATTGCATTGACTACTGTCTAATTATAAAAACATACTTCTGAAACTTCTTTGAGATACTAATGTTTATTCAGCTGCTTTCTGGTGTTTTCAATCACTGGTTTTAGAAATTGGCAACTGATGGGATAACCACAGATAGAATACTTAGTTTGACTAAATTATATTTTAAGATACAAAAATATTACCTCTAATGGGGATCTGAATGGCTCTAAGCCACCGTAAAATCACTAAGGTCAATGGAACAATGAGTCCATCTATTAATTTAACTCAATTGGACATCCCAGTTAACTAGAAAGAGTTAGTCTCAATGCAAACTAGGAGTTCAGCGTATAAACTACTGGTCAAAAACTGTCCAGAATATGTAGCTAAGGATGTATTCACACTAGATGCATTTTTTTAAAATATCAGGAAAAAGAGTATTCTTTTTGTTTATATTTTTGAGTAGCTGTATTCTAAACCCATCCATTCAGACCTTAGCCTTTAATTCAGTTTGTCTTTTTGAAAAAAAAGAAACAGTTTAAAATGTGATTTTTTTTGACGTCCACTCTCTGAAATGAATTGTTGATTCTAGTTCATCATAGATATGTACCTCAGAGTCATTGAGATAACTATCTAGAGATACAAAAGAATAAATATCTGACAATCAAAAATTCCCACTTATTCACAGTGGTGAGTCAGTAAATGGACAAAAAAAAGTACTGCTAGARCTACTTAAGAGTACAAGAAGGATTGTGGTGTTTCCTCTAAGATCTGTAATTTCTCAACTTCCTTTGTAATTTGGAAATTTCTGAGATAAAAGTGGGAAAAAAATAAACATTACCACAGAAATCTAATCCAACTTTCTCTAATTTGCTGTGTAAGAATTATGCATAGGCTTAGATTTATCCATCTTAAAATAATATGCATTATTAATTCTTATTATCTAAGAATTATAAAAATGATTTAATGGTCCAGTCATACTATGCCCTGTAATCATCACTTTAGTAAATAATGTATTCAATATAACAGAGAAAAAAGAATTTTCATTTTTACTCTGCATCTACTTATTTTCTTTACCAGAGTGAAAAAATTTTTTATACTTCTTCTACTTATACTTTTTATACTTCTCTTGAATGGGTTTAACACTGGATACCAAGTTCCTTGACCAAATCATTTGCACTATTTAGTCCTTATCTTAACTCTTACCTGCTTGTAAATCCAACACATTTATGAAATTACAAACAAGAAAAAACTGCATGCAGTAAACAGATTGTGTTCAGCCTCCCCTTTTCCTCACAGATTATTGCCTCAAAGGCCAAAATTTAGACTTTATCAAAGGTAGTACAATTTTACATTAAGCTTACTTACAGATATTTCCCATCCTAAACAAGTAGGGAAAACAAACAAAACATCCTCACTTCTTCACTACTGAATAACAAAGAATAATAAAGAAAAAGAAAAGTGGATTCTGATATTAGAGGGGAGTATCATCACTTATATTTTGATTGAGGGTATTCCCAGAGACAAAGCTAGAGTTTTGCAACTCAGCTCTGTCATTACAGGTTAAAGACTTATTCCTTTCCCCGTTTGCATCACAAGGACATCCTATGGTTATGGCTATCCTATGATTAAGGATGTTGTGTGGGGGTTTTTCCATACACAAATGGCGACCTCTAAAGTTTTATCTGGTCTTGAAATTACCATGTGTACTTCCTCTAATTTTTTCCCCTCTCTAAACTTGACACATTCCAAGGTTTCCAGCACACTGACAATGCCACTGAATCTGCATTTCAGCAATGCTATTATTCACTTTCCAATTTCTTCACCAAGATCTCACCTTAGTCTTTTTGTCTATCTTGTTTGTAGAAAGTAAACAAAAAGAGAATAGACATAGCATTAATACTGCCTAGAATACCATTCCAAGTTACATGAKGGAACTGCAACCATGTTCATCTCAAGTATATGATAGCTATATCTTGCCCTCTATACCACCTTCTTAATGGGATCCTCAACCTCTGGAGCAAAACCTTTAGGTTCTACAGCAACAAGAGATGACAGTTCCCACTGCTATTCAGTATCATGTAAGAATCAAGCTGGTGAAACTTTAGTGTAAGGATGACGTATTTTTCATTCAAGAAAATCATTCAATAACTTAAAATGCAATGCTATTCTCAATTGTGGCACAATGAAATGCCATTCAAATAAAGAAAAGAAAACAGCTAAACAGCTTAATTCAATAACAAGTTTTGTATAACAGAGGCTCCAATTGACACTAAGTTCTATAATTTTACTCCTATGCAACTGAACCTAATGTTTCAGTCCATAAATTAGTTTGGGGATTGAAATGCAGATKAAGATATCTAGACTTTCAATAGAGCTTTTTAATTAAGTGTAAACATCATTCCTATTTTCCTTTTACAGTAAACTGGACAGCACAAGAAGTGTGCAAGAATTCCAGAATATAAAACATGAGGCAGGTGAAAATGGGATCTCAGTTTTTACCATCTCAAAATGAGGTACCTTTTCCGATTATCCTATACTAAAAAAAGTAGTCTTTTAAAGATCCTAACTCCCTCCTATAAAGTGATGTAAAAGGCCTTAGCTCAAATGTTTTCAAAGAATAAAATTAWTTCTGGCCCATTTTTATTCATTTTTAATTATGTTTAAGTAACACTTGGTTCTTGTTTCCATTTAAAGGGAGAAGGAAAAAAGTACCTTCTCTAGACAGCATCTTTAAAAAGTTTACACRGTGTGCAAGTATTTAGAATAATCAATTAGAAGTTTCCGATTACACTGCTCTCTTTTCATACCTAGTAAAATATACATTACAATTCAGGTACTCATTAGAAATCAACAGGAAAATAGCTCTGCTCTACTTTAAAACATTGATTCTTTTACTGAAGGCTTTCCTAAAATGTTCATTCTTTTTGCCAAAGCAATTCTAAATGGTCATATTTACTCCAAATGTTCCTTATGAATAAATACTATCAGTATTTAAAACAGGGAAACAGCAGTACAGAAAGGAGAACTGACTGRACTAAAGCTAATCAGCATACAATGACAGACCCAAGAAAACACACTTTTGCTAAATTCCACTCAAACCTGTAAGCTACGCTGTCTATAAACTAGTAGTTTACATTCAGAATGAACACGCAGTACATTTTCAGAAATGCTTTTAGATTGTCTCATTGGTTAGTCTTCTTACAAAACTAAGTTAACTATTTTTCTTGGAAATTATCCATAATCCATAATTGTCCAATGTGACAAAAATGTGACAAAAAACAACATTTTACAGCAATATTTTTTAAAGTGTCCTCTTTTTAAGTTTGTGTTTATTTTTTTGCTTTTTAATTTTCCTGCAAGACTTTCTGAATTTGACTAGCTTGGTTAAAAACTTACCAGTGAGCAAATATCTTTATAATRCACATTAATTTCAGAAATTTCAAATTCTGTTTTGAGTCAGAATTAGCCCCAAGCCTTTCCCCAAATGGAACGGACATGCCTAGGTATCTTGAGCAATATCAGAAGTTTATCTTCAAAGGCAAAAGGGATTCAGGCTCTAGGTTTGATTTTCCACTCGAGACATGATCTTATTATTTAKCTACTGAACCCAGTAGCAAAAAAACTTCATTTTTTCTAAAGATAAAATCCCATATTTTATACCTCAATAACTTCTAGGGAACAGGGCACATCAGCACATATTTAGAAAACTTTAAAAACAAATGACTTCTTGGAAAGGAACTAGGCTGCCTTTTATGTCCAATTCATCTACCTCAATCCAGTATAAACAAATAAATATCTCTAACTGATAGTCATTTTGGCCAGAATATGAAAAATGAATCTGCATCATCATTCCTTTTTATCTAGAACTGCAAACTTCTTSACATACCTTCATTTCTCTAAGTTTACAGAATAAAGGACAAAGGCATATAGGTATCTGTAGATACTTGTAAGCCAGCAGTACTGCTAATTTCCATATAGTCACAGGTTCTCATTAACCAGTCCAGGATGGTCACCCTTTAAAAATGGGCATAGCGTAGAAAGGTTTGAAACAGAGAGATCTAGTATGTAAAGTAGTTTGCAGTACACAGTTATGTACTTGAAATTACTGGAACCATCCACATTCTCAAATAGGTTGGGAAGCATTTCCAAGGGATGGCATGTGCTCCAATACATATATTGCTGTGCTTGTGCAGCAGACACGCAAGACACCAACACTCCTCCTGGTGTCCTTGACACCAACACTTAGGCATCTATACTAAAACAGTTCATCTTCTTYTGTTTATTTTTGTAATACATTCCATTTACTTTGTTAGTATCTTCACAATAAAGAGGTAGCACATTTTTGACATCATATTTCAGGTGCATGTTCACAAGATAAGACAAGAAGATTTTCTTCTCAAAAGATGGGCAGCATTCTTCATTATACAATTGCTCCAGGTTACGCTAGCATATTTCCTTTCATTAAAAAGTAACCTTGATTTTTCAATGCTTAAAGCCTAGCTAGTGAGAAGTGTGCTTTGCTGAACAGATTTTGTGTCACAAATGACAGAAAAGGACCTTTAACTCTTTGCTCAAAAGCAAGTAGCTTTTGCTCCTCACAATTATTGTTTTTGCTCATTTTTTCTTTATTGATTTTACAACCTGTAGCTCAAGATTATTTTCATAGATGGCAGCTGGTGAAGCCTAAACTGATACTTTCCATGTGTCAGTTCTCTCCACAGTTCTCTCTTTGTTCCTTAAATCCGTTCAGCATGTCAGTTATATACTTGSAAGCTCTTTCACAGCCTGGTTCTCCTGTCTCCCCTATGAACTTACTACCAAGAACAGACACTGATATATGGTGTGTTTGTGAAGATTATTGTGCAGTAAATAAAACTCCTGAGTTTCCAGGAAACATATTACAGCTAGATGAGCCCTTTCAGGTGTTAGCAAGACTTCTCCACACAATTTACTGCACATAGATGTAGAAGCTTTTATTTCTGCTACAGGTATCAGTTTATAGCRTCTACTCAAAACCTCAGGTTGAACTAGACTCTTTCACCTCTAATRCAAGTCCCATTCTCCACCTGGTTTCCAGTTACACAAACACTTCAAGGTCATCTGCCATGTCTGCTTATCAACAAGGCCTGATGGACAAGTGGGAGAACAGGAAAACAACCAAACTGGAATTGATATTCGGATATCTTTATGACATCTGACCTAAATCAGAATGGGAAGTTCCAGGTCTTCATCCTTACTACAAGCATATTCCAGTACTTACAGCACACAATAGAATTGCATCAGGCAAATACACTTAAAACAAAACAAAAACAAACACACACACTCCTCAAATGAAAACACAGCAGAATTCCTCTTGGTTCTCACAGAGGCAGGTCTGCAGCTCTATTTCACATTTGTATTGCTTGTTGGCCTAGAATCAACACAAACCATAAAAAACAAAATCTGCTGAATGACAAGTTCATTTCCAGACTGAAAACTCACCATCAGTATTCACCCAGATGAGGAAGATTTAGAGTTCTATCCATCACTAGATTTAGAGTTCTAACCTACAGAAAAAATATGCAAATTAGAGGTCCAACAAAAGATGAAAATACCAGACTGAGGATTTGTAGATTCAAGCTAGACAAAGTCTGTTCAGCCGTCAAGTAACTTCAGAGGAAGGGTTAATTTTTGTTTTAAAATARAAAGGGCATAATGTTGACATTCCAAGATTCTTCAGAAACAGTTTTCAGAGACCAAACRCTCCTATGCTAGAGATCACATTTTGACTTTAAGTCTTTTGCCTCATCTGAAAGCATTTTACAAATCTCTGAATATAAAAGTATAATTGCAAGAAAAAAAAAAGCCTTGTGAAAAAAGGCATTTGAAAGGCGTTGAGGCCCTGAAAAAAGTCATCTCTTATCTCCAGAATATTTTTTAAATAACTTTTTTTTTTGCAAAGAGATACTGCTCTTCTGCTAGTAAATGTAAAATTGCTTGAGTTGTTCCTACACTTACTTCCAAGCTCAGTTTAAGCTTTTTCTTTCTGCTTTATGGTTTCAGGCTCACAGCCTTGTAGTGATTTAGTCTTACATGTTCCATGTACTGTTCCATGCAATAACATAGCACCAGTGTGATCTGTTAATGACAAGTCACACAACCTGCTGCCACCATAAGTATACACCACCTTATGCTTGTATAGAGCCTTTCACTCATACCCTTTTCCAAGCACTATTGCACAGACACAAAGAAAAGCAACTGCGGATAAAAGCTGGGAACCATTCCATGGGAAAGCTTGAGCTGTAGGGGATTAAGTCTTCAGACATTTTTATTCATGCTTATCACTTCTTTACTAATCTCTAAACCACTTTTCATGGATGGAACTTCTCTTATTCAAGCYATCAGAGCAGACTAATTACTTCAGAGGAGAGAGGGAAGAAATAAAGAGAAAGAGAAGGACATCTAAAAGCAGTAATACAGCAACACTAGAGTTAAGAAGTCAGTATCTAAATAAAGTAATAAGCCAAAAAAGCCTCAAGTGCAAAGTGCARGCCAAAACTGCTTGACATACTAATTTACTAGAAAGGAATAGTTACAGACCAGCATCTGTAAGCAATAACATAGTGTAAAATAGATTTGTAAAGTCCAGAGAAAGTTTAACAAAAGACTGAGGAATTCAAACAAATGATAATAAATAAGCATAATCTCTCACGAAACTGCTTATGACTGATAAAGTTAATGCTGCTAAAATTTCAACTGTGAATAGTCCTATCATTACAGGATCTAAACAAGCTAGAGATGCTCATAAAAAGAATCTCAGTATCAGAGTACAACAAAGTTTCAAGAATACTTGGAAGCAATAAGTCAAGCAGGATATCTAAACAGTAAATTGAGGTACATCAGTGTATTTTATTGATCAATCTGATACTCAAACTCCTGAGGGTCAGAGAAGATGAGACCAGATAGGACCTAAATTATTTCATCTATCTCTATAGAAAGATAATGATTACTAATCTTAGAAAGAAGAGAATAGTGCATAGTAAAACCACAGAGTAATCACTAATCACTAATGCCAGAGAAGGCACTGAAATTGAAAACTATGCATCTCTAGGCTTAACATGGAAGGAGAACACTAGACCATTCATAATAGGCTTTTAAGGAGCTCTACAACAATCAGGTTTTGGATGATGAGAGGAAATGGATGGATTGTAACTCAAATTCAAGAGTCAACTGTCAGTGTAATATGCCTGTGCATACGTGTATTTTTTGGCTATACGTGTTTGCATACCTATGTACCAATGTGGAGGTAGGGGGCAAAAAAGGGGAGTTACGTAAACAAATTKAAAGTTCTTCTTGTACAAAACTACAGCCAGCAGTAACTAAGCCTAGATTCATTTTCCTGAGCAGACTATGAAAGCTTTAAGAAGGAACTAAATGATATTCATAATGAGTTACAGCATGACACTGGCATAAAGCATCAGATTTTAATGCCTCTAGCCTTTTACAATGAACTGTTTCACTTRGTCTTTCAGCATTAATCCTTCTGACAAATCATAAATCATCGTTTCTATTAGGCTTAGTAAAGCATAGTCCTAAACTTGCTCACATTTCAGTTTGTAGTGCAAGTATCCTCTGAACCTCAGTTCTTTTTGCTTTTGTTCAGTAATATAGGTGGCATTCTAGAAAAAAAAGTTTGTAATGCAAATAGAAAGCCAATAAATTGACCCATGAAATCTGGTTCCTTATTTCTCCTAATATGCAGGTAATTCTCCCAAAGTTATAACACAACTAAACAGCTCATTAGTACCATTTATGAGAGGCTGGTTAGTAAGCATACATGCTTAGCCTTCATTTGTGAGGCGACAAGGAAGAGCAGTAAGATATCATCAGGTTATCATCAATTAAAACAGTATGGGACTTTACGTTTGCTGTGAATTCCTCTATCAGCTTTAGAGTCAGTCCTACTCCATTTCCAACTGGCTGGCTAACTCTGCTTCCTTGCTGCTGTTACCCTATCAAAGGGCAAGATTTGTATAATGGTATCAGAAAATTAAGGTTGTTCAGCATATTGCATGTATCTTTAATTTCTCCAACAGAAGTATCTAGCCTTTCTCATGAAAAGAATGGTTAGGACAGTAACTTTTTAATTTATCTGATAGAAAGCTGAGAAATGAATAACTTGAAGAGAATTTCCCTACCTTAGCCTGTAATATTAAATTTGATTTAATCTACCACTGTAATAGAATCTGTTAGCATTGTTAGCCTCTGATTAGCATTTATCTTTCTACCATGTAGAACGGCACATTCCTTGTTACCAGCACTATGTACTAGCCTTGAGAGAAGGAATATATTTTCATAAGCCTTCTGCAGCTTCTCTACAGCAGCAAGGCCAGTTATGATGGTCACATTATGCCCAATAGATTTGTTTCATGTTCTCTCCTAACCACATTCAGTTTATTCTCGAGTTTAGATTTTAGTTTTCTTAAATTAGGCTAGAAGAAGCCTTAAAAATAGCATGGTGAAAATTCTATCCTCTGTTGTGAGAATATGTGACAAGAGAGGCACATATGGAATATTATGAAGTACCATCAACCAGAAAAATACTGAAGGATTCATACAATTGTATCCAGGAAATAAAAGTGATGATATTTGCCTGTAGGGCAAATCATTTGCAGTGGAAATGCCAAGGAGATTTTTCTATTACAAGAAAATACATTAGCAGTTTAAAAAGTGACCACAAAAATTACATTCAAGTGTAGAATATAAACTGAAAGAGTGACAAAAAGGATTGGTGTTTACRTTCACTTTCTAAAGGGCAGTTTTAATCATGACACAGAAATTGTTTTTCTTTTCAGTCCTTCTAAGTTAAACAGCAGCAAGCCTTAGTGTGTGAATTTTCTTAACCACAAGAAAACAAACAGGTAGTCACCCAGGTGCAACAAATGTTTGCAAGGTATGTAAGTACATTTCCCCAAACAGCTCYCTGTAGATTCATGTTTTATCTTCCTCAACCAAAGTGGGTTCCCTTCTGCCTACATTCTGTAGATACCTCACAAATTCTTCCCAGGGAAGAGCGAAAAGCAGATAGATGATRTGATAAAAATTTTTGAAATTTTATATATATGCAATAGCTATCTAAAGAACACAAATGCTATAAATACTTAAGACACAGAAACTGAAACAACTCTTAATAAAAGGGACAGATGGAATTAGTAATATTTTTTTCAAACATAAAAGATCTCCATTTGCAAAACCACAGAAATGAAAGTGTGGTCAGGATGTGAATATATATCTTTAACCGGTTTTGTAATCTAAAAAATGTAGTGTTAGATGTGACTTACCRCGTTACTGTTTGTTTCATTTGATTAGCAGCAACACAACTTCGCTGGTCTAGGTCTASCTCAGCTGCATTAGTCATTTACTTTGACTGACTGCAATTCCACAAAATGACAGTTTATGAGAACAAAAAAAACACAAACTTTTAATGATCTCAGRTGAAGCTCCATTTCACAGACTCTTACTCATCTGATTTTACCTACCTGAAATGAACAAATTAAGTGAAAAAAGTAGGGGGCACAGCAGGAAAAGAGAGAGAAGAAATTCATTAAAAGCGTAACAGCTTTGAAAACGCAAATGTTATTCCCTTCACTTGCATCTAAGCAATGTATTCAGTTCCTGACTATAGACTACAAAGGACAGTTTTCCACATCAGTTCTCCATATTTTGTACTTACAGAACTTCTGCCATCACATACTTCACAGCAGTTCCCATAGCAACTCTGTTGTTTTCCTGTGTGTGTCTGTTTTTACTTTTGATTTGATGCAACAACAGCTGGTGGTCATCCTGCAGGCTAAATTAAATAAAGAGTTCATTGATTTTACTGGCCTAGTAATCTCTCTCTCTCAACATTCATCTTCTTAAACTTTGGAGAAGAAGTACATCTTTTTAAAGGACATCTATATATCCCACGTTTATTTACTTATGTCTGATGATCAAGATAACTTAATACACTGTCGGGTATTTCTGACAGTGAGCAGAAATACTCCAAGCAAGTGGAATTACATGAAGAACTAGTACTCAGACAAAAGAAATAGACTATGCATATGTCCAAGCATGAGAAAAATCAATTTAGGTACAGTACAAATTACAGATAATCTTCAAATTGTCATTGATTTTTTTTTTTTTTTTGCCCATTGGAGAAAAAAAATGAGATGCCTGAAATATTGTGGCCTGTTTTACTGACACTAACATCTCRATTTAGGTCATTTTACTTATTCTTTACTAATTAACAAAACTACTACTGACTTAGGTATTAATAAACAAAGACAAATAATTGAACACTTTTGCCCCTTTTCTGGGCTCAGCCTCAATCCACCATCTCTCCTCACCCTTTGCTCATCTCTATACCACTTTTTTTTTACTACTTGCTACACTCTCCATCAAACCCTTTAGTGAAGTAGTATCAGGAAATAAAAGGTAGAGGTAACTGCCTAGTGGTTTTGTCTGTTTCTTCTTATTTGTTTCCTCTGATGGAACATGGCTTACTCCACAGGCTGCAGTCTCTTCAGCAGTATACCTGCTGAGCAGGGATCCTAATCCCTCAGTGAGTGYTCCTGCGAGTCCTTCCAAAAGCCACTGTCTCCTCCAAGCAAGTATGAAGCACCTCCTTCCAGCAGTGCATGCCCAGCCACATCCTGAGCAGTGTTCCCTTCCATGGTTACAACACTTTGAATACTGTTATTCAAAGTCTCCATCCACTGTCTCTGCTGACAAGATTATCAGGTTTACAATCATAATCTGGATTTTTTTTCTACAAGCTTCAAGCCTTTCATCTGCAAAACACAGTTAAGCAGACCAGTTTGAATATTCACTGTATGTTAGCATACAAGCAAAAGATGAAGATAGTATGAACAGAGGTTACACCTCCATAGGAGATAACAATAAATTCATGACTCCCATTATCATAGTTTCCTCCAAAATGGAAATGGAAGGTGAAKACTCTTCATTTTATACAGTCTCAGCATTTCACCATTTGGGGAGTAAAATGGTGCAACAAATAGCTATACTAACCTGCAACTTACTCCTCCTGTATCTTTTTAATTGCACTAACTGAGCTCTGACCTTTCTCCTGTATTTGTAGTAGTTAACTCAAAACCTAGATTTCTATAGGGCTTCCTCCTCTATTAGGAATACCCTTGAATTCTGGCACTGCAAGAAGTATCCCCACTCCCCCTTTCCCCACACACTCCCCCCCCCCCAAAAAAAAAACAAACAAACAAAAAATAACAAACAAAAAACCTACTGATTCCACCTATAAAGGCCCTTCAGCCATCCAAGCAGCTACAACAGTCAGGTACTTTCATCTTCCCAGGTCCTCCACGAGGATATCTCACTTGCAGGATCAGCACAACCAGGCTATTGCTCCACCTAGACCTTTACCAGTCARTCCCAAAGCCATCCTCCCGTGGGCAGGGCAACACTTACAAGTGCCAAATGTCCTAAACTACCAGAACTCTGCCTTTCTGATCCAAGAGATGTATATTCCAGCAKCTCCAGTTTCCCAGCACCACTCTATCATTGCATAAGTGCCTACCTCTCTGCAGCAGTTACTTCACCCTACATCTCTTTGASTCCAAGTAAGGAAGCACCAAGAGGCCACACTTCATGTTTCTGCAGGTTCTCTTAATCACTGCAGGTGGGAGGAGCCCCTTGTCAATCTTCTGAAGTCCCCAATTTCCACGTGGTTCCACGTGGTGGAGGCAGTGGCAGTTTAGTGGTTGCTGCTGGATGGCTGTTCCTGCAGCCTGTGATTTGGCCTCTTCAGCCCCATCAACAGCTAACTTCTGAATTGGTAGGCATTTGTGCCCAATTATCAGCTTCATTAACTGGCCATTTCCTGATGAGGGCTGCCAGCTGCTTTTTCCAGCTGCAGTCTAGCAGTCCTGGCTGTTCCCCTGCCACATACTCGGAGCTCCTTCTGTGGTTTCAAAGTCTACGCTTCTCCAGCCGCAGGCCAGGTGGCTGTCTTGTGTGTTGTGCTCACCCTCCACCGATTAGTGATGCTGGTAACAGTCCCAKCTCTGAAAGTTTTCATTAGTTTAATTTATAGCCATCTGAAAGGTACTTTCCAGTTCTTGATTCAGGTGCTGGGAAGCAACTGGTGTCGCTGCTGCTGCTTTGCCAGGGCAGCAGGGGCTGCTCTTCCATGTTTGATCTATGGGTGCCTAAAGCCCATGGCAGGTTATTTTTTTACCCACTCTTTTAGAAGCTCGGCCCAGTTAATGAAGAATTTGCACCCAAATCACTGAAGTCAGGAAGTCAAAGTTGGGAAAGAGAGGCTGAAGATGAGCTCCTGCATGCTGAATCTTTCCTGGGGGTTGGTGCTGCGTTTTAGCTGCCAGACAAGATGGTCTGAAACCTGATCCTGTGGAGCTTTTGTGGGGGGTTCTTGTTTTATTTTGTTTTGTCTCAGSTCCACAGCTCCCTGTTAGCCAAGAGAGCCAAAGAGTTCATTTATTTTCTGGATGAATACTTCATTTTGAAAATAAAAATGGGATTTTTTTGCATACTTACACCTTAAAAGATCCTGAAGAATTAGTTTTGGTCCAAAGCCTGATAAATGCTTTTCTTTTTTTTTTCCACTGTGTTCATTGTGACCTTTCAGRATACTTTTAACACTTAGTAGATAATAATCTACAAAGACCATCTGTAAAAGCAAATGTTCATGGTTACCTTCGCAGAGAAAGGCAACCCAAGAAATTGTGGATCTCCTTGGATTCTGCATATATTTCTGGTAACACCATTGGGCCTGTGCAGTCTCTCTCAAAAATAAGAAACTTGACTGGCAGCACAGCTGAGGACCTTAAAATCTAGAAATAAACAAAAGTCTAGGCATCTCTAATTCATAACTATGCCAGATTRAATTACGCTTGTGTAGTACTTTGATATTCATTTTTCAGGCATATGTTCAATATTGATTCCAGGTACCTTCAATAATTTCCTAAGATGCCTCTACAACAGCCTCTTGCAGTACTGTCTGCTCAGCTCCTGCCCTCATCTTCTTCCCAACTTAGAGGCAATGCCGCAAGGTACTGCATGGCATGAAGATGACAAACCCTCAGTTTGAAAATTGATGGATTCATTTWTTTATGAGCCAGACATCGTGTCTGTAGCTTCTGACACATGTATATGCACATAGATTGGCATGAAGAGTAAGATAAGAAATGCCTGTGTGATAACCTGGTGAGGATAAAAACTGAATGCTGTGCAGAGCCATTTCAGCTACTGGCGATTTTGCACATCTGCTCCCATTTTTTTAAGTAATGATATTTTGTCTGTATATAAAATAATTACATTTTCACTTACTGATCTCTCACTGACTTTCTGTCAGTCACCTATATAATGGTTAGTTATGTGTTTTTTTTTTCCTTTTTTTCTTGCTCTAATTATGCTATATTGAATCACACTATTAATACTTAATGCATAATTCAGTGCATCACTACCTCCCTTGCTCTTTCTTCCTCTCATTTTTTTTCCACCTGAGATCAACATCTGAGCTAGAAATCTGTGGGAATAGGGACATCCTAGCAAGTTTGTTAAGTATTTAATAACTTCTTTACCCTACAGGCATCATGATCCTCGATAGAACTGAACTCATGACCTTTTTCTCTACTGATTAAAGGAACATCTTTCTCAGAGGCTGTAATATCAGATAGTAAAGTGAAGGTATAAATTCTTAACAGAGAGAGAGATAGTATCAGGCCTTATATTCACAGCAGGCTATGTAAAGTTGAGGGTGACATTACTTACTCACACACACTGAAATAGGACTGCAGATCAACAGGAAAAAAAAGGGTACTCACACTCTCTTCTCATTAACAGGTAACTGAGCTCTGCACACATGTAACACTGTAACTGGAAATTACTGGTGACTTTTCATTTGCATACTCATAGTTTATAAGCTAATATATCTCTGACTCCTTTGAAAGTTCAGGTAAACATACTACCTAAGTTAGCACCTTATTGTAGTAGTTATTGAAAGCAGTTTAATGGATTTTCACAAAGCTATATTTATCAAGTTTGAGAAATTATCAGAAAAGATGTTATCTTCCTACTCAAATTTAAGCTGATTTCTAAAAGTCTTCAATTTGAAGTACTGAACATGAAAAGCAAATTTAAAAAAAAAATTTAAAAAGTGACCTGTTTAATCTGAAACAAAGCTTGAATTTGATTTGGTACTAAGAATGGTTTATTCTTTTAAGAAAGCCTTTCTCTTTGGGCTTTTTTCTAAAAGAGATTCGATTCTGTTRGGAATGATAATGTTCTATCTCGTTGTGAAAACTGTATCAGAGAACAGGCCAAATACACGATGGCTATACAGAGCATTCCTACCCAAAGTTTGATTATTTGCATTAATATTAGCTTTCAAGGAAGATGAGATGATTTTTAAATGGAGGAGTATATTCTCCTATCTTCCTATTCTCCTATTGCACAGCTCTGCAATTCTGTTGATTGTAAGACTTTTAACGTAGAAATAGTAAAAAAAGTCATAGTGGTATGAAAGGTAATCAAATAGTCATTTTGAAGCTTTCACCTATTAAACTACATTGTTTATACATTTGTCCTGATATCAGTGGAGAGATCAGGGCAGCATTCAAAGTTTCTGGAAAATTCTGAATAGATACTAAATAAATGAAGATATGAGAATAAGGTGGCAAATTACTTATGTGGATATGCAGATAGCTGCACTCCTTCCTAAAGCCAAAAACTGTGTCTGGCAGTATAGAAAGCCTTAAACTTGTGTTTCTCATTGTGTCTGCTTGGTTTCTAAAGCAATATGAACCAAACCTTTCCATACTTCTTTAAAATTCTTCAAGATGTTTTTCCTTCTACTTCAATGATTTTTTTTTCTTTGGACAAATAATTAAAAGAAAGAAAGTGCTATGTAAAGAATTTGTTGAAAATACTGTGATGTGTTGAAAGGACTGTGTCACTCACAAAATGTATAAGCTCCTTAATTTGTACTAAAATTCCCAGTAAGGATGACTTGTGCTATAGAAAGGCTTCCTAATTTCAGCTGTTACCATAATGGCAGATTTCTCTCTATTAGAGTTTTTATAAGAGGACCAATAAATTACAGATTCAAGAGTCATGCAAATGACACACAAAAAAGACTCCTGTTCTCAAATACAGTACTATGATTTTTACTGTCTCAGTAGTCTCAGAGTCGTTCTTCCTAGGGCAATCTAGGTAAAATCAAGGGTTAAATCAATCCGATGTCTTTTTTGAAAGAAATGTTYGTGCTAATTTTCATAGTTACCAGATACTCTTTTAGATGCACAGATGCCAAGCTGCTAGGTGTCTGGATAAGCAGTTCCTAGACACCCACAGATAAAACTGGAGATGAGCACTTGATTTGTTTGAAATATTGGACTTCCTGCACCTGTGCAGTGAAATTCTACATCACTGTCATTCTAAGCTTGACATTAAAAACCTGGCATGTGCACACTTTTTGGTGTGGGTTTTTTTTGTTTTGTTTTGTTTTTTTTTTCCTCTGCTTGACACTAGCCTAGTTCTTCATTTAAAATCCAACAAACCTGGTGAAATAAAAGGACCTGCCAGAAAGGAGAGAATCTTATGTGGAATATTGTGTTACTTGTTTACTTGAAACCCACCCATAAAGTACTAAGTATATAAACATACTCCATCATTTTCAAGTGTGATAAACTGAACCTCAGTATCTGCTTACATTTTTGGGCCTATTCCTCCTATGTAATTTTTCCCAGAACATTAGCAGTGCAATTCCCAAATACAGTCCGTAGTTCTGAGCATCATTTATGACTGTAGCACACCGGTCCCTTTACAGTGCCTCACTTTTTGTCATTCCGAAGCACAGCTCAAAGCGATGCTTGGGTCATTGGTTTTACTGTCCCTGCAGTGGTGTCAGTGTGGGACTCAACTCTGTCACCATCATCCTGTTTACTGGGTATCTGACAGAGGCCTTGTTTTTTGCTTTAGTAACTGTTTCTTTACATCTTGCTGCACCTTGGCCCTATGTGTGTATTTTAGATATCTATAATTTGCAGCTGTATAAACGACACATGGGATGAGCTGAAAGCTTTAAAAACAGTGTACCATAGATTTCCATGAATACAGCAGTTGTGCTCTGGAAATGTCAAAGCCTAAGACTGATAGATGCTGTGTATTTAGCTATCTATCCCACTTGAGAAAACAATCATGCATTGTAATAGCTGTTTTGCATCTGTCAAAGAGCATGGTGACTAAGAAAAGAATTTATCTTTGTACCAAACCAAGGTTAAGGAAAACTAAGCAAAAGACAACAAAGGACTCTGAAATCTCAAAAATACTTCACTGTTAATGACTTATCAGCAGTACAAGTGTTTACAAATCTCTTTCTCCAAGCCCTAGATAAATGTAGTATCTCTTTCTGATGAGTAATTTTAAGATGATATCTTCTGTCTTTCAAAAAAGACCATGTTCTAGTGATTAGAGACAAGCTCTGGCAATTGGAAAACTTGACTCAGGTTGGCTAGTCACTTTATGATAAGTTTGAGTTTGGATTATAAATTACAATGTCAGATCATTTGTTGGAAATATAAATAGATGCATAGTATGAGAAGACAGAAAGCTTTTTTTTTTTTTTTTTTCTCTGGAAAGGCATTTCATTCAGTGGGTATATATTAAAAAGAAAAAGTTATATCTTAATATATCTTAAGTTATAACGTAATATACTATTCAGAATTTATGTGATGCTTTATAAATGCTGTAATGTTACCCACAGCATAAGCTTTCAAATTCTTGTGGAATCATTGAAGTCAATATGATCCCACAAAGGTTTAYAGGATTCAGAACAAGACTAGAGTAATACATCCTACTGCAGGATCCAATCCTTTCCATAAATAGATGTAACTTAATAAACCCAAGCTATCGCAGATACACAATGCCCACTCCCTAAGCTGGCTAAMTCTCTATAGTTCAGCTGAAATCAGTACATCCACAGTGGTACAGTCACTGCTCTACAATACATTAAATTAAATCCCTACTCCAAACTCTAGAGATTAAACAACAATGCTGGAGAAAGTAGTTACTTGGGAGTTAATGATGTGGTAAGGAACCTGAGAGAGGGAACCTGAAAATGTTGAACTTAAGACTGGGTATGAAAGAAAAGTATAGAGGGGATTTTTAGAAGAATATCACAAATCTCTTTTACAGGAAAAGGAGGCCAGAACCTAGAAAGACTACAAGAATAGAAAGAGTCAATGGAAATAAAACAGGAACAAAAGAGGCATAGGAATGAAGGGAAGAGTCTTAAGAAATTAGATAAAAGCCTTTAAAAAAAACCCTGTAAATTGTGGTAGTTTGATTTTCATCAGTAATAAAATCCAAGCATTATGAAGTGTGTGTGGTTTTCTTTTTTTTTTTTTCTTTTTGCTGACAGTGTGTGGAAATCACTTTAAGCCATCCTGTAAATATTCCCAAAGACAGGTTTTGACA
>NW_020455788.1:2542860-2739055 GCF_003342845.1 Nothoprocta perdicaria | reverse complement strand
ATTTTTATTTCCAAGGTTTTATGTGTGACAGGATTAAATAGAATTCCATATGGCAACCTGACCAGGAACTAGTTCTCTTTTATACCTCAGAATTTTATATTTTGGGCAGATTTGGCCTTTAAACTGCCTGATACAATATTGTTCCAGATTTGCAGCTCTTTGTGTTCCCAAATCTAGTTATGTTTTGTGGTTAATTAGACACTCCTTTGCATAATTCACCCAATTGCCTAATAAAATTCTGACAATTTGATACACCTGTAATAGCTTTCCTGGTCTTAAGCTGTAGAATAAATCTAGATAGAGGAATCTTTCTGTCAGCTTTACTATAAGCATTTGAATGTGCAACATTTGTTACCTCAGTTTCCTTTAATCATCTTGGGAAGTAAAGATTGTGATCACACTTATGAAGAGAGCCCTCAGTGTGCAAACATAAATACAATATATATTCACATGAAAGACAAATTTTGAAATGAGATTAATAATACCACATTAACTTTTGCTATTGCAATTACACTACAGCAGTGGTGGTCTTGTTTGTACTGTCCAAAACCAGTCTAGAGAAAGATGCCTTCCTTAGAGCTCTACAAACTAACATAGACAACTTTCCCTAAAAGCATTTAAAATAAATGGTGACCACAGTTTGTATGGAAAACGCATATTTAAGGGATGAATGCATTTGCAGGTTGAAGTCTGGAATGAAAAAGAAAAGAGAAAGAGAAGATCACATTTTTAAAAGAAAARCAAAACCCAGAACAAAAGGACAAGTAGAATACTTAACCCCTGTTCAGAGTTAGCATTTATTATAAGGATAATCATCAGATGATCAAGACTTCACCCCACATTTTCATATTTATATAGCCATTATCTACATGCGGTAAAGGTTAAAGTTCATGATTTTGCAAAGACATCTATGATACGCACACTAAATTGCATTCTTTTTCAACAATWTAATACATTAAGCCTCACCCATTACTTGGAGATAGGCCCAAGCACTTTACATGTTATTATTCCTTTTCAAAGATCTTTGCCATGATACTGTATGTCTTCAGTTACACAAAGATAAATAACAAAAGCAAAAGCATATGGCTTGTTGCTAAGTAGTAGTCATCATTTACCAAAAGTGAGTGTAGCTCAAATACAGGACGAAGGAACTTGTAAGATAGCTGCATCTCACTTCCTAAGATGGCTGGAAGATCACATATCTTACATATTATTTCTGAAAGTGGGAACAACTCTTTTCTGTTAGTCATTCAAATTCTCTAAGTAAATCATGTATCGACTTTATACATTATAGAAAGATCCCACAGTAAATGAAACTTTGGGAGTCAATTGGAAAGAATTTTTATGCCCCAAAGTTATTCTTTGGAGATATTTTTTTCCTGTCTTTGCTGATTCGTGAAATTTTCTCCGGTTTCATTTCATTACTGTATCTCCTTCGCCATTTAAGGAAGCTAGTTGTAAAAGGAAGCTAAAATCTTTGAGGAAGCAGAAGGAAAACATCATCAGTTCTTCAGATTCTCTGTGAAATTCACATATATGTCATTCTTACAACTTTTTCACTATAGTCACTGCTCCTTGGGGTCATTCTGATGTCCTGTAGATGATCTCTAAATTAACTAATGGAAATATCTACAGGATGTTAGACTTTTTGATATAGAATGGCTGCACAGTGTATGCATGCTATATCATTCCCTTGATCAGGTGCACAGCTGTGAGAGTGGCTTGTTGCCACGTGGAGACTAGCTAAGCTGCAGTGTTGGTAACYGCAGATATGAAACCAAATGTATAGGTTATATTGTCTTAGAAAGTTACCTGCTCAGCACAGCAGGATTCCCATTAATAACACTTGGTGTCTACCCTTTTAAAAAATCAGTCAATTGTGAATTGGAAGTACAATATCAGTGAGACAGACAGATATGTAATAAAATACATTTTAAAAAGAAATACCTTAAATAAGGTGGGAACTAAAAATGAGCTAAGAACAGAATTCCAGAATTAATGTGCTCCTCAGCTTTGGAGGTGTGGATATGTGTTTTACAGAAAATTAAGTAGTCTTGAAAAGCTATATCTGCATCTGTTAATATAATTTCATCTCTACTGCCTAAATGATAGAAGTCAATTAATAGTCATAATGAGGACAATGGCAGAGTCTTCATAGTGACTCTGCAATACATGCTTAAGTTGTATTCATTGCAAAGATCTAACATACACTGTGTGTTGAATACATAAAATTAATACTATCTTCCTGCTATTAAAGAAAATGGGCTCGTCATTTCACTGAACGAATTATAAAGGACACACTTGAAACTGTTTGGATCTTTTCAGGAATGCTGTGGAGGCTGAAAGCAAGTGGATAAACTTCATTATTGCTCCTTTAATGTGGCCTTTCAAACAGTGAAACATTTCCCTCCCATCTCATTCAACAGATTTCAAGCCAAAGCCAGCTGTGTGTTCAAAACATTAACACAACATCTTTGGTCATTGAAACCTTCTAGGTAATAAATTAGTCTGGGATTTTTTTATAGTTTCAGGGCTGCAATAAAAATGTTGCTGAAAATGGCAAAGATATGTGGTATACAGAGTGAAAGGGTAGCAGATACTTCTTTAAAACTCACTCCCTCCAATGTAAATGATTGCTTTGGTGAAAAACTTTGCATATTTCTAAAAACTTCAACAGGATTTTTCTGACACTTAACCTCTGTTTCAGCAATTTGCTCATGTGCTTCTTAGACAGAGACAGCAATACAGGTTTTGAAAGTTATTTAGTAAATACTCCTCTGCAACAAGAGTGATTTATGGCTTGTTACACATCATTTTTCAGAGRCAGCTGTGTCAGCTAAAGATGTTACCATCTCACCCACTGCCAACTGCTTGTTAGTGCCTCCTGCCAGAGGTTACCATGCCCTCAGGTCTGTCATGGTTTTGCTGCCCTTGTCATTCTTTCCTACACCATTCCAGTCAAAAGAAGATGGCAGCAAAAGTTCACAGTTTAAAAACTTCTTGTAACCAAAATACAGGCTTTTAGTTCTTAAAGTGCTATACAACGTGACTTGAAGGAAATTACTGGCCTTAAACTGTAAGGAGGTATTTCAAGGTGCTTACCAGTTACGATGGGCAAATGACACTGATTCAAATAAGATCTTAKGAGTCCCTTCAAGACGTTTCCTCCCTTATGTCACACTGTGATGCAGTAAAGCAGGATAAGCTTTGAGAATTTAGTTAATAAATAGATTTTGTAAAGAAATACAGCTGATGACTTCAGAAAAAAATGTACTAAATTGTACCAAAAGAAATAGCAGAAAATAAAGGAGGATTTTCCATAAGTCCTATGTATGTTTATCAAACTTTGCTRTTGCAGGTAGTATGCAAGTTGGAGTGTGCTTGTGCATACTGTGTTTGCATGAACACATACTGTGTTTGCATGACAGTTACCRCAATTCTATGGAATAATATTTATCTGCACTTAGAGCAAATGGAAATGTGCAATGACTATAAATGCGGAAATGTGAAGATAGCTGAAAATTATGAAACAAATCCCAGCTTCACTCCATATTACAAGAATTTTTTTGTGAAAAAGGAACATTTTCCTCTCTTTTGTTTATATGTATTGCTCTGAGCTATCCATGCGTGCAATTTGGGAATTTATGTATTATTTTGTTTGAAAAGACCAATGTAGGAGTTTTTGTGCTTTTAGGGCTTAAGAAGGTAGAGAGCTTAGCGAAAGTAGATGATATAGTATAGYATAGGGCATAGAGCTTAGGGCATGGCGCTCGGAAGATCTCGCGATGTCACRGGAGTTAGGAGCGTAATTAATTTATGCAGTTTACWGATAACCCCATGCCATASAAGGTGAAAAGTAGAAATTAGTCTCCCGATTGGGCAGTAGGTGAGTTTCYGCATTCAGCTGGAGTATATAGGCAGACTGAACTGCGCAATAAACGCCATTTTGCCGCATCCCCCATAGTGATATCTGTGCTCCATGGCCCTGGGGTGAGGACAACCCCAGGTCAGTCCAGCTAGCGAACGAGGCTTGCCGACCCCCGTCGGCAACAGACCAAAATGGACAAAAGTTCTTGCTCTGAATTGTCTTTTAGTAAATATATCCTTGTTTATTTATCTTAAATTTTGCAATTAAGTGTGTTTGGAAGACAAGGATGAAAAACAAAAACTTTTCTTTAATTTCAAAAAAAAAAGTTGAATAAGAAYATGAAAGTTTTCAATTGCATATTGAACATAAGTTTACCTTATGCAATCCTAAAGCACCTGGTAGTTCTCTAAGAAGGTAATACCTGGTAGTTCTCTAGGTCTGTTTATCATTAATGAATCTGATAACAAGCCAAAAGAGTAACAGATCTAAATCTTAAAAAGATTCTTGAAAGGTCAGTAAGATTACCAAAATCAAAATGAGTTCACAAGAGTCTTTGGGCACAACTGTAGAATTTCCAAGGCTTTATTTTGGGTCATTGCAAGCAGAATTCTTCTTTAGTTTTAGAAATAAAAATTTTAAGTCAATTTCTCATATGGATTTTTTTAGCAAATTTCACATTGAGTGGTGCCCTGAAAAGGAAAGAAAATGATATGAAAAGAAAATATAGTATAGACAAACTCCTCAGGAATTCAGGAGGAATTCAGGTTACTCCTCAGGAATAACAAGCAGTTAAAAGATACACTTCCAATATGCTTAACRTCTATGTACGTTATTCCTGCCTGTATAAGTACAGCAATTAGATTTCTAGCATAGTCAAAGTCTCTGTATGTTATACCAACCCATATAATGTGGATATAATAGAATGTGAGCATCTGTTAATGAAATCCAATCGTAAGTCCAAATAAATGTCATAATTATGTATGTATTTTACAAAAGGCATGATATATGTATTATGTACTATAATATAATGCTCTGGAATGATAACACAAACCATATACGTTCAAGGCAAAAATAGGCCTTTTGTCCGTGCTATAAACAAGCCTTTGACCAAATGTAGTGATAATCCAGATGCTGGTACAAGATGCACACTGGTAAACTATTTCCTTAGAGTTGTTTTTCCAGGCTTATGCTCTAGCTATTTGTCAGTAACAAGGTGTAAGCAGTAAAAGTATTTTTTTCAATATGTTTTAAAAAAGGACTGCAACTCCTATGGCAAGTGCATGAATGGAATGGGTTTACCAGGAAGTAAGAAGAAAATAGAAAATTATGGAGAGTCCTTCCAAAGATTTTTTTTTTCCTGGTTCATTTTCTTGCCCTCTTACCTCAGTCATTGGCACAAAAGTAATATAGACTCCATTTACTCCTGAAGCAATTAAGCCTCCAGTTATTGTTGGTATGGCAGTGACTATGGCCTCTGTGCTTCTACATCAAAATATGGTGACTTTTCTTGTGTCTGTGTAAGACAGAATTTGTCTTATATTTTTGTTGTTTAACAGCAAAGCTAAGATCGGTGTAACTAAGGAAATGTCAAATAGATTTGAAAAAGAAAAAAAAAAAGCATACACAAGCTAGAGGAGGGCAGAACACAGTCTTCCTGAAAGAGGGCTGGAAAACACTCCAAAACAGGGAACCTTCCCCACTGCATAATCCCCATCCCATTCTGCCAGCTGGCTACAGGTGTACAGCATGTGAGCTGGTAACATGTGAAGGAAATTGTGATAGTTATGTATAATTCATTTCTCCCAAGGTGCACTACTGCATCTGTTAGCTATAGTACTACAAACAGTGATGTTACAATCTAAATGTCTGACAGTATTTCTATTATAAACAGATTTTATAACTCAACTATAAAAATTCACTCCAGAATGAAATCTGGCAAACTGATGGAAAGCTACAGTTTTGTCTTCCAAATCTTGGCCAGACAACAGAGTGGACTTGACCAATTAACAGAATTGAATTCATCTGCTGGGAATTATCATGGGTCATCAGCAGCAACACCAAGATGTCCAAAAAAGAGATGTGCTCCTCTGGCTGAACCATCACAGATCATTTGGAAGCTCTTAGGTTTAACACAACTGCATTTGTCTTTTTGGACAGAAGTAAAATTTGAAGTGCTTTGGCATCAGCTGTTTTGGCGGAAACTTTTCTCTGGGTTTTTCATTTAAATTTTTCTCCTTCTAAGAATGATGGCTTCAGTTACTGAGAAACTGGTTAAGACTAATTACGTTTGGTATTTAGAAAAGCAAACACTAGCACTAAGGCCAGATGAGATCATTGTTGATTTTTGAAATATTGTTTACTGTGCGACTAAGGATTTTTCTGAGGGATTTTATTTCTCTCAATACAATAGCTCCTATGTTTACCTTAAAGATAGCAAGTGGATTGGCTCATAAGTCAGTGTCTATACCTTTTGAATCAGGTTTGCTAGGTGTAGTCCACTTTTAGGAAGACATATTTATTAACAGTTGTTAAATTTTACAGATTGAATTTCATCTCAGTGAGGTAATGGTAGACATAATTATTTTTGCATTTCCATCTCCTTCTCAGTTTCTGTAATTATTAAGAATACAATCAAATTCTCTTCTGAAGAAAACTGCTATAGTGGCAGTGATTTTATTTCTTTTTTTTTTCAGAAAAAAAAGGCAATTTACTGTAAGATAGCTATCTAAATAAAGAGAAACAAAACAGTAACTTGTCAGTAGAATACCTGTCAGCTACCTTAGTCAGAATAACTTAATATATTTAGATAAAAATCTGACTATCTTTTGTGTCTTTTAGAAGTTTAGATGGAGATTGCTAACCTGAGCTAGTGAGTGTAAAAGTACACTTCTTTACTTGGTGAGGACTTAATTCCAGTCTACACAACTGTTTAAGATATGCACGATCTGAGAACACAGTTCATTACCCTTTGATACCAATGATTCCAGATGAGATTTTTAGGAGTTGAGGATGGCCTATAAAGGATAATTTTTTAATTTATTATGGTAAGGCTGCCAATCTTAGCATAAACTGTGGTAGCATATGGCAGATCTACTCTTGAAAGACAGTTTATAGCTGAAAAATTGGAACGTTAACATAAGCAGAGCTAACTATCACAAGCTGAATATGGGGGAAGGTGTGGCTACAAATATGTCACACTTCTGCAAATTGATCTGCAGTATTTTAATTCAATAAATTTAATAAACAATTCAATAAATATCATGGGCTGTGATTTTAGATTTAACCCAAAAAGCGTTAACTAGTTCTTTCTGCATGTTTGCCCATGATAGCAGGACTATAATGTTCCACTAGTCCTTCCTGCATCTTGGCCAAATATTGGAGTTTCCATGATGACTTCTCAAAATTTCAGCTTTCCAAAATTAGTTATAGTGCTAACTGCAGTTGTAATGCAGTGACATATTTTTAGTGCTTAAAACTGATATGTTTGATAATTGAGAAGGCTGTGAAAAGAACAATGGGAGAAGACATCTATATTATCAGTGTAAATTGTGTAAGAAAAGTATGTTTTATATACTGCTGCTATATTATACTTTTTATGCAAACTACTAATTTTGTTTTTAATTAATATAAAAGTAATCATATAAAAATCTTTATTTGTAAAGTTTTGTGGAATGAGATTCTGCTAATTTCTATCTAGTTGTTCATCATCATAAATCTGAAATATCTATCTAATTATAAAAAGATTAAGGCCATAATATACATGCAATTATAGCAGGAAAACAGTGTTGACTAATATATCAAATCTAGATGTATTTTAAACTTACAGAGTCTGTCATTCTCATCTGAAGTTTGTGATCAGCAGGTAAAAAAAAGGGAGTGCTGTTGATTGTGCTCTCTGTCCTATGGTTAAAGCATTTCAGTCTGCAGAGCTATCAATTCACCATATCTTACAAGTGATATATCCATGTTGAAAATAATTTAAATAAACTAATTTCTCAGAATATTAAATCTGAGAAGGAACAATGAAGTGTGGGGGAAGTTTAGTGAAAAAAAGCAGAATAAACAAACTTCACAGCTAATGAAATACTATGGTACATCAACCTTCTCTTCCATATAGTATCTATAATGATGACAGCAGAGAGCATTTTGAAAAGACTATTCATGGACAAATCTGGTGCATTGTGCTCTGTAATGGCCACCAATGACTTCCTTGTTGCCTTTGTGACGCTATCTAAGGCATTTGTAACTGATAAGCGTAAAGTGTTTGCCCTCCATTTGTTATAGCAACTCTCTTACCAAGGGGAAAAAAAACAGCCCTAAAGGGAAGAAAAATGCAAAAAGCGTGTTAAGCATCTGTATGCAGTGTGTTTTTGTTATTCTTCATCGTAAAGTCTTTGGATCTATAGACAAGATCTTGAAAACATCCACTTCGGCTCCTTCTTAAAGGGAAAAAAAAAAAAGCAATGAATCAAAAGTGTTGCAGACATGAAAAAGGCTGCATTTTATAGCAGGTTAGAGCATTTCACAGCATGGAAGATGATTAACAGCATGTTAGGTAATGATGTAAGTGCCATAAATGAGTTTACATTCTACACTATTAATACTCGGCAGAACTGATGTCTGAGCAAGGAAACCAAGATTACAACTGGGTATTTGAACCAAACCCAGTTTGCTTTCAGTCTCTTGTTCATGTTTTGTTTTAAGGGGAAGGCCGAGTATTAATTGTTTACATCTTTTTTTTTAATCCAGATGTCTCACTTTCCCTGAAAACGTCCCCTTCTTTTCTGAGGATGAATAAAATTAATCATTTTTGCCAGAAAACCTTGGAAACTAATTTTGATTAAATCTGTGAGGTTTTGTGAGAAACTAACTCTAGTTCTTCAAACTTTGATACTATGAGAGAACATAGTTTGAACTATGAATTCCCTTATACATCGGCAAGACTGATCGGCAAGACTGATCGGCAAGAGCTGTTGAGTCTTAACAAAATAAATCATTACAGTTACTTGAATAGACATTCAAAAATGAAGGTTATAGGTATCTACATATATAAAAGGTAATCATAGTTACATGTATTTCCTGTCAGTTTCGTAATTACACTGACATATGTTATGAAATTGCTGAAATAATCTTTTTTAAATGTACATCTCTTCATTGGAATATATTGTTTTAGGAAAAACTGTGRCACTACTTCATATATTTTGTTTTGTCCTCTGCATACATCCTAGCTCTATTTGTAAAGTTTTTAAAGATAATATATAGAAAAATTGAGACAGTTCTACACTTCCTGGCATAAATTTCCAATCTGCTTGTCAAACATAGAATATGTGCAGAATGTATTAAATTTCACTGAAGATATAGGAATAGATTAAGCAAAGGTCATTCAATAAAAATATGACATTCATACTAACAGAACAAGAAAACTATGACAGCAGAAGACAACCAACATTGCAGTAAAAACAACTCAGATGCACAGGGAAAAAGAGCCGTATGTGATTAAAGCCAAATTGGTACATGAGTACAGAGTTGAATAGGTCAGTGGTGACCAAAACTGTTTATAAAAGTAGAATCTTACCCATATATTTCCACAAACTGGAAAACTGTCAATGTAACTATACTATTTCCATCAAAGCTGAATAATCCACATAAGCCATCTGCAAACTGGCTGAGAAATGAGTTATCCTTGCTCTCATCTATAGTGATCGTCAAACTGGAGCTGGTTGAGAACTAAGTACAGGCTTCTTTGCTGAGAATCCCTTGCCAGTTCAATTCAGAGATTTAATTTTATCAGCTGCTGCAATTCTGCAGAGGAGGAGAGTGATGCTTTTCAAGAAAATAGATCCCAAGGATGGTTATAGAAACTGATGAAAATCATATTAAAATTTTCTTGAATACAAATAGGAAACMAAGTATTCATGGTAACTGAAGAAATCAGTAATATGTTCTTAGCAAAGTCAGTACATGACTCAGTTTTTATGTTCTGGTGTTTCCAAATGCTAGTATTTTTCTCATGAATTTATAAAGGAATAAATTCTTCTCTCTTACTCCTCCCTGGGATGTATACACTACTATTTTTCTTTCACTATCTTTTTTTTTCCTATTCTCTAGTGTGTTCATTAGATCTCTTTTTTTTATCCAGTCAGAAAATTCCGTAACATTGACTTCTATTACTTTTTTTTATTAAACTCTATATTTTTGTCTTTCTTTTACAAGATTAAGAAATCATCTTTTAAGTAAATAAATAAATAAACATCAAAACTCAGGTATGCTTTTTCTGTATGCTTTTCTTCGTTCAAAAACACAGAAAAAATAATTTAAATAAGCTAACTAGTACATGCAAATGCAGTTTTGTCATTTATCATTGACTTAAAATGGACCAAACTTTTCCAGTTTTTGAACTTTATTAATGCTCACACTTGTGCTATCTTATCATATTTCCCATCTGAGCGTATCAGGAATATTCCAAATATTCAATTGCATGATATTTCATAAGTCCTCTTTTAAGCTGATTATTATGACCCCCAGTCATAATATACATATGTGCACATAATTTCTGAATAAGTTGCCAAAAGCTTGATCCAGAAACAGGAATAAATTATTCATTTCTAGGAAGTAACTTATTACTGTTCTTAGTAACAAATAAGAATAGCAACCAAAGGAAGAAACCTTCTGTCAATAAGACGTGCAGTTATTAGAGTGTAGCCAGGAGTATTTCAAAGTACTTTGGCAATGTGGAATCACTTACTAATGGAAAAAAAAAAAAAGAATATGCACAGATCCCTTTTTCTTATTGTGGTATTAATCACAGAATTACTCCAATTCAATAGACTTACTCCTGCAAAATCAAATATAAACCTACAGATCAACCCATGGCTTGAACAAGCAAATCACTATTCCTATTCTAACTTCTCATGATCCAGAGACAATGTCATCCTTCACTTGCCCTAATCATTTCCTAATAACTTCATGTAGTGTCAAAAATGGAAGACTTTGACTATGACAGCAGAAAAGAGAAAAAATTAATACAACCTAAGATTGAGTGCCCCACTTTCCATTTCAGCAGTGGAGAGAAAATAAGCAGCGTACAGCTTAGAAATAGGAAACAAAATGATTAATGGGCACAATGTTTCCAGAGATTCCTTTGAGACAGTATTTGCCATTTTATATAAGTCACTATCCACGTATAACAAAAGCACTCTCCAGTTCCACAAAAAGAACTTGGTTGGTAACAGAACCCCTTCTAATGAGTGTGCATGGTATCCATCTCAGAGTAGTTCCTTTGATTACTTCTATGCCTCATAATCAGGAAATATCAGGACACTAAAGTCATTTTTATATAGCTTTGATTTTGTTTTTATTTTGTTWTCGTAAGTATGTGATAAAAAAAGCATTACAAAGACAGACAATTTTAATGCTGTTGCATCTGAGAGCTAAGTCACTCACCTTTGTACCATTAGCTGCCATGGAATGTCTGGTTCTTTAGCTGGCTTTAGAAGGCTTCTTTTTTTATGAGTGTTTTATGATGTTCCTTGGTTATATAGTATTTTTACAACTGTTACAAATAGACACAAATGCCGTAAATTACAGGAAAAATCATCCCTAACTCCCTCCAGGCTTAATAAGGAACAGTAACAGAAAGGGGAAGTGTGCAAGTGCCACTAAAGCCTGTTTGATGAATTCCACGTGTAGGCCCAAGTTCAGATCTCAGTGTCAGAATCATTAGAAAAATACAAAATTCCATGCCCCATTCTTCATTTCTTATTAAAAAAGGAAAGAAAGAAAGGAAGAAAGGAAGAAAGGAAGAAAGGAAGAAAGGAAGAAAGGAAGAAAGGAAGGAAGAAAGGAAGAAAGGAAGAAAGGAAGAAAGGAAGAAAGGAAGAAAGAAAGAAAGAAAGAAAGAAAGAAAGAAAGAAAGAAAGAAAGAAAGAAAGAAAGAAAGACTTATAAACATCCTTATTAATTAATTTCCATTGTAATTTTCTTGAAAGATTTTGCAACTAACCAAAGTCTGTTATTGGTGGACATTAAAAAAAAAAAACTTCTTTAATTTGATTCATAGTATATGAAATTTATTTAGCAGTATTGAACTATAGTCTTGAATGCAGAGCGTAGAAACACATTTTGCATTTACTAATTGTAATTAATACATTTAATCCAGTTAAGTATACATATGAACATTGATTCATGCACAAATGAGAAGTAAGTAGAGAACAATCAAGTGAATGCCACTGAACTAGACTACACTGAAGAAAGTAAAACCCTCAAAGAAGACAATGGATTAAAGAGGATTGAAAAGCTGAACTCAATGAGCACTGCCCAGACACTGCTCAGAAAGTGAGAAGATGCTTTTCCTGGAGCAAAATGCAGTATTTTAAGTAATTCAATATCAGTTCCTGTAAAACTAATTATCACTTAGAGTTTGCATCATTAGCCTAAGAAAGCACAAATTTACATGACAGTTGTAGCATGATTTTTATTTTTCGTACAAGCTCCTTGTATGAAAAAAACTTGTGTTTTTTCATACAGATTGTTGAAGATTTCACATAGTCTTTTCCTCTTTTTTTTTTTCCCTCAATGACTTAAAAGTGTTCTTGATAAAATAGCTCTCTGGAAATGCTAGTTCTTATTCCTACGATAAAAACACTGTTTGCTATCAAGCTAAGCTGAATAGCCCAGCTTAGTTCCTTTATAAAATTCCAAAGTAGAAGGTTATTCCTATTTCTATTGCTCTCACCTGAAAAATCACATTTTTTTAAAGAAATACACTTCTCCGAGGCATTTTTTTCCTCAAAGATACACTGTCTATCAGCACTTAAGTAGTAATATCTTTTGTGTAGTATAATTGAAATGCAGACTATTTAGTCTCAAATCGTATTTCCAGAAACAGTTTTTAGTACTTAAACCTGAAATTTTGTTACTGAAGCCTCTCGTTCATAGCAATCCTGTATCTTTACCACTAAAATTAGAACATGGCGGTTGTGGGCAGAGGGGGCTTGTTCCACATAAATATGAATTCCCATATTCAGTAGGATTTCTCATAGGATCTCATAGGATCCCTTAGAAGGAATTCTACCACTGTCCCAAGAGATGTTTTTAATCAAGGAGATGAGATTGTCCACATTAGAAATATGAATTTAAGCAATGATAAAGAACAGAATACAAGCTTAAAAATCATTGAGTAACACAACCACAGCCATATCAAAGAGCACCCATCAGGCATTCTCATTTACCTCTGAGTAGTCAGCTCTAATGCAATTGTCAGTGCATCCTTCACTCCTGCCAGTTTCAACCTACTTTTCTTTCCTCTCTCACCATAGAAGATCAAATTTTACAATATAGATGCTCAGGATCAATTTATCAGTTTGCCAGATAATTAATAGGCACACTGATAGACACCAAACCTGCCAAAAAACCCTACATATTTGTGTATGTATTTGCTCATCAATTCAAGATTTCTGTAAGTAGAGCCAGTTGGAAAGTGTCATCTTCTCCTTGCTGAGGATGTATTTTATTAACATTAGAGCATGTGTGGGCTTTGACTGCTATTATTTATTGGCACACTTCCATATCTAATTTAAAGATTGCAAAGAACAAGCTAACACTGCATGCAATATAATTCATTAACTGAATCCCAGAAATAAATGCTAGGGTACCTCAGGAAATTCTAATTTTTAGCACAGGTAAAATTTTATTCTCTTACCACTTACTTGCTCTTATTATAATGATCTTTAAGTTATTCAGATGACTTTTTTTTCTTCTGTATTTCTTTTCCAAGTGTAATTCTTGCAATTGTATGTAAAAATTTTGTTAGTTTATAAAAATATTTTCACATGAAAAAGACTTCTCTACTTTCTATTTCACTGTGGTAAAATAATACCTCTTCACAATGGCCTATTGCAAATTCTGCATTAATATTTTATTGAAGCTGATTTAGATATTTGTATTGTTTGTGTATAGGGGGAAGTCTGCAGAAAAAAAATCATGCTCAGCCCTTGCAGAGAAGATGTGTCATATAATTCAACATCTTGAATTATCAACATCAACAGTGGACTCTGAATGCACAGAATGAAAAATGTTGAAGATTTAATAGCAAAGAGTAATATTTAATTTTTCAAACCAGGTATATGTTGGGCCAAGTGCATTTCTAAAATAGAAGTAATTAAGTTCCACAATGCATTAAATATGAGTAAAAAGATGGATGGGTTAACTTTAAATATAGGATTTTTCATGCAAGCTCTTTAAGGCTTTAAAACTTCGTGCTTTATAACTGAATAACTTGAAAGGATATTGAATTATTAAAACTTTCACATCGTGACTGCCAAGCTCAAGCCTTCCACGATGTCGTAGCTTCCATAATGTAGCTATTTGGTGGTTCACTGGTCAAATCAAATTGCTTGATTTAACCAAATGTAGTTTAGGGACAACTCACAATGACATGACTGTTTGCAGTTTCATCAAGGAAGGCTGAAATTTAATTGTCAGGAGACTGACTGACAATTACTGACAGAACTATCTTCTCTTTTAAACTGCCTATTCACATACGTGAGTCATTTTTAAGGCAGATTAGAACATTGTATTGTTAACAGCTCTGCCAAATACTGTCGCTACAAAAAGTGGATTAGGAAATTTAGGATAAAATTTGTGCACTTTTATTTAGTGGGGAAGGAAAATCCTTTCTGGAAGGCATTCAAATGAAATATATACATGGAATCTTAGAATTATCCTCACCAGTCTAGACAGAAACAGACAAATAGAGAGACAAACCCTTCCATTTAACTTTAACTTCTCTGAAAGTGAGAGAATGCATTTAAATGCTGCAGCATTTTAATTGCATTGCTCATTATTTGTGTAACACTTGCATCTACAACTGCTCTAATATACCAGATTTGTCTTCCTTCAGTGTATTTAATATACTCACATTAGTTTTTTTTCCTTCCCAAAATAAGAGACACTTATTGCAAGTGTCATTAATACTTTACCATGTATTCATTCTCAATACTCACATTTCTAACTACAAATACCAGATAAACCAGTATATGATTCTATGTGGTAGAGAAAAGCAAGGAGAGAAGGAAAAAAATGTGCAAATAAGATCTTTGTAAATCAATGAAGTAAAGTCTACACTTTAATTTGCTTACAGAAACCAAGGCTTTGCCTAGGGGTAAAATTCAGTTTGTTCCTTCTTTTCTCATTGTACAATTATGTTTTTGCTCTATCACTGTATGTATTACCATTATCAAACTACTGTATATTTGTTGTTTGCCTTTGGCTATGCAGAGGTCTCAGCTAATGCAAGGCTGAACTGCATCAGGAYTACATTAGAAATGGAATGTTTTATTTAAGGACTCAGCTGGTAACTTCCTACCATATTTCCTCTTGCAACTTGCCTACGCTAATTGTCAAAACATTTGCTTGTTATTCCAAAAGTGTAGATGCTATAAATGTCTGCAGATGAAGTCCACTGACCTTGCTGGTGACCATGACACTTGCACTGTCATCTCACTGATACTCCTTCAATATTTTTCTTGTACATTTGAATTGATTCCTGTAGGCTCAAAAGTTTCAAAAAATCAAATGTTTGCCCGTATAAGAAGCTGGTAGGAAGAAAGTTTTGAAATGTCCAGAATTTGTTGGATCTCTTCATTTCAATAAGCAGTGAAATTCAAAATTAGGAAGATGTATATATGTGTTCTTAAAGCATAGTCTCTTAGGTGAACTGCTTGAAACTGAGTTATGAAAGTTCATAAATTATGAAAATCAGACATTTTCTGAAATTGACAAATTTCCTCAGTTTTGGGTGATACATAACTTTCATTTGAGCTCCAATCCACCACAAGAGCTACTATCTAACACAATTGTAAGGGTTAATCATTGATCCTGCACTAGGCTCTGTAATTCAAATGTGTATAGCACTGACTGCTCTACTCTATAGTCATAAGAGTGGATTTTACTCATTTTGACAATATAATTGATTTTGGTTCTATCATTTTCAATCAGACAACCTATGGGTGTTAAGTTATGACAAACTGGGGCTTTAAACTTAAATACTTGTTGACAAAASCTTGAATGTCTCCCTGTCATCGGTGACTTTATTGAGGCATTAATATTGGTCTCAAAAAAGACTGACCTTTTGAGAGAGAAAGAAATAATGTTTTGCATAAAGGTAGAGAAGGAAATCATCTCAAGAAGATTATAAACTCATTGGAGAGAAATATATTCCTTAACAAGCCTTAAGATCAATGTCATAATGCAGATTAATGCCGAAAAAGTATTCCTTTATTAGGGTCTATTGACTAATCCGAAAAGAAAATTGACGGAACTTCCTCATGCTATCATGATTTAAAAAAGGGTTATTACAGATTCTAGATATTATATTGTTTGTAGCAAGCCAGTAGATGCTGAGTGATAAAATGGATGGCTTGTTCGGACATTTGTATGGGTTTCCATTGTTAAAACATCACATCTTTTGCAAGAAATAGCAAAGACATTCCAGCCAACAAAATTACACATGAAACAAAATTACATAATTTTTTTTAGAAGTAATTTTCTTGTAATACCCCCCATAAAAAAGATTTATTTTTTTAAAAAAATGGTTCTTACATGTAAAATCAAATTTAAAAGATAATGCTGCCATGATTGTTAAATCTAGAAGAGTGATGGGATCTTCACCCACTAGCCATATGATTCAAATATGTGTGAGAAATAAAAAAAAAAAATCAGWCTTTTTACTCATTTTTATTCTCAGAAGTAAGAACTTGCCTACATCCCACCTACTAGTCAACAAAGAACTGGCTTGTCTTCATTTCTGCTCTTGTGTTTAAATCATCTATGCATCTCTAGCACTGGCCAGCATATTAAACATTCCTTGAAAGAGGAAGCCAACACATGATAATTAGATCCACTGGTCCTTAATGAATTATTCTCTCCATATTTAAAGATGGGATATTGATTTCCATTTATAATAAGAYTTTGTATGTTAGAAAATGGATGATATTTCATCAGGATTCTGACCTGGAAAAGTCATGAAGAGTGACTAAAATGAAGCATTTGAATTTGAGACCATATAGCAATTTCTAAAAAGATTTGCAAAAGAGAATTAAAGTGTTCCTGCATCCTGTAAACTGAACCTTGTGAAATGAGCTGTATATAGTTTGTTATGTATCATGATTTGCAGTGGCAAAATAATTCTCACACTTACATTTAGCATTCCTGAAGCTGTTATATAGCCTATGAATACCTGCAGCTGAGCTTGTTTACAGTTGGTTTACACAGCTGAGTTAGTTTACACATGAATGTGTAACAGCCATGTGAAAAGACAAATCATTGCAGGAAAAAAAAAAAAGTTACGCTCTAGCATGTACCACTTGAATGAAATCAGATGTTTAGAATAAATATAACTACATGAATTCCACCATATTAAATGCATACAACTTCTAGAGGCATTCTAAAGCACTTCAGTTATACAYACAACTTAATCCTGACGGATATTCTCATTTTAAAGAGTCAGGATTGGAGTCAAATCGGTGAATTGAATTGAAGTGATATTACCAAATTAAACATATGTAGTCAAAACTAGTTTTTTGTTATGTGAATGTAAAACATCTATGCAGGTAAATGGTATAGCATGCAAGGGAGTATTTTTCCTCTGCAGGGTGTGATCTTGATAAGCAAATGTCTGCTTCTTTGGCACTGAACTTTGTCAAGAAAGATTGTGCAGATGTTAACTGCACATTCAAAGAATCCCAGTGTTTACAGTTAAATAGAATGAAATAATGGGAAAGAAATTAAAAAATACAGTTCTTTTTGATTAAAACATCTCATCTTCATTTTTACTTCCAACTGTCACCAGATGATTGAAACTTTAGTATGCAGTGGAAGTCTGGCACACTCAGAGTCCTATCAGCCTGAAATGATATTCTGCTGGAATATGCTGCTGTGATACACCTTTAAAATCAATAGCTGCCAGCAAGAATTTGCTGCACATTAAGTTAATGATGTACTAGTGTAAGCTGTAGAGTATATACCAGGGTGTTCTATCAAAGACAAAATTGAACTCTGGCAACAAATATAAAGACAAGTCACTCACCTCCATAAAGCAAGGACACTTACTCAATTGGAAGAGCTTATAGATTTCTTTCCTCATCCCAAACTATGTGATAATGATAATATATTATCTTTACTACTGTATCTCATTTAATCCAACACAAAAATGATAATATACCATCTGAATGAAGAAATTAATGTACAACCTGAGGCCACAAAGAAGATGGAGTGTTTCAATCAGTTATCTGCTTTCTATTCAACCACTGCCACATAAATCAGAAAAATACTATGCAAGGTGATGTGGTCACTGGTGTCTTTGTAGTAAAAAAATATTATAAGTGCAAGTAAGAATAACTTTTATCCAGTTTAAAAGACAAGAACAAACCTGGTGGGGAGTATCACTGAAGTAATGCATCAATATAGCTTTATAATGGTATATATTATATGTGCTTACTGTACTGATGTGTCCGTGTGGGAAGTGAATGATGGATAGCAGAATAACCCTTCATCTGGACAGCTTTGAACAGTCGTACAGTTGTCACCTTCTGACTGAGCGTCCATGGCAACAATGGGCCAGATACAAAGACTTTTGAAAATATACACATTCCCATGCAGTTCCTATCTATACTGTGATATTAAGATTAAAAAAGAGAAAATGCTGTTGTCAGAAAAAYAGCCCAAATATCCTTAAAGCATCCATCAGCTGTTACTGCAGATATGTGGCAACACAGCACATGTTGTATGGGGACAGAGAGCTTCTGAGGCCCTCCTGATTCATCTTTAGGATTGTACAGGAAGAAGAGAAGTGGAAATATATTGACAGTGATGAACACAGTGAGGGAATCTACACTAAAAGAAGAAAAAAGATATTAAATAAGTCAGTATGTTTGCTGAGTAATAAATAGGATTAGTTTTCTTATTAAGGTACTTCATTCTTCTATGATTTGTGCTTTAAAGAATTAGCACAATGTACATGTGTGGCTTCATTCAAAGAACAGCTTAGCTCAAAAATATCCATGTGCATATATATATATCTGCATATACACCTACGAATATAATAAAGGCAACATGGTATAAGTCTCATGAACTGAATTTCTTGAAACTTCAAGTCAAACCATAAATGCACAGATGTTTCAAGGCTTACATATGAAAATCTTGAAAGATACATCATGATTTATGTATTTTCATTTTATAACCTTCTTTATGATGGGAATAGAGTGAGGTGAATTTTCTGTAAGTAATAAGCTATGAAATGTTGAAACATATGCTGAAATGCTCAGTGTCTTGAATTCCAAACTCAGTTGTTATGACTTATGCCATACAACTGGACATATTTAACTTCTGTTTAATATATTTTTCATTATCAAATATTATTATTAATCCCTTAAGATGTTCAGAATCAAAATGTATTCTTACACTCTTTACAAAGACAGAAAACTGCATGATTTTTCTTAGCTGCATTTCAAGAAAACCTGGTAGCTTAAAGAGATACAGCTACTTGTTAAGCAAGAACTGTTGTTTTAGGTGAGCATGCAGAAGTCTGAACACATCGAAACCCTATAAAACTTTGAAGTCRTCATAGAAATAGACTTTACATCACCTCTGGTGCCAAGCCAGGCAATTATGATGACAAAAGAGTTGCCAGTAACATTAGAACATTTTCATTGACTGGTAAACCTGGAAGAAGTAGAGGTGAGATAACAAAATTAACCATCTGCTGTCATTATTTGGTTGTAAAAACAAGGATAAAAGATAGAAACTATTTAATTAGAGTAAAACTGTTTTTGTCTACATTTCTTCCCAATTGTTTTTCTTGACCTAACAAACCCCAAACTCATATACTGCTTGGGCAGTGCAATTTAGACAGCTTCCCCTGGAAATAAAAAAAAAAGTCCTCACAATTTTTTTTTTTTTTATTCTTAACATTCTGTGTTAATGTCACAAACATGTTTTTCCTATATTCATGGAAGTGTCGTATTGTTTTTCCCCAGTAGATTAACGCATGCATAATTTCTAATTATAGACAAACAAAAATATATAAATAAATAAGCAATAGGGTAACCCAGAAGATCCTTGTGGAAAATCCCAAGATGAGTTATTTCTAAGAGTTGAAAAATTGTAGGGAACAATCATTGTTGACTAATAAGGAGTATTTTGGGAGTGAATGTTGTGCCTATCAAAACAGAGGAAGGTGCCACAAAACATACTCATGTCACCTGACTCAGGTGTATTTTGACATTTCAGATAGTTCTAATGAATACTGATCTCTTTTATCTCCTCTCTGAAATACTATGCCAGATTCCATAGTTTGTTAGCAAACAACAAAAGTCTTCATCTCCTGAAACCAGCCATATCAATTCTTTGAACATATTCATCCTACTTCCCCAAATAGACACAGTAATGCAAAGTATTCTATTAACTTCCCATAGAGGAAATGGTATGAAGATAAAGGTTCAGGAATAACACCAACAAACTGTGACTGTGCTGTTTTTCACAACATATATATTAATGTTTCAGTCTATAGTACACACTGTATAGAAGAGTGGATCTTTTAGAATGACTTAATCCTTTTACAGAGAAAAAATTTACTGGAAATTCTCAGGTATATAAAATATATATGGTACATGGAMGAGTTTTTCTAAGGGGATGATAAATCAAGAATTGGAGTATAAATTCTAACCGGGAACTACTAAAAAGGGAACAAATGTTGGAGCAAARGACAGTGTTGGCAGCACAGAAAGAGCTTTGGAGCTTGAATTTGTTGTGGCAGAGGCAGTGATTTAGTAAAGAAATACAAAGAGGAGAGTGATGTGATCAGAGCAGTCAAGAAGCAATATGATCTTACAGCCATTTCCCTTTAGGTTCCTGAAAAAGAGCAAATATAAAATAAAAGAAGTATCTCTGAAAAAGAATGGGAGAGAAGACATGAAGAAATCTGGAGATTCTGTGGGAGAAGGGACTACAGACTACGGTAGGACTTTAGCAAAGTGACCAGCAAAGGTATGGAGTGGGGTGAGGCAGGGCAAAGCCTAAGCTGTAGAGAGGGATAATGAAAATAAAATTACAATTAGCTGTTTCTCTCATGCAAAAGTGTTTAGGGGATCATGTTCTAGGTGACAGTTATAAAAAGGATAAGCTAAAAATAAATAAAAAGCTCTACAAAAAAAAAGGGAATTAAGTGACACATTTGATCAGAAAGACTCAAGATTATGGGTTATTATATTCCTCTTAGTGATGAAGTAGCTTAGCTGGATTCACAGCTATTTCTGAAGCTAATTCCTCAGCTAGTCATAACATTTARGCAAAAAGGCGGGGGAAAAGAGGTATAGTGGACTCAATGTCAYAAAATGTAAAAGAAAATGGATCTCCTTCCTTGAGAAAAATCCTTGCCACAATTTGTCAGTGTCTAGAATGAAATTGCATATCTTTGGCAGAAGTGAGACTTTTTATTTTGTGCACTCTATAAAAGGAGGTAAAGTGCCGTATATACTGGCATTGCTTTATAACTAAAATAGTGTTAATAAAGCCATCATTTACGAACCAATGTGCATTTTCAAGCTGTTATAAATACAGCGGCATGGTACACTTCTCATTGTAATCTAGCAGTATTGCTTTTTTCAATAGTGATTGGATAACTAAAACGATTTAATTTTAACTAAATTAAATATATTTTAACACTACTTCTGAAAGGAGGTAGCTGTATTTTTCTGACGAAATCTTCCCTTTGTTTATAGAATGTCATTAGATATTTTTAAAAGTCTATCTTGACATTTAGTATATAACTGAAAAATAACTAGTTGTCTATGGCAAATTTCATTTTATTTCAATATTTATTTCACTTCATTTGTACAGTTATTTAAAGCCTAGATGTTCTCCTCCAGGACCAGAGCTGATAGATTGTACTACAGCTATATAAGAAGATTAAATCTCCTTAGTTCAAGTGACAACTTGCTGAGCCTGAGAAATAAAGATACTAATACCTACTCTGGTGAAGAATTTCAAAATCCTGAAATTTTCATGAGTTGAAGTTAAAAAAAAAATCTGTTAACCGAAATATCTAAATTTTGTTTCAGTAATGCCTTTTTTACTCTAATTAGTTGGCATTTTGAGATAGAAGTCATGCTGAATCAATTAATATGCTTCATTAAAAAAGTCAAAGCAATAYATTTTTACAATATTTGATGGTTTATATTTTTTACAAGTGAAAATACTGTGTAAATCAAGTTGTTTCCCAGAATAGATTTTCTTGAAAAAGAATATTTTCACTTACAAAATATGTGATGAAAAATACTGCACTCTCTGGTGGGGTAGACTTTCTGTCTTCATTCAAATGATTTTATGTCTCCTAGATCTGTCATGTCATCATAGAAAAGGAGAAAATATCCTTTTGCCAAGAAAAGTTCTAAGTAAATTTGACTRGCAAGATATGTGTTCATGTGGAGCACTGTCTTACTTTTGTAATTACAAAATGATGAAGAAATCCCCTAAAACATTAAGTTTTGGGCATTTCCAAGAGTCAAAATTCTGCTGAAGGATTAAGATGTGTGAAAACACATTATTCTTGCTCTGCGAGACAAATAATATGAACTAATACTAAGGTATTCTAACTTCATATCTTATCCATTCAACAGTCTTGGAATGTCTTCCAATGTCTTGGAAGTTAAACAATTGAAAATTTCTTGGTGACACTGGGGCAGGTAATGTAAAACAGCTTCTTGCCTTTTTTTTTTTTTTTTTTTTTTTTTTTTAAGTAATTAAAGCAAAAGAATATCCCTGACTTCTGGCTCTGAAAGAATATTTTGCATTGGCTGAGCTACAAAAACTTGTCCAAAGATAAATCTGAGTGCGCATGTGAGTTTGAAATAGACAGTGTAGTTGGCAGCACTAAGGCTGTCTTTGATAAGAATGATTATTCTTTCACCTTTATAATTATTATATTCATCTAAGTGCACTTAGCTCTGACAGCTCATCTTCCTTACAAGAAGCTTGTGTTCAGGAAGGAAAGGTGTTTGTAATACATGCTAAGTATAAAATGATAAAATAGTCTTTGCAGTTCAGAGTTCTTGTGTCACTTAGAGATTTAATTGATCATTAATGCCAAGATGAAATGCAGGACAGTGAACAGCAAAGCAGCAGCATTAACCTTATTTAAATGTTTGATCTCTGCTTCTGTCAGTACTCTTAAATTTAATTCCTGTGCTGTGCACGATCATAGAATTTCATAAACATTACGAACATCACAGGCTCATCCAACCACACTAGGAGATTATTTGAAAAGTGTGATTGCATGAGGATCTCCTAGAAAGTCAGTCTTAAGAGTCAAGTGCAGGAAATATGCTTGTTCTGTAATGCTTGGAAGTTTAATCTGAAACAGAAAGAAAAATTAACCTTATTCCAAAAATAAATAAAACAATCAGGCACAGTTCTGGAAGCTCATCTTTGGAATTATGCCTATTTCAACTTAATGGCATGAAATAATAAAATCCTTTTATCTGTTTTAAGTTATTTTTTAATATCTTATTTGCATCAAATATTCCCTCTCAGAAAAAAAATTAATAAGAATAAGAATCCATCTACTATGTATCAACTATTATGTTTTTGTTTTTAATTTCTTAAACCAGTGAGAAAAGGTTTTGTCTTGATTAATTCAATAGTTTTAGACTATAAGCTTCTTTACAGAAATGCAGGAGATTCACAAATCTATCCTAAATACAGCAAACTTGAACATTTTTTCTAAAAAGAAGACATAGAGAAATGTTTCTTGTAAAACTTCAGTTGTAATTTTGATTTTTTATTTGCTCATGTGTTCTTTTCTTCAGACGTGAAAGGAAAGACCTGTTTATGGGTCATCTTTTATACCACTTCTAAGCTATAACATTATCGAAAAGGAACAATTTCCTTCTAGTATGAGAGTTTGCTTATAGTCAGATATCCTGTCACCTTTGATCAGCAAGGCGTTAATGGACCTCAGAGCACTCTCCTCTCACTGACACTGTTATTTTTGCATTAGGACTCATCTTATGATTGATGAGTTTGACATAATCAGAACAGGCTCTGGCCAAGAGAGAATGTAGTTACTACAGACAGAGCTAGTGGTGGGCACAGCTGATCAAACGCTCCCCTGCTGAAAGAGAAATGTCGGGAAGAATTTCAGGGTCTTGTTTGTTCAGGAGTATGGATGACATGTGCTCCAGGATTTGGGATCAGGGGAGCTGRGGAAACACAGCAGCTCCTGTTAAGGTTGTCGGCAGGGTTTCTTACTTTGTCCTCTGCCTTTCTTCACCCTCTGGCAGCCTAGCTGAGGGCAAAACAGCATCACCAGAATATCCCCTGCTGATTTGTTAAACCTGATTGTTTGACTGTCTGGCCAAGTGCACTGAAAAAAAAACTTTATTCATCTGAAGTAAATGTATCTTTATTATTTCTTATCCAGAAGAACCTATCTTAGTTGCATTGTCATGGAAACCCATTTTAAACTCTTTCACTAAGGTTTCAGTAACTCTGACTGTATACTAATTCAAATCTAAGCACCCAAGGAGATTTTGTAAATATATCAAATCTACTATAAAAAGGGAATAGGCTACAAAACAGTATATGAGTTCAGAGAGAGAATCCCATGGCAAGTGAAATGCTTAGGAAAACAGAGGACATGGTTTGAGATTCCAAAAGAAACAATGAACAACAACAAATRGAACCTAAAATATTAAATAAATACTAAATAAACATGCTAAATGAAGGACAAGGATAGCATCTATAGTGTCATATTTTTATGGCTGTGTTTCATAACCACTCTTTGCAGTCTGTAACTGCCTTGACTAGCAGCAAACTCTTGTTCAGAAGCATCCAACAGTCAGTGTAACCAGCAAATGACTTTGATACTAGCTCAGTTATCAGAACAGATCTATGTTATATCTATCTATATTGCTGCCAATGATCCAATTTTTTGGATCAYGTTTAAACTTTGTAGAGGTTTAGATTGCAGGGGAGTAATGGTTGGCCAATTATCCGTATTAGACTCATCTGGAAAATGCAGACCCAGAACCCAGTCCTCCAACAGAACATAAATATAGAAATACAGAGACTCAGGTTAGACGCAGCTTAGAATGAAATGATAACTCAAACCTTTTTCTACAGGAGTTTTAGGGATCGTTTTTTCTATATCTGAATGGCTGTGTATGCAACCTTCTCCTATGAAGAGGAGAATTACTGGAATTCCAACATTTTTTTCTCTCTGGCATTGTCTGAACTGAGAAGAACTACACTCCTTCAGGGAACAATAGTTATTATTTGGGCATTTATTTTCATAAAACTGGACTAAATTGAGTCCAGAGGCCTTTGGCTGTGAAATATCAGMCTCAGTCTTACATGCAAAAGGCATTTTGGCTAGCATTTTATTGTTTTATTATAAATTATGTTTACTTTCATTGCAGTAACACAAAAGGCTGAAACTGAGCTTCATTCTACGTGGAACGAAGTATAAACACACATTTAATCATAATCCCATTAATAGCCTACAGTTTCTTGCATGTGACCAGATGTCTTTCATAAAAGATTTCTTTCTAAATCATTTGGGCAAATCACAATGTCCTCCCTGTTTTAGTTCAATCTCAAAGAGCTTTATTCAAGTAAGAACTTTACTTTTTAATGCTTGTCAAGGAAATCTTGAGTGGACCTCATTCTTAGTGAAAGAAAATATTTCCTATTGGTAACACATATTTAGAGGTTAAGCACTGTACATATTTATAAATAAAAGGTACATATATTATTTTGCTCATGAGTGTTTCCTAAGCTTTTCCAGGATTCACATATAGATATATAATCCATAGCAAAACATTGAACTCATATTTTTTTAATTATTATTATTACTTGTATGACAAGGACAAGGGAGGCTGGGGAAAATAATATTAATACTGTGTTCCTTTAAGAGGAAAAAACCATATCCATGTGCATCAATGCATTATTAAAATCATCTATTTACTAAACATACATCAGACAGGGAAAGTGTTGTTAAATTAAAAAAAAAAGAAAAAAGTATGAAACATTTCTCAAATTTTTCTTTTTTTTTCCTTTGTAAAAAGAAGGATGTTTAGAGTCATATAAAATTATATGAAAGGAATGCTACATTTAGTATTCCAAGTATCATAAGAGAATGTTCCATTGTAATAATAAGATTGCTTGCATATAGTATATTTGAAATTTTGAAAAAAGTGTTTGCTTTATAACTGGGTTTAAAACAGGACAAGGAAGAGAGAAAAGATCAAGAGACTTCATTTAGAAAAGATGTAAAATAAAAATAAAATGTATCCTATATAAATACTTTAAATAATAAAGAATCCTTGTTCTATAAAAAAAAATCCTTACCTGATCAGATAGAAATATTATCATTGGTGCTAGAATCAGTGTAACAAAAAAAAAGAGAAAATTCATTTTGCCTAAAAGTCTTATTCACAAGACTTTTATTATTTTTAACAACTTCACTTTTTTTTTACTGAATTTCTTAATCCAAAATATGAAGTCTGAAATTATTCCTAAATAAAATTTAAAGACAACAAAAATCTTGTTCATAGTCTTTTGTGTTAAAATTCTTAAAAAGAAAAATGAAGAATTTCTCAGCTATTCAGATACTGAGTGTTTTTCCTCTAACAAAACAACAGAAACAACAACACATCATCAGCTAGATACCTGTGACTGGTAGCTTTCTCTTGAAAAGAGAAAAGCTGAAAGTATCCATCAAAGTGTTGGGAAAGTTTTCATGCAAATATGAATTCGAATGTGAAGAAAAATGTAGATCCTTTGGCTGAAAGAGGGTCTCAAATACATGAGGTGGTGTGAGGGAGACAGAAATGCTTTCATGCGGACTGCTGCCAAGAGAGGATGAAAAGGTTAAATTTAAAGTTCAGTTCAATATCTACATACATTCTTAACTTACTATTCCAAATGAGGATAGATGCTTATAGGATTAAAAAGAAGAGAAATGAACTTTAACATTAGCTTTTCCCCATACTTTTTTTTTTTAATAACAAACTGGCTTCAGGATAAAAAAAATGTTTCTGTGCAAGATAAGCCTGAATAAAAATTTTAGACACATGGAAAATATTCATAGACCTGGAGAAATGACAGAGAAAAATCAAAGTGTAAATGACTAGCTAGAGAAAGAAGATTAATAAGATACTCTAAAAAATGAGTAGAAACCATTCATGATTCCTGTTGAGTCTAATGTAAATCCTTTCAACCTGATCAACTTTAAGAAACTAATTTTCTGCTGCTAAAGAATCATGATTAAAGAGACCAAAACATAAATAAATAGCAATGCCTGCCTTGTGTACCTCCCCCAAAGGAGAGCCCTCAGGGGAAGAAAAGCTCAGGGAAGTGTGGAGCAGATTGATGCAAAATATTCTGCCTTCACTCTGGAATTTGACAAGGCCATTGCCACTCCACTGCAGTGCTTCATATAGACAGTGTCACTGTTTAATTGAAACCATTTAACGGCATTTCAAGTTATACTTTCCTGCTGAACAAAAAGAAAGGCAGTTTTCTAGCTCTGGAACTACAAATGTGTGCACACTAAGAACGTTCGTATGCATTACAGAACATCTTGAATCTTAAATGCAAAATATAAAATTCAAATTCTGATTCCATCTGTTGCCTGGAATGGTCCTATTATCATTTGAAACTCTACTACTTGAGCTGGAAAAGGAATATGATTTTTTAAACAGAAGAATTATTGAGTCATTCACCAAAATGTCTCCTTTTTGATTGGAATGAAAATGAAAAAAAAATCACTTATTTTTGAGAGAGTTTTTTTCTACTTTATAATGTCTCCATAATGCTCTATGAACATTATAATTTACAACAGCAGCTTTGCTTTTCAAGCTACTAACTCTAATTACCCCATTATTCAGATGATAAATCTGAAAACTAGACAGATTCCAACTCCCAAGAAAATCCACTGGAGTGTTTCTGTTGACTGGAATTTAAGATAGGTAGCACTAAGCTAATCTTAAGAGAAGGAATACAATTTTTTTTTTCTGGGAAAAGCAAGGAAAGAAAAGCTTTCTACAGAGAAATTTAATTCTTCTAGGACAGTCCTCCCTCCCAAGACTCATGTAGAATTGGCCTGGTTAGGTCTGTATACTGACTGCGCACCATATATCAGATAGGAGATTTACTTTTCCGGGGATGAAGAAAGAGGAGATAGAAACTTTTGTGATAAACCTAGTTAGTAGGGGAGGTAGATTGGTAGAGGGGAGGATAGAGGAACTGATGAGTTTCTAGATAATAAAATAGAGGCCATTATTTAGGAGAAAAATAAGGTGCAGGGACCTCTAGAGGTCTCAAGACTACTATCCCAAATGAATCATTGAGGAAGCCATTCATGTTTTTTGAGCCCACACTGATTGTTGTGGAAGGCTGGCACTTTTCTGTCCTTGTATGTGCACTGGAGAACCCAAACACTTACAAGCAGAGTGACCTGAGCAGAGCATCTCCGCAGACCAGTCCTAGATCCTCTCAGCCAGGGGAGTAAAGAACAGGCTGCCCAGAGAGGTTGTGGAGTCTCCTTCTTTGGAGATCTTTAAAACCTGCTTGGATGCAGCCCTGTGCCACGTGCTCTAGGTGACCCTGCGTGAGCAGGGGGGTTGGACTCGATGACCTCTGAGGTCCTTTCCAACCTTCGGCATTCTATGATTCTATGATTCTATGATTCTAAAGGCCACAGCAACACAAGGTAAAACATTTCCTGATAAATCATGAACTCCTAATCTCACAAAACAATACAATTCCATTTGAACAGAGAGTAACATAGCTTGTGCTGCTGAACGACAGTATACAAAAAAAAAAAAAAAAAAAAAAAAAAAAAAAAAAAAAAATTCCACACCTTAAATCCTCAAAAACTTATATTTTGACCAAACAGTAGGCACTAGCTAAACATGTGACACTTGATATGAGGAAAAACTTGGTATCATTACAAAAGGAAAAAAGGCTATGGGAAAAAGGAAAGAAAGTAAAACAGATCTCCTAAAGTGATTTAAAAAAAAATACTTCAATGAAAATAATATATTCACAAAGAGAAGTATCTATTGTGAGGATACATTGTGATGGGATAACCAACATACCAGAAAAGGGTTGCRAACATTGTTACGGTTACTAAGAAAATAAGCCCCTTAAAACTAGGAGTAAAACAATTTAAAGAGAAGTAACATATTTTTACAGCTTTTTTTTTTTTTTTTTCCTCTCCTTGCAAAGGACTGTGAATTCTTTTAATATTGGTCTGTATAAGCAAATGTACTTAAAGGTAATTTCATATATCAATTAATTGCAGCTACCTCAAGGCACAGTAAGCAAAGGTTAGAACTTCACAGAACAATACAAATAATTTCTTTAAGGATGTGAAAAATACAGTATCTCTATTTAAAGAAAACTAGTTTTTAAAAATATCTTACATCCTGTCCACAGAAATTGCAGTCCAAATCTCTGAATTCCCCAGGACCCAACAAATGAAAACACAGCAGAGGAAAAAAAAAAGAAAAAAAGAAAAGACTTGCAGTCAGATTTGGAAGAAATCTTCCCAGCAACACATTAGGAGGAGTGGTGAAATATTGTATTACAAATGCTCTTTAGGGAAGATTGATTCAGGCCTTACTGTGGCTTCACCTAGCAAAGCATTTTTAGATACCTTTACCACCTTGATTTTCAAGGCCCATGGAAATTAGGTATGATTCAAATGTGAAGGTAACATTTTCTAGGAACTGACAGTCAACTAAATTGCATGTATCTGCTAGGCATTTCAGTATTGATTAAATGCTCTGAAAAAAATAATCATTTGATGTTTGTTCTTTTTCCTCCACTAATTCTTGGGATTCATTAACATAGAAATATCTTCTCCAAATGCCCATGTAATAGCTATTTACATCAAAGGAAGTGATGTTCACTTTTAAGTACCTTACAACCTATGATATACCTAGGTTGTATTCATATAACATTACTTGCAATTCTTGCTAAATGCACATGTGCATTCCTACAACTGGGATTTTAAATTTTGCTGAAAATTAGATGATGACTTTGTTTAAGAACCTAGTTGTATATTTCTGAAGAAAATTTGCTGAATTTCCCTTAATATTCTTCTGGATGAGTTCTGTGACTTAGCTAGCATATGAATTTTTAAGTAGTTAATTTTTCAATCAAATTTACAACTTGTAATGCAATGTAAGAAAATATTGTAGATAAATATTTATATCTAAGTATTTTCAGAAATTAAATTGATCAGGCACTTAATATTTAAAGAAAAAGAGAAAAAAAAGTACAGACTAGTATTTGCCTCTGAGGGCAAGTAAATATCCAAACCAAGTTTTCAGGATCATTCATCTGTTTTAATTTTACTGGATAGATCTGTATCAATTTACAGACCACAATACAAATTTCAAGTAGGATTGTGGATAAGTTCCTGGAAAAGAAATATTTGAACGAACAGAAAACATTTAATAATATCCTTGAGAAAGGTAATAATAAAAAGTAAATATACTCTGGTTTGTTTTAAAAGGATTCATATGTCTTTGAACACACAAGCCTGGAGGAGCAAGCTTTTTAAGCTGTCCATTATATACTGCAAACTGAAATATTCCTAAAAAAATCTTAGCACATTTGAAAAATATCAGAGGCTTTTGCAGTTATCATTTTAAAATATTGAGTTTTAAACAATTTGCTGTCATCTCCTGTCCTATGTTCCAMCCTACAGGTTCACTCTGCCCATACTTACAGAAATCAATAAGGTAAGGTCTTTTTCAATACATTTTACAAAGAATTTTTCTATATGTTTTGCCCCTAGGACTTTAAATCGGAAGTAAATGGACTGGCTGGCATCTGGAGCTCAGGGCCTATTTTGGGCTAAGYGGGTACAATCCACTCTTTGTCACAACTGCCTTAAAGGATTATTGTAAGAGTTGAGGATCATGGATATAAAAGAAAAAACATTCACAATCCATACTGGAGAGTAGGACATGCAAAAACCATTGGGTCTGCTGTGTGTTATGTGAGGAGTCCCCTAAGTCATTATTAAGATAATGATTCAGACTGATTTTGTGATAGATCCAACCAGCCTTAGCAGTCTAAGCTTAAGTTATTCAGATAAGCTATTCAACTCTAGTTGACTAAGGGATCAGAGGATCAGATCCAAAGCTAGAGACCTTATCCAGCACCATTTTACTGCCTTGAATAGAGGTTCCTAATTACAACTTTCTCAGTCAAGTTTAGAAACTTAATTAGTTCAGGTCAGAAGTTAAATCTGGATTTCAGTGCAGACAAAGCTGCAGAATTTATGCATAGATTTCTCACTGATTTTCATTAGTAACTTATCTCACATATTCAAGTGGCAAGATTCTAGTTAACATCCACCTCAGTAAATGCCAGCTGCTTTTTGGCCAAATTTAGTCTGAAAATATGGAAGATCAATACAGGAAATTTGCATTCCACCCAAGCATGCTACTCAGTACTGAAGTTTTACAGTCTGAGGTCTTCATATCAGAAGTGCCATGTTGGGCTAGTTATATTACGACACAGCTCGAGTTTAGCTCACCAAGGCTTGCAGATCTGCAATGACTCTAAAAGCACTCAAGCCGGTCTTGGACAAAAGAACTACAAATTTCCGTTTATACCTATTCATACAATTATATTTCAGTCTAAAGAAAGTGTAAGCAGAGGGTTGAGTGTGTTCTGAGCAGAATGTGTTTGACATTTAACAGAGATCTTGTCTGGCTAGAAGAAATCTTGTTTGCTAAAGTCATTATCACCTCCTCTTGTTCCTATCTCTAAGCTTTCTGCCATTCTTCCTCCTAAGCCTGGAATACATGCCTTAACCCCACATGCCTAGTTCCTTTTGCTTTCAAATCCCTCCTATTTGGATGCAATTAACTAGATTGTTCATACTTTAGGGATAAAAAACAATGGAAAACTGAAGTCTCGAACGCATGAAAATCACATATGAACTTACTCCACTGATCCCTCCAATCAGTCTTTTTAATGCTATAATGCAATACCTAAAGTATTAACAATGCAGGCTCCACCACACTGGTTTTATTTAAATGTGAAAGCTACAGTGAGGTGGAAACATAATGAAAAATGCAAACCCACATTTTCTCCAAGGGTAACTGTGTTTGTACTCCAGGCTAAATGCATTTTATATGGGAAAAGTAATCTATTATTTCCTAACTTGGCTCATTTTGGGGACAACTTTTTTTTTCTTTTTTTGGTGGACGTTTATTGTGTTTCAGTTAAGAGCTCGTTTGTGTTGCAAAAGATTTAGGAAAAAAAATGGTTGTGAAAGCTGAAGAAAATATTACTTGGTAAATGAACCCCATTCAGTCAACATGTAGGAAAGGAAACCTCCTTGAGGGGTGTGGGCTCTTTCACAGTTTGGCTGTTTGTTCTTACACCAGCAGAAATCTGTAAATAGCTCTTCCAACTCAACCCCTCAGTAGGAGAATGAATCAGCCAGAGCACCACTGCCTGCTCCATTCTGTGGCATGAGGATTTGAATACTCTTTGAAATCTCATAGTGGGAAAAAAAAATGTCAGAAAAATCCTTTTTACTAGATTGCACAATGGCAAGTACCTGATTAGGAGTAGTAATACCTAACATAACAGGCTATTTGTTCTACTAGCCATTTAAGAGGCAATTCATTTTGTTGCAGAAAGGTCCAGTCAGCTTTCATATTGAAGAATATGCAAATAGACTTCTCCATGAACCTTAGTTGCAAATGGCTTCTGCCTTATTAGTTACAATAATGTGATTGTAACTGTTGTCTGGGAGTGCCATTATATCTGCAGCACTGGTTTTTCAAGAGATTAATGTTCTCTGTGTTAGAGGAAGAAAAATATCTAATTCCCCCATTTATTATGGCATTTGGATAAAAGGCACAGGAAAAAAACACAAGCAAACCTAGAACAAATAATAACTTAATACAGAGACATTCAGTAGGTTTTAGAATTGTTTCTAATTGAATGATGAAGTGTAAGATGTTTTTAACATAAAATAATAATCAGTAACACAGGCCAACTTCTGTCCTCTGAAATTCCCTTTGCAAATGGCTTTTGTGACCTAGTCCCCGAAAGGAAAAAAAAAAAAATTTAATGCTTTGCCTTGATCTGCCAATTGATGTTAATGCCATCAGGGGAAAGATGCTGAATAATCTCCTTTCAGTAAAATAAATACAGCAGGACCAGGCAGCTGACAATTTGTGAGAAATACTGATGGTAACTCTCAGGCCCTTTTCCTGTTCTGTACAGGGTATCAGTTACTGAAACTTAAAGGAAAACGAGACCTTTCTATAAGTAAAATGAAATATTTGTGTTTACATCCACAAAGATACTGAGATTTCAAATATCAGCTAAAATCAGTGAGACTGAAGAGTCTGAAAAAGAGTGAAGGATTTGAAATACTTCTGGTCTGGAGTCGACTTCAACATTACTCCCTTTCCCCAAGATATTTCTAAACATTTTAAATGGTGTTATAAAATATTAAAATTGTTTTAATGATGATAAAATAAGTTTTGTATATAAATATATAGTGGAAAGTTTTCCCTGGGGGAAAACTAGATTTTGAGAATAGTCTTCCATGAATTGTGTAGCAAGGTTACCAGTTAGAAACTTTCTATCAAAGTCTGAAAAGATCCATTTCTCACAGCCTCTGAGATAAACATGAAAGAATTTATAATCAAGTTTTTTTTATCTATATTCTATCACTTTTTTCAGAGACAAAGAAAGGTATGTTACAATTTTTTTGTTACTATTTTTGAAGATGAAAAGATTTGAAATGAATTGATTTCACAAATACCAAAAATACTAAAGTTAGTGATACAATTATTGACTCCATGCCCTTAATTTTAAATGGTGGTTTGCCGGTGAGTTAAATACATGCAAAATTGTCACAGACATCTCTGCTTTCAGTCAGCTGTGATTTCAGGAGCAGCAGAAGATGCAAATGAATGCACTTAAAAATTATTCTCATAATGTGACAGCTGATCATATAGAGATTTCCTTATGCAAGCCGGAGAGAGATGTCTTTTAAGTGAGCCAATATATCGGTAGTAGTTGTGAATTATGAAATCATCTGGCTGTAGCTGAATGATCTAATGGCTATAGATCATATGCATTCAGATTTCACATGATACCAAACTCTGTAAGAAAAAAACTAACTGCAGCCCAGTGTTCCTGAGTTCAAGTCTTCCAGGTGAAAGAGGAGGATTATCAATCTTTCATATAAAGATTCTTTGATTTAAAGATGATCATGCAATCATATGTAACACACTTTAGTCTAAATGCTCTTCATGGCCAAAAGATACTGTCTGTCCTCATGATACAGCCACCTGGTTGCAGGATGAGTCATCTCAATTTTCCGATCTGATAGAGAATGTAATTCCCCAATCTTCCAAACGATTTCCATTAGATCAGGAAGATCAACTGATTCATGCAGTGGGAGCAGTGTCATTAGATCCAACACAGCAGAGTCCTTAGATCCAAAACAGGAGAGGCACTAGCAACAAAWAGGCCAAGGGGTGAAAAGTTTAGGGACACAGATGTTGCCCTTGACAGTAGCTGGACAGCTTTGGACAGTTGCTTGTKACTTCCAGCTGTGGAAAGTTGGAAGAATCTGATAAAAAGAAAGGAAGAAAAGTGAGGGGAGGTAAAATGTAAATTAAAAGCCCCTTCAGCAGACAATTCACTTATTGTTGAAACTGAAGAACAAACAATTCTCCCAAACTTTCTGGTGAATATTCCACATAATAAGGACATTCATAACATCAATATCTGGCAAATAATTTCCAGGAAAAAAAAATCTTGTAGAGGAATCATCCACATCACCACCACATCAAGCTGTCTGAAGCACTCTTTCGACAAGCCATTGCTAGTAAAACTTAGGACATCTCATTATTCCACCAACTTCATTTTCTTTAAATACTCTGCCCGTATTGAATTAGGAATTATCTATTTATTAATAGCATTTAGGAATTTAATCTGTTGCTTTTTTTTTTTTTAAGTCCCTACCTTCAAAATATAATGTAGTTGTCCTTTACAGAAAAACTAAGAGCTTGAGGGAAGTAATTAATTTCAGCCTAAAGTGTGGAAAGAAAGATACACGTCAGCTCTAACCACCAGGGTGTTTACAGTGCCTTTTCAGTCACAGAAGGGATTTTTTTTTCCTCTTTGGAAAGCCTACACTTAAGCTTTAGTGGATCTATTGAGTGCGTAGAGTATACTTCCTATGCTTGATTATAGAATGTTTTAGAAGTTACTCTAATGGGTAGTGCGGTTACTTTGGGCACTCCTGTCAACTTATATTTGCAGAGTGCGTCTACCAGAGACAGCAAAAACTAGGGAAAGGAAAACAGGGCAAGTTGCTGTGGTAGTGACACATTTTGAAGTTTGTTTCTGGGCCAGAAGTGTCTGAAGAACATTAAAGGCAGAATTTGGCCATTTGGTGCAATGAGAGGAAGGTGGGACATTTGTAACAGAGCAAAATCTGTTCAGTGCCTTTATCTTACTCTTTTTTATTTTAGCAGGGAAAAAGAAAAATGCTTTGTATTTTATTGACTATTGACTATATATACCCTCGAGTCAAAARGCAGATAGAAATAGGGAATGAGCTGTATCATGATGAATATACTCAGGCGTTCGACTTTACCAATGTATCATCAGGGGCAAAAAATAAGCCAATGAATTTGACCTTTTTCTTATGTTGCAGAAAAAGTGGAGCATAAAAAAGTGATTTTTATAGTTCTGTTGTGGAAGCTTTAGTCAAGAAATATAGACTGAGAAAGGGATCTCATGGGTTAAAGATCTAGCAAAACATGCTACTCACTTTTACTATATCTAGTTTAGGTTTTAAGTAGAGCTAGAGTAGATGTTATAAATATAATAATTTCTTATTAAATGTATTCCTATTTTTAAATAGTAATTAAGAAAATAGTTATCAGAAATACTTGTGATATGGACAGAGTGTTCCTCTCCATGAAAAAATTACTGATTCATTCATATTCAGCATGTCCATTCATCTGATTTTGACAGTGAGTTTTCTCAGTGGCATTCAGCATAGCAGCCCGCACTTTACAGTGAAATTAAGTATCCACTCGACTCYAAATTGCTTGGCTGTTATTGGAACATGTTCATGCTTAATGCTTTTAAAATCCATTAGCTTTAATGCATCTTATCTCAGATTGACAACATAGTTGTACAGAGTGAACAGTTACTATTAAGTCAGCTGGAAAAATAAAACAAAACRAAAACTTAGCTGTGAAAACCTGAGGGTTTATATGCATCAATCAGGAAATGCCTGCTACAAATGCTAAGAAGTGTAAAGCCACAAAAAAGWAAAAAAAATATAGAAACATCAATATATTTCCTGGACTCAAATGACAGAGATTTGTTTCAGAGTGCTCTGGGTCCTCTGAATTAGGTTTTCATTTTTTACTGAGAACTGAAGGAAGAGACTGATGCCTGGTCTAATTGTTCAGGTATTAACATCAGTTGCAGATGACATGAAGGGATAACGATAATGTGTTTCATTTATTATAGCTGTATTTCCTGCATAATAACCAACTAAACAATTACTACTAGTTGTACTAGTTCTCTGCTTCGGAGCTGATCTCCTGTTTGATATACAGGAATTTATTCCTATTTTGAAAACTTGACCAAGCAAACTAATCTATACCAAGATGTTCACATTGTTTAAAAAATTAGAGTGTAATTCAGGATAAACTTGTGAATCACCCTTACAATATTAGACCTATTGTTTTGGTAGATGAGCAGAGATTTTTTTTTAAATCTTAGAATAAAACAAGTACATAATTTTTTTTTCACTTCTAAAGATTATATGTTCCTTCTCAGAAGTTCCTTATTGTTTACAGAATTCTGAGGGTGTCACTGTCATATTCTGCTTTCAAAGTTTTTGAATTTTGAATAACTTGGATGGACATTTCTGAATTTTGAAATCTTTTGGGAAGCTCATGTTTTAAGCTGAGCATCATTATCTTGAACTCTAATTTTTAAGAATTACCCTAAGAAAAAAATTCAGATCATGTATTCTGAAAACATATATTCTAAAAAAAACTACATTTAAAGTCTTATTACTGTAAGATGACATGATAAAAGTTACTGCAGTGTCCATGTAAGAAGACATAAGGTCAGAGTAGTTGCTCTGGAACATCATTAAGTATCATATTGAGGTCCTGTTACAACAATTGCTAAGAATTAGTACAAATTGGCTATMGCCTCGATTCTGGTTTGTAGGTTCTGATCCAAAATCCCACCTCCTCCAATACTATGTATTTAGAAGTCCAGACACTATGCCCTGCATAAAAATGAATGCYTCTGGAGAAAACATGTGTGATATAGCATCACAGTGATAGACATTTGCGCAATGGGATTGAAGCCATGCTTGAAGGGTGCTTATTAAAAAGAGGCAGGAGGAAAGGCTTAGTGCAGGCACAGGCTTGTGTAAGGCAGGAGAAAATATGCTTTCTGTGTAAAAAAAATGATGAAAGTGGAATCATTTGGCTGTGCAGCAGAGTAAATAATCAACATAAAGTCTGGAACATAGGTTGGGAAGCTAGTCTGGTCTGAGACTGGGAAGCTGCAAGGCGCATACCTAAATTTAAGACAATGTTATSTCTCTTGTGGGAGACCTATACGTCCCTAGAGCCCCTAACAGTGCCTTTATGTTGGGAAGCCACTGTAATGTACCAGCCAGCCTCCTAGAAAGATTATAGACACTGTGTTAATCTTGGAACTCATCAGTTAAATTTAGAAGCATTTGCTGTTCMCTAGGATTAGACAGCAAGAACTAACCCATGGCTCTTCCATGCTATATTTTAGAGGTAATGCTGTATGTTAGAAGAGCAGCATGTCAACATCTAACATGGGAAAAAATGATATTGGAATAAAGGAAAGAGAAAGAAATGAGAGAAAAGGATGAGTTCCAACACCCTCCCCCCTCAGCTTTCCTTCACTTATGCAAGAAAAAAATGTGTATATAACAGACTCAATGTTTGATACAGGCAGCATTACTACTAATTTAGGACTGGAGGCTAAAAACAGGTCTACCAACTGCAGAGCTTGTTACCAAGAGAAATCAACAGCTTTTGCAACAATGCTATCCCATACCATTTGTCAGTAATGCCCTTAATAAACAAATTAWGGTATGTTAGTCAGCTAGGTTTTACAGTTGCTTTCTTTTTCTTTCACATGTGAGAGTATATTTCATTAACTGTCACTTATAGAAAAAAAAAAGCTGTAAATAAGAACTCACATATTTTATGCAAATATGCACAAGTCAGAAAAATCCTAATTGAAATATTTTCAATCCTTGTTGTTTTTCTTGATATGGAACTGAGGAATTATGGATTGTTTGATTAGTTTATCTGGATGAAAAGGCTGAGCCAGACAATAGGTTAATAAAACTTGACAGGAAAAGAATGTTTTAAATCAAAGAAAGTAAGTTAAAACTGAACTATGTTGTAAATGTTTTGGGGTTTTTTTTTTTTTTTTTGATTTGAACCTAAAGATTTTACATACTTAATAATTTCCTCTCATAGGAGGGAATGTTACTCTGAAGACAACATGGATCAACTGAGTCATGAAGAGAAGATACTGTTTTCATTTAATCCATAGTCACACTAAGTGACATCAGCTTAAACTTCCCAGAAATGCTTGTAGAGCATTTCCTAACAGTAGAAGGCAGATAACTAATGTGTGTCCCTGAACAGTTTAAGAGATATTAATCATGTGTAGCTGAAGACAGACCGATATATCATTTCAGGTTGCAAAGGTTGCACTTGTTTATCTCTGCTAATAAAGTTAATAAAGGCAGTCTTTAATATCCAGATGTCAAAGAAAAGAACATGCATCCATGTTGTGGTTCATTAATGCCCTGATTTAACTGGACTAAGAGTTTTTGAACAGGATCAAAAGTGAATGAATGCATCACTGTTCTTTGAATATGCACTTCTAAAGGCAAATTTAGCACTAACTATATACTAACCTTACGGTTTGTGAAAATAACCATGTTATTTCTTATATAGCTAAGTATAAGCAAAGCTTCTTGTGAAGGGAGAGTTTTGAAAGATTCTAGGAAAAGCTCAACCATATAAAGCATCAATGTCATATCATCTCAAACTTCAGCTTTTCTATCTACACAAGACATTTGCATTGACGTAACTATGCTAATAACTGGCTTTTTTTTTGCATTAACCAGAACAAATCTCCTGAAGATAAAATCCTTGTATATATGAAGCTGCTTTCATAGCATTTTTYGTGATTGATAAGTTTTCCCGACTCATCTTTTTTCCCTCAACTTTCAGTCTTTTCACTGAGCATCTGTTTGCTAAAATGAAGTCTATAATAAACATTTATGTCCCTCTTTATGCTGATTGTTGTTTACACCTATGTGGCAGGGCTGTAGGAATATATCGAATATTTATGTAGCAAGGAAATGCACCTCCAGCCTATTAAACACTGAGTGGAGCAGCTGGGAATCACTAAATGCATTCAGGCCACTAGCTGCATCCATTATTTATCTACATTACTAGCTGCATTTGCAAACCTTGTTTGCTCTTCCTCCTCTGACACATGACAACAGCTGAATGGGAGCACATCCTTTTTAACYCTCTCAACATCCCCATTCTTTTTGAATTATACTCTGGTTTGCACATTCATTATCATGAAGTAGCAATTTGAGAAAGTCAACATTCACTATATGCTTTTTAAGTGAAAAGTGGTATTAGGGGCCCTACTARGTACTTTTACTAATTATCTACATGATAAAAGCACCAGATGGACCTAAATCTGGAAAGTTTTGGTATTGTGTTACTCTAATCATTGTATGGTATAGCCTTTGTCCCAAGAAAGTCACAGTGTTATTTGGACAGAGGTTAGAATCAGAACTGTTAGCATCAGAACGGAGGAGGAAAAAGAAAAAATGTAAGCTCTGTTGGTTATAGCTTCACACTTTTACAAAACTATGTAAACTTTTTTTTTCCTAACAGCACTATTTGAGTAAAAGTAAAAGTAGTGATAATTTAAAAACACACATGAGAGAAAAGGTAGATCTTCACAAGTCCATAAGACTGAAGAACAGGTCCTCTTGTGAGCAGACAAGCAGGCTCCACATTCAACTGCAACTCCTTGATTCTGGTATTTTCCAGTCACAATGCTGCTGGCAAAATATCTGAAATGCCAGCTTATATTTCCTAGGAAGAAATAATACTGGGAAATCTGATTACAGACTTGTACTGTTACAACAAGAGTTATTGTTTTAGGGGATCAAGATAACAGTAGAGGTTAAAGGCAAGGACACTAGAAATCTCAGCTAGTGAATCTATGTTGTGTACACACACAGCAAAAGATAATAAGCCATAACTAATGTGAATGTGATATTTCACCTAAGTGATTAATACATCTGTTTGCTGATTTGCCCAACTGAACAAATCACTGGTTATCTAGATAAGATAACCTAGATAAGGTAATYTAGATAAGATTTTGACAGATGGTTCTTTCTCTCCAGTTAAAGGCTGCTCTTGTCTGGTGYTGCTCTAATGCTGTGCTAGAGATGCATTTTATCTTGTTAGCTTGCACATTTATTTATCTAACGCAAGGTAGACCTTCCCAAGATTTGTATATTTGGCAATATAATAAAAATATCCTCATTYCAGTTCAGCATGTCCTACTTTCAAATCAAAGTTTTCAAATGYAGAGCAATTTCCTTTTACAAGATAGTAATGGCCCCTAGAAATCTATGTATCAGCAAAAGATTGTCCAGAGCTGAAGCTATCAGCTAGGCAAACATTTAAAAGTTTATGTAGCCCACAGGAGAGCCATGAGGAAGTGCATGAATTGGTCTATGCTAAGGTTAAACAATGTTAGCTTAAGACCTATCAGAAATCTTTGACATTGTTATATCCATTTCAGCAGAGTTTCCAGATGGAAGATCAGAATAACATTCTCAGCCCAGTCCTAATTTTCCAAATCTTATGAATACAGAGGTCTGTGTGCACATCAGGCTGAAGTATCATCTTAGTCCAGGCTTGGTTCATGATGTGCACAGCGGCCTGGTTAAGCGATGTCCTTAACACATGCTTAATTAATTGTGCAGACTTGCCCTACATGACTCCAAAATGTTTTGTTTTTCTAGTGTGCCTATGAAGTACTTGAACAACATCACAATCAGGAATCTGACTTGTTTTGATTCCTCTTGTCCTTGAGGCCTATAGAACTGTTCAGATTTCCTCTATTTCCTTCTTTTCCTCATGTAATGATTCTCCATCTTGTGTATTTAAAATGTTCCATTGTGTATTTAAAATTGTTCCATTGAGATCTTTCTCAGCTACAAAGCAGATAGCTAGGTTTGGCTGTGTAATTTTTCACTCTGTTAATTGAATTATTATCAAACTTACTATCCAATTAAATTAATTCCTCCACACACTCACCTATGCTTATTTCTAAACACAGTCATATTAGTTCACATTTGTAATTTTAGGGCTGCTCTTACAGTTTCATATTGCGTTCCCAGCAGCACCAGGGGAAATGCTGGTTGATCTTTCTTCTAGAGATCCCCAAACCCTTTATGGACATCAGGTAAAATTTTCAAATCCCAGTTACATACATCACATAAGCTTGACTTTGCACTGAAAATTACTTGCAGCTTAAACTGAAATCCCATTCAAGAAAGTGAAAAACAAAAGAATGCACAGTATAGTACAGTCTTGAATGTTTCTATAAAGAAGTTCTCACTGTCTAACAGGGAAATATAACACCATGCACTTCACAAAAACAAAACAAAACAAAAAAAAAAACAAAAAACAGAGGTTGAGCAGTTTTGCTGAGGCTGGAGAAGATGTCAGTAATAAAAGTAGGAGCAAAAAATATGCCATTGGTCTGCTTTATCCATCAACTGATTTCAGTAGTGGAATTTTACACTGTCCCACACTTTCTGGGCATGAATCCCATTGTCACTGCTATTACTAAGTGTTGTATATAATGGTAGCTGTTTCTACTGGTGTACTTTTTTCTGCTTCTTGCTTTTTCCCGTATGAGATCAATATGATCAGTATTTTCAGCTTTTACTTTTTAATGAACAACATTTAAAATAAGAAAAGGCATTTTTCTCTTTGACTAGACACCTAGCTTCTGGAAGAGATAGTTTGAAAACATGTGCCTGTACTTCTGAACAAAGAATGATCCATACTGTGATTAGATCCTCTACCTCATTATCGGCATCTAGTAGAATTTTATGATTGACTATGATATGATTCTGCCAGCTCTTTCCCTTAAGCAAAACATCATGAATCAAGTGCAAGGGAAGAATCTGCTCTGCAGACACCTCTGGAATGTTAAACTTTATGATGGAATAAATTAGATCTTTAATAACGAGTGTATTCGTTCCCATCAAAATAACAAACACTTTATCCTAGTATTTTCTCTTTTGTTTACTTCCTTGAATCAGGAAATAGTTCATAGATTCCTGCTGATTACTCCACACTCATTTACACACTCATAATCTAAAACATCACCAAAACCCACTTCATTTTACCAAAAACTGTCATCCTAAGGTTTCAATTGCTCTAGATAAAATCTTGACAGGAGTTTAACCACTGTCAACAGTAGGGCTAAGATTTCACTGCATCAGTCAGGCATCACTCTTTGATCAAAAGTTCAAAACTAGATCAAATCTATAAATTACCATATTAAAATGATGATTCTTCTCACATATTACTCAAATCTCAAATTGAGAGACTGAGAGAGATATTAAGATTTTATTTAATAGCAAAGGAGATCCAGAAGGAATTTCAAAATGTTATCTAGTCTATTGCTTTTCCTCAATTCCATTATCAACAGCAATGTATTCTAACTACAAGGTAATGTTTGACTCTACATAGGATGCTGTTCAGTTGTGTTTATGCAGAGATTTCTTCTAAAAGTCTGAGATTATAAATAGATTCTATGAGCAAGAGTAACAATACCCACTTTGCCTGTACAAATGGATGTATAGATACGAAGAATTTTTTTAATCAATGGTGTGATTACAACACAACATGGTGTGTTCCTTACTCCCTTCTTGCCCTGCTGATGTGATTTCTGCCTCCTCACCCTGACCTCCCTGTAAACACRATATAGATAGGGAATGTGCCAACTAAGACCTGACCAACATACAGATAATGACTATGAGTCAATTTTATCACCTTCCTTTGCCCCAGGGGTAAAGGAATGGGGGTCAGCCCCAAAAGCCTTTTGAGCTCCTCTGCACAGTAGCAAGCTGCACTGCAGGATCTGACCAAGTCTGGAGCTAGAATTGGAACCAACTGCACCCGAGCTTCTCTTAGAAGGAGGTTGGAAAGCAAGGGGGTCTATTCTGGACCTCATGACTCCAGAGAAGGATCTCCTTCATACARTTTGCTGGAAAAATCCTTAGACATGAACTGTTGACTAAGTCTGGTACTAGGACTGGGTCTTCTCTCAAAGGAGGTTTCTCTCAAAAGAGAAAGCCAGGGTGTTTTGACTCAACGGCAGGGTCCCCTGACACTTGCAGCTGACCCTGTCCTTCACATAGTAAATAACTGGGTAAACTTTAGCATTACATCCTGTTAAATCATTGCCTACTTATGATTGAACTTGGTCAAGTCACTATCTGACTCAATAAAACATATTGCTTCTCATGTTCTAGGAGTAAAGAACCTCATTCCTTACTCATGAATGACACAAAGCSCTCTTGTACCCCTCCTGTTCATCAGCCTGGACACTCTGAGATTACAAATGAGTAAATTGGAAGTTTGTTCAAGCAGATATTTATTGGCTGAAATTTCCAGCYATTTGGAAGGAACATAAAACTATAGCATTCAGGATAATCAATAAAAATATAAAGTATTTTTTGAAAACTCAGAATATATGAGAAGGGGAAAAATGGATGAACACAATATATGTAAGTACATAAATATGAAGTGATAGATGTCCTTTTAAAAARAGTCAAATAAAATAGAACATTGTTGCTTTTCATGAGTTCTGAACTCATTTGTATTGATCTTGTAGAATACCTGTTATCTTTTTGGAACATTCCAGTTGTGAAAATGATGACAGAAAGTCTCTGATGACACAAACAGAACCATACTTTCTCCCAGCAGATGCAATGCAGCTTCCTTCATTTACCCTAGTGACTTTGGCTAATGTATCTCCAGCCGTGACCTGGAAATCTTCCAAAGACCATGAGGTCACCACAGTCAAGTATGATACAGTGCCCAGTGCAGATTGCCTTGTRTGTGGCTTTTAGGAAGATAAATGGATTATGTGCCACAGATAAAGCCTTTAAATTGCAAGATACAGTATATTAAATAAAGATTTGCTTTTATAGATGCTTCTTTTTTTTTAGCACTTATGCAAGGAGGCATAAATAAAAAATGTTTCCTGACACTATTATATAAATATACTCTTTGAAAACAAGATATATGAAAGAATACTGATCCCACCCGTACYTGTGGTATATTTAATTCTCCTCAATAAAGTAAGTATGAGCTGAATCTAACATATACATATCAATGAATCTGTCAAAGAGAAGGAAAATATCAAGAAGTCGTGAATTTAGGTAGCTGTGGCATTTCCAGATGAAAAAAAAAAATGGAACACACTGATGTATATATATACTAATAGACTTGGAAGTTTTAAATAATTATTTACATGCAATTGAAAGTCTGTGCGCAAATACAGCCCCACGGTGCAGTGTAATCTTCTGAGGAGGAATTTTCTGTAAGTGGCATGCGTGCTGAAAAGCAGTGTTTTTCCTTAGGAGACTGCAATTCCTCTAAGTTAAAAARAATTAATAGAAACAGTTAATTTCAAAATATTTTTGCTAGAAAAAAAAAAAGGGCGAGGTTGTAATTGTTTAAAAATATCATTAAAATAYTTTCAGTATTTTTTTTCCTACATCAAGATGTATCAAACGTAATTTCTTATATTATAAAGTATTCTAAATTCTCAGGAAAAAAAGCATAATAGAATTAGATTTCAAAGCAACCATCCCTCCTTTTTTCGTGAGTTTYATGATAGTGAATGCTTTGACAAAACCTGAGCTTCAACAAATATTTTATTTCAYGAGAATCATAGAGTTGCCACTATCAGGCTCTACAAACATAGTGTTTAAAAATACTTAGAAATGAAACTAATAGTCTTAAATATTCTGCACAGATTTGGGCAGACATACCTGGAAGCATGAAAGTCTGTTCCAAGTAGATCCTTTGCTTAATGGTTGCTGAACTTCTGAATCTCATCTTAACATTGACCTCAGAGCTGCCAGGAACTTACATTTACCCACATTGTTCATGTACCCTGTGAGCCTTCACCCTTCTGTACTTAATATCTACATGAAGTACAGCAATGTTCTTCACTCAAAGTTTTGAAACACGAGGAAATAAATATAGGAAAGAAATGTTTTGGCTACTGTAATTCTGGGCACCTGTTGCCGAGCTCGGACCTAAGAGRTCCTATATGGGATTTTCTTTCTGTGAGAACCAGAAAGAAAATTATGATAGCAGTCATGTTATTATTTTTATTCTTTACTCATGCTTTGATATTGCCCAGAACACAATTAAAATCAGGCCCCATTATACTAAGCATAATCAAAACTGTGTATCAGAGGAAATTTTATGCCATAGAAATGAAAAAAATCATTAATTGTGCTCTTTAATGTTGTATATACAACAGTCTTKCAATCATTTCTACTGAGATTATTTCAGTTCATAGTGATCAGGCCAGTACCATTTTTAGAATGAAATGTTTTATTTTGGAAGAATAAATGTCATTCTCTTACCTTCAAAAAGCAGCCCAGCAAACAGGGTTGGGCAACCACTCCAGTTCTGAGAATCGTCATTTTGGTATGATTACTTTGATTATTCGTAATAAAAAAAAAAAAAAAAAAAAAAAGCTTCAATTATCTGTAACCAGAGTTGTGCAAAATGTTTGTAATAAATTCTTAAGCTCCACTTTAGTACTTCAGAAAACACAGATTTCCCCTTTGTTGGTGACTTTAGGGACTGGATGATGCAAATGACACAATATCCTTACTGTCATTATATAGAGTATGTATTACCTCATTTAAATAGTTTTGTTTTTCATTTTTTTCTGTAGTTCTCTGACATATGCCTCTCCTTGATATATCTGCTTAGCTCCATTTTAAATCTCTTCTTCTTATACCCTAACAGGGCTTCTGAGTTTCTCGGCATCACCTTCAGGCCATTCTCTTTTAGGTTTCCACCATCTTCTAAATTTTGTCTCTGTTTTCTTACAGCTATCATTCAAATATCTCCTCTGGTTCACTTGATCCAGTTTCTCTCTTCTCTCTTCATGGGTTTGATTCTCCCCCATGTTCATGACTACTACAGATTTGAGGAAATCCTAAAATGATAAAATTTCTAAACTGAGAGCCATTGAGTTCTGGTCTTTGCTTCAAGAGATAACAAATCTTTCTTAATTTTAAAATGGACAAATGTGCAATAGATGAAAATAAACTGATGAAATCAGACAGCAACGAGTTTTTCACATGCTGCCATCTATTTTTGTTTTAAGCTCTTTGAATTACAGAGTGTGTGTTTGYGTGTGCTGGGCAACATCCATCTCCTGGAGTGGTTTTATGGGTGAAAGTGGGGGAGTAGAAAGGCTCATAATGAAACATGTGGTGGATCAGACAGTTCATGTTAGTTGACCAGAGAAACACTGTACAGCTCTGCACTCTTCTATCAGCATTGTACTTGCACCCTGGCACAATGTTCTACTTGAACATTACTGGAGGTGAAATATGATACTTTTGTCAGCTCAGTGCAAAGCAATGAATCCCTCTATAACCATGATTATAGTCATGATGAATCGTAGAAAACTTTCTTCAGAGAGGAACAACAGAGAGAAGTAAAAGAAAATGGAGCGTAAAATCTTTATTTTCCTGAAGGAAGGGAAGAAATGTCTTCATAAATTGGTAAATCCTCTGTAGATTCCTAAGTTAATTATGTTGTTCTCAGGTTTCAATGTGTCAGAGAAACAAATGCATTAAAGATACATTAATTAGGGATTTCTATGAAACTGTAGTTATTCTGAAGATCATCAACTGCAAATCCATATCCTTTTCACTCTGGGCAGGATTGTGCACTCCTCTCATGTTCTCAGAAATTCAAACATTTCCAATATAATTAATTTTCATTTTCATTCATCCCATCTTCAGTCTGAAGCTATCTAAAATAAAATTAGTTATGTGCACCATGATTTCTCTATCAGCTATTAACAATGCTCATTATTAAATCCATTTTTCAAATTGCATTTAATAGAGACTTAAAGCAGTGGTTACAACTGTCACTAGGGTGCCCATCCATTACCTATATCACATGCAGAAAGAATGGTGATTAATCACTACATTTTTTGTCTATCATTTCAATTTGCATAAAGGCTGGGCAAGCAGGCATGATGAAAAATCGAATCCAGTTAATGTTATTGATTAGGCAGATATGACCCTTAAACTAAGCTTCATTAATTATCCTAGCTTCAACTTCAGAAAACAGATATTTGAAATTTTTGATTGTACTACTTCACTGCATGAAGCATCAATATTGTTTATGATGCCTATATCATTACAGGTTCATTAATTATATTCAGTCTTTAATGTGACAAGTACTGTGTCATCAGCTTATACATCATGATACAATTTGGGAGTAAGTACAGTCCTAGAAGTGTCTAGGTTTTTGATACACTGATGTCTGCAAAATTTATCCAAAATAGGAAGACAACTCATTACGATCTCCACTTCATTCTTTTGTATTTATACACTGATTTTCAGAATAATCCACCAAATATACTGATTTTATCTGAGGGTTACAAGTACCTACAGCACCATCTMCAATGGATTTTCCATACTAGTGGAATTGGTTAGGTGTTTGGTTAAATATTTTAAACACAAGAATGAAAGGTATTTTTATTTTTTTTCACTTAACACCAAAGACAAAAACTTGAATACCTGACTCAAGTACACACTTACAGCTGAAAAATTTGATGGCAAAAATCCTCCTAAATCCAAAACAYATAAGTAGCTCTTTCTACTTTAAATATGTCTTAATTTGTCGAGAATTATGAGAAATATCTATTCCTCATTAATTGTAAGAGGTAAGGRACATTGATAAATGGATTTTACAAAAACATTGTAGCCATCTGCAGGATATACAACATCCAGGATATCCACCGTCTCTAAATATATTCATGGTAAATTGCTTATGTATCTTCAGCTATTTTACTTCATAGATAGTTAGGCTATAACTGACTCTTAAGGAATCAAACAACCTGTTGTTGATATGGTCCAAAAATATGTTTTTGGCTCTGAACACAGAACCATTTTTTGTGTTTTCTTCTCATATATGCTGATTCTGTGTTCTCTTCTCAAATATGCTGATTCTCACACTTTTATTGCTATTAACATGAAATTATGTGGGAAGGTTACATGTTTGTCTCCTTCAGAGAACTGTGCAACAGTTCATGCAAAGCATTTTTTTTTTTTTTTTTCTGGTGGATATCAAATGAGAAAATTTGAGAGATAAGCATAGTATACCACATAGAGGCATTTAGCTCAGAAAAAAAACATAAAATATTGATGACCTTTAAGGGAAATACCTATGATTTTGCTGACTGAGATGARACAGAAAATGGCACTTAGGTATGATTGCACTCAAATAATCCATGGATGTGCAAAAGCAGCTCTTAACATTAGTCCTTCTGCTCCACTCTCCAGTCTTCTTCTAAGGTGCATTATCCCAGTGGATTTCRCTGTTTCCTCCCTAACACTCAAGAAAGCAGGACTGTTACATAAAAAGCTCAGGAGGTGAGTACCTTTAACAACTCTGACCTTTACAACTTTGAGCTTTACAGCTTTGAGCTGTAAATATAYTGACACATAACTAACCATGCTTAGATACTACTGAGCCACTCACCAGATTAACCCGACTAACAGATCATATTTCAGTCTATCTAAAAGCATATCAATGTCTCTGCCCTTAAAATAATCTGAGYAGTCCTTTGAGCTACTATTCTATTGACTATCCTGATGGTAGTATGAATAAAATAGAGATTAAGAGCTATCAATTGTATTAAGATAAGGAAGACAAGCCAGGAATATATAGAACATCAATAGTTCTTTTGAGCTCTTGAAAATATTTTCCAGTCCTCACTGATAYATCCATTCGCCTAACAGGGCAAATCACCCATTCATTTTTTAAATTTTATTTCTCATAATGCTTATAAAATAACAAGTCTTTGAATTAATGGATACTTTCAAACTCAAGACTGCGTTGGTAGGATGTATTTTTTGTGCTGAKGTAATGCAAAGATATCAAGAAGAAAAATATCCATTCATTTCCTGCTAGCTTTCCAATGACACTGCCKCTTTAAGGCAGAGATTCCCAAATGTAGCTAGTGCTCCATTTCCYGAGGCATTGTGACTCAGATCAAATGGAGTGTTTTTTTTTTTTTTTTTTAATTTGGTATAAAATTTTAGACACAATTTTTAAAAATCATAGAAAACTTCATTTCTTCTTCACCAATGGTCATCATATTCCAATGATACTTCTCCTAGTAAGAAGTATGCTTCTTAATGAATTCACAACTAGAAAAGAGAAAGTGAGCTGTGGTCTATGTTAGACAAGGCAGACCTTACTGCTAGAAGGTTCAAATGGAATGGAGTTCTCTGTTGCCCTTAGTGGAGAGAGCTCCGCCTATTCTTGTCTGCGAGACTTGTCTGCGAGTGCCTGCAATTCCACATCCTGCAATTCTGCTTCAATAGCAATTTCTCTCTGTTAAGTGGAGGATTGAGAGATTGCTGAGGACTCYGTTTTTGGGCAAAGAGTCTTGTGAGGCATGCTGTACGGAAAAGGTATCTCTCTGACCAGATGTAGATACCTGTTTGGCTATCATATTGAAATTCACTGAGATAGGCTGAAAAGCTCTGTGAAAAAATGTAGCTGCTCTTCTCTTGGGAGCAGAAGTGTTAGTGAACGGTTTTTGTTTTGCTCTGACTCTCTCCCCAGAGAATCAGGTCTCAGTATAGAGTGAGCCCAAGGGAGCAGGAGTCAGACTGAGCCAGTCTGGATGTCTCACATCAACAAAGAAACATCGTGAGGTCTTGCAGCAAAATCATTATCAGTCTAATAGGCCAGACTTGACACTAGCCTACACAGAGCAAACTGATGACACATCAATAGACAAATTAAWTTTGCAATGGAACCTTGTGCCTTGTATTTTAGATTTCTCTAGACTAGAGCAGACATAGTCCAGTCCCCTGAGTATCAGATCATGATTTTAGATTCTGCAAGGACTGTTTTTGACTAACATTTCAGCAAGCTAGATAGGTTTCAGTCTTTGGAGAGCCTYCAAGCTCTGTTTCTTCTTTGTTCTTTTCACAATACTCAAGCATAGATGTAGTTATCTCTTAATCTCTAGGATGAATACATAGTAGTACAGCTTTAGGTGAGGTCTTGAACCTCAGCTTTTGTTTATTTTTTGAAAAAATAAAAAAAAATTTAGAGAGATTGACTGCAACTGTATGAGGAGTATTGGCACCTGTCAGGAAAGTAGTGTATGCTATTAAGTCTTGTGTGGAATCCAAATGGATTAACACTGAATATTTATACACAGTGCTGTTGCTTTTCCTTCCAAAAGAGAAGAATGTAATTTGTTATTTTTTTTTCTTTTTTCCCCTCTTTGATTCATTTTGGAAAAGAACATTATACAACAAGAAGCATTTCTAGGAAAACTGGACAATATTTATGTGAGCACAYGTGTGTTTCTGACTTTAGATCCATAAATTACATCATTTGAAGAATAAACAGCTACTGATTCATCATACAAATCAYTGGATAATTAAAGAACATAATACAGTGTGACTGATGTGCTCCTTCCCCAGCTCAACCTGTCTTTTCACATGTAGCCCAATTCAGGTGTTAACCACCAGTGACATTATCTGATCCTGGTAGTTTCCTCCCTGATTTCTTCCCCAGCTCAGACATTAACCATCAATAACAGTCTTAATGGCTGCATCCTGATGGGGAGATAAGGCTAATTGTACATAYTCTAGCCAAAAGTTGCCTGAAATGAAAGAATGACTATAAGTCAATCATCTTATCCCATAAATATGGGGACATTCTTATCCCATAAATATGGGGACATCCCAAGAGCCCATTGAGCTCTCTCTGCACAGCAGTGGGCTGCATGCCAGAATCTCCCGTTGAGCAAGGATGCCTCTCAAGGATACTCCTTGAGGCTGAGAGATTCTTGCCACAACAAATTCTTGGTAAGTGATGACAGTGCTCTCTCTTTCTGAACTTGTAAAGTTTACTTTGTAACTATGCACAAAATCTCTTAGTCCTAAACCTTTGACGGAGTCTTGGACTAGGTTTGGATCCAGACTTCTCTCTGAAAGAGCCTGGAAAGCAAGAGGATCCAACTGATCCTCAGGACTTAACAGGAGGGTGTTCTTGATAATTCTATGTATTATTTTGAACCTCCATGCAATAAGTAATAAATGACCTTGAAATAGAATCTTGTGAAACCATTGTCCATGTCAATAAAATCTATTACTGTCTCTTTCACATGAGTGAAGWGCATTGTGTCACTCACACCACCCACACAGAAAGCATAATTCAACAAGTTTAATTTCAATTTAATTACAGCATATAGAAAATACTGTTTCTTTTCTCTGTAAATATAATTAATTATGGGACTTCATCCACTACTGGTTATGGGTTTATCTATCCTTAAAGATAAATATGATTCTTCATTCTAGCCTCTAACAGACAGTGTCTATATCATGTATACCAACAGAACAGGATAACCAGTTCTTCAAAGGTTATTTGGCCTGGAAGATCAGATGGAGGGTTTGGAGGGAGACAGTTGCTGGAGATATTGGCACAAACTCCATCACATTGGCAGAGTACTGGCAGAAGGGCCAGAAGTGGAACAGCCAGAGGTATTAGGTTCAGGACTGACTCAAACTGCAGAAGCAGACAGGGTTGCAACTCAACAATGAGGTGAATTCAAGCAGAGACAGACTCTCTGTGGCACTGTCAATTGCTAATTTTAGAAGCATCAGATGAACACATTTTGGAAAATGGAGGGGGAAAGCCTTAAAGCATATCAATTGATGTGTATAGAAAGGTTTGCTCACAGGCTTAAGCCTCAGGAGAAGTCAGATTTCTTTGAAAATTCAGAGAACATCTTTCTTTGCCTCAAGTTTCCTTGCCAAGAATCAACAAAAGCTCAGCTAAAAAGAACCATCCAAATGCTTGTGTGTGCCTGAGAGCAGTGAGGTGTTTGAATAGTAATAAGCTACAGATTCAGTTCTTAATTGAGGGCTTCAGTTCCTCCCAATGGATTTTTTGCTCATTAAGCAACAAAGAACCCGCTCCTCACCTTTATGTTACAGTGCTTCAGAAGATGGAGAGATCAGTCAAGAGAATGCAGATATGTATTTTCTCCCAAACTGCTTTTAAAGTCATCCAAATATTTCCTGTTTAGTCTATCTTCTGATGAATCTGAGATTATGTTAGTCCTGGAGCATTAGCAATGTTGTTGATTAAAGCAACAGAATTATTGACAACAACAATTAACATGAGCAGCATTTGCAAATTCCAAAATTCCAGTCAGACCAGCTTCCTAACGGAGCCAATTAGATCCATAGGACGAAATTTGTATCGAATGTCTTCAATGCAGTTTCGCTCAGGTGGCATTTACTCAGATGTTAGATAGCAGTGTCAAATTTTGATTTGGTCTGCAATAAATTAGTTCCAGGTTCCTTTCACTCCTGAAAACCGTTCCAGCCTTTCCCCTGCTAAACAATGATGGAAAAGGTCATACCAGGTATAACTGTATTTCCTTTGATGGATGGATATCTGTAATGGACTTTGGCTCACAGTCTAACCAAGGCCAACTTTCTGCTTTTGCCCAGCAGTAGATATAATAAATTAGATTTGTACTATAAGCAGTCATTTTCAAAATTTTACGGAAGGGATATTGCCCCTCATTAATTTTAAGAATGATTAAAATTAGCATTTGCAAAGAATGGCATTACACTTAAAGAGGCAGTCAAGAGAATTGATAGCTCAGATCCCTTAGGTATATCTTTAATTTTCAAATTAGACATTAGGTCCCTTTGTGCAAAATACCTACCCAAGGCACCCTTTTGTCTTGATCTTGAAATCTACAAGTAAAAAATTCCCCATCACCTCATGGGATGGTCTCTCATTTATAGATGTTAATAAATGGTAGCAATCTGATAAAATAATAGAGCAATGATCTATTAGGATGGAATGCAAGGTCAACTCATTCTGTTCCTGACGTGGTAGAACAACAAAAARGTTATTTGGCTTCCATATTGCCATATATTAAACTGGTTAGTCTTGATCTGCAACTGTTGTAATTTAGTTTTATATGGTAGTACTCAGTTTAACATTARAAGACATAAATTTAAATGTTTCCATGAAGGTTTTTCCATGTGCTCTATGTCTTGGGTCATATTATTGTCAGTGGATCCCTATTCAGTCAAGCCAATAGAGTGATTCAGATTGCCCTGAAGGTAWTAATTTAATTACTGGATATTTATCCTTACCCCTACATATACTTTACTTTGGATTTGTTGATTTGGTGAATGCTACTGTGTCCAAGTTAAATATAAACAAACAAACTAACTAAAGGCTAGATACCTTCCTATAAGTACAGACAGTAGCAGCCACTGGGCCTCTTGGAATTTGGAAACTTGGAGGACTTGGAAAAAGGTATTATGATTAAAATACTTTTAAGAGGCTTGCAAATATTAGCCTTATACAGGCAAAGCTACTAGCTTGTTTGCATGTTTGAACATTCCCAAAATACTGTCTATACTGCCTGGTAACTGTATTCYAGCTTCACCAGTGTTCTCACCAAGGGAAGTTACCACTGGTTTTTCTATGCATTTATCTCAAGATAGGGTTCACGATAGCTCCATTTATTTTATGTCCTTTCTCATCCACATAATATATCTACTTACAGATGCACTGATTGCATTTTTTATCCTTCAAATGTTTAGCTTGTAAGCTGTTTTTAAGAATGCCCTCTGAAGGTGAGTTACAACCACAACGTTTGACTCCTCCAGACCAATTCAAAAATATATTTCCACAGATTCTTCCTTGTACCTTATACTTTTGCTGCTCAAGTTATAGGGCTGGTGTAGCAGATTTTTATAACAAAGGTCAAAATATACAGAAACAAGAGCTTGAATTGAATACTTCCAAAATATCGTCATTTCTTTAATTTCTGTTCCACTTTACTTTTGAGGAAGAAGAGCAAGATAGAATACAATTGATGCATTCTAGCTGCAACGATAAGGTAAAAAAAATTTAGAAATTCTCTGATGGTTTATAATTTTAATTTATATTTTTAGTAATAAAGTGTCAGCATTTCAGTCCTTCTTAAACACACTGATGAAAGCCCAAAGGGCTACAGTGTTGAAACCTTGATCCAGTGTCACTGGAAATAAAAGAAAGCATTTGCTAAATAACAAGCAAGCCTTCCTTACAGTTGGGTGTAATGAAATGCCACTGGAATTACTTCATTACTTCATTCATTAAAGGGTAGGTTTTGTTTCCTTACTAAAGAGAGATTGATCCATGTGCAAATTTCTAAAAGGAATCCAGACTTTCCTCTTAAATTTTATGCTCTCATTACTTGTCATCAGATTTGACTATTCAATTTGTGAATGTAAGTGAGTATGGTTATATAGTGGTGAGATTACATTTCTTTTACTGCAGAATAAGGAGCAGTTAAAGAAGAAAAAAAAACTAAAAGCAATTCAGGGATCAGTATAATAAAATATGTTTTCATTTAGATACCGTCATTGTAAGAACAACAAAAAGATTAAGATCATTTATAGAAGTGCTTGCATGTAGTCTGTTTGCCTCAGGCAAATCTTCTTGGGAAAGCAACACATTCATTGTGCCTGTAAATATGTGCATTTAGGTCTGCAAACTCTGCTGAGATGGAAACCCCTGTAGAAGAAATTTATTTATAAAGGGCCCTTGCAAAGATTTAGGTAGCTAACTACCCCACAGTCAGTATAGCACCAAGAGTGCATGCATTCCCACCATTCTTGAAACAAAGACCCTTCAAATATGCGTGGGGAACTGAGCTGTTATTTGGGCACAAGTATCTCTAATTGAGGACAATAATGACCCTGTGCTAAATTTAACATCAACCTTCATATAACAGGGCCAAAGAAAGCAATTCTTCCACCTATGTAGATATAAAACATTTTCTCACTATCCAATTTCCAATAAACTAAATCAACAGAGACTGATTTTTGTTTTGTGTACTGTACTGTAAATCAGAAATGATCATTTCAATCACTAGCACAATACTAAGTAAGCACTATCAGGACGAGGCCCACAACTGGAAACCATCTGTGTTTAGTTGTAGATCTCTTCCCATTTTGATCTAGGAATATTAGATGGTAGGTAATAGAGCTACTTATGCATTCTCTGTGMCGTTAGCATCGCCTTTGCAACGCATCTACACCTGAAAATAATTTTATCTCCTCTCTATATCTAGTAAAGTTGTCTGTTAGTATTACTAAAAACTCTACCTACAATTTTGGGATTCACATCACAAGTGAAATGCTATGGTAAGATTGTTGCTTATTTTCTCTTGCTTATGAAAACTCACTCTTTTCAATTTTTATAGAGCACTTATTATTTTCCTTTTTGAAATCATTCAGCTGAACCTATCCATATTTGATGTTTTGGATAGAGTTAGTCATATTTTCCTGTGAGAAAAGCATCAGTAGATAATAAAGGTAAAAGACAAGTCTAATATTGTGCTGTCAAAAGGAAGTGGTATTTGATAACTTTGTAGATCCTCTCTGTGTAAGTCTATACAGTACAAATGCTCTAAAAGGCATTGTGCAAATAATTCCTGACAAATTACTCATTCACCTCTATGACTTTCATCTTTCCTAAAACAAATATGAATAGATTATGATTTTCCTAAATATATTTATCTCAAATCATGTCTCTAATAATTTCTATAAATGTTTGTTCTATAGATTTGATTTATTCATGTCCTGTAAGTATTCAAAATTTATAGAAGTAAGCACAGTTATGCTTTGTATTTGGACAGCTATGCCTATACCTCTCTAGACTAAGTGGACACAAACTCACTATTTGATTTAGTGACTTTGCTCTAATGTAATATGAATTATTTAAATGAATTTGAATACCAGTGACTTTTCAGGAAATAGAAACTCATCAAGGTGTATACCACCTTCTAAGTAAATTCATTTTCAGAAATGAAAAACATATGATCTATTTTTAACATCAACATATTTCAAGTTTGTGAGGTATTGAATGTATGTTTTTAAGTAGCACTGAGGACTTGGATTATGAGCTTCCACAGAAATTAAATACACATTCTTTCTCTCTGTATGTGTAAGGGTCTGAGTGTTGCCTCTATGTCCTAAGCAAATTCTAGTTTGAGAAATTACAATTCCTTGCTTAATTTTCCATTGTTTTTACAAGGTAGTATTTTTCTGGCACTCTGGTTCTAATTTATTAAATTCTTTGCTGTTGCTCCACAGTGATGGCTACCTTTCAGTAAGAGGTGAGAAATTGTGTCTGAACTGTTTTGAAATACTTCCCAAGCAAATAGAAATTGTAAATACAACATATTATTAAATCTGAAAGAAAGTGTTCACCAGCTGATGTCTGAAAATACTCAGTCAAAACCAGTCAGCAGTTAGTTTTAAAACCAGTTATTTCTAAATCAGCTTTCAGGCTAAAATACAATAAAATAAAATAACCCCAAATTCTACATGTCAGTTACTCTTTCACTCTGAGCTTCTTCTCATTGACAAAACTCACTGCAGAGAGATCAAAGATTGTTGAACAGTAACTGTCACAAAACAAGTGTGTTAGTGAATGAAATGGTCAAGCAAGAGCAGCTAACTTTAAGTAAATTCAAACTCAGTTCTGTAACCAACTGTAAAGTAGATCAAACCACTGTCTAGGATTTTGACAATAGCATATTAGAGCAGGTTGCCAGCTAATAGGATGCCTATTTTGTAAGCTAGCCATCAAAGACATCTCTGCTTGCAAAGTAAACAAATCCCACTCTTTTCAAGCCATTTCCCAGTAACTCTGGATTTATTTCTTAGGCTCATTCTTAGGCTTTTGTTCATTGTTCCCACACTCATATATCCTAATCATCTTTGCAGTATCCAATGAGTTGATATTTACTTTCTTTTCTTTCAAACTACACAAGAATAAGTGATCACGGAGGAGTAAAACATATATAACATTTTGAAAACAGAAACATATGGAGTTTTTATGTTGTATGCATTTTGAACACCTCCAGGTTTTATCTTCTTTCTCTTTTAAATATAATCCTTGAGAAGGATTATTTGTTACTTTTTAGGAATGTAGGTGGGATTAACATAACGTGATTTACAAGAGATGTCCAGGGGAAAAACATTAGCTTGGAAATCAAGTGGGATACCGCACCTCTAGTGCAGCTGCAAGAAGTCTATTGTCCTGAACTCATCCTTTTCCAGGAATCTTCTGGTAATAGTCCATAAGAGCCCTCACCTTATATACCAACAGGACATTGGGGATGTGCTGGCAGCTGCTTCTCTGCCACCAGGACTATGAAGCACAAACACTCAGGCCCTAGGATCTGCCAGGGTTTAAAGCTTAAGGCTGCTCCCTGGAAATATTTGCTTAAGAGCAGACACAGGCAGAGGGCCTATTCTGATCCTTCTTATGGAAGTGACAAGCACAACTCTCCTTTCTCACGAGAGGAGAAAACAGAAAACGTTACTGGGAAACATCAGGGACAAATTCAATTCTTGATATGTTTGGATTGTTTTTAACAGGTTTTCTTACCCATTAGAAGTATCACTATAGRTATCAGTACCGAAAAGGGCTCAAAGACTAACAAACTATTAAAGAATAAGTCTGAAGTGCTTTTAAGACATTGCATGCAATAATATAATTTCCCTTCCATTTCTAAACATTGATTTGAACCTTCTAGAGATATTCATAGGTATTATATGGGTTCTATAGGTTCATAGGTATTAAGATATTTTTTGAACTCTACTATTGTCCACAAATTGGCATCATTATCATATAGACCTTAYAAAGTAAGGTCGAATAAACTCAAGTCTTACATCACAGGTGTGCACTTTAATCACAGTGTACTGCTTACTGTGCAGAAACACCATTCCCTGCCATAATGATCTATCATTAACTGTGTCTTGCCCTACCCATACACTGCAAGTAGATCCTGTGGCAGGGTCTATGAGGATGGACAGCTCAGTGGTTCCTTCCTTCTCAGTGGACTTTCAGGCAGGGTAAGGGCTGAATTGCACCTTTTCTTAGGGCAGTTTAGAGGAAAATAAAACAAAACATGGAGAAGAAAATTCATCCTGAACCTGAATATATTCTATAGCTGTGAAAACTTACTTATCTTTGTCTGACTTAGACATTCAGCATACAGGACTGTGCAGCTGGGTCTGTTGTATCTATGTAAACACACACTTATGAACAAACTGCTGCTTTCTGTGCCCCATCAGCACCAGCCCATACAGCTGGATATAGTTGATGTGATCATGTGTGTGTTTATATACATCCCAACCTATTACTCATATTCTGGCCAGCTGCAGGGTTCACCTGTGTGATTGATTTATATGCTGTTGAAAYCTGTAAGAGTAACTAAGGGAGAAATATCRAAACAACAGTTCTAATCACAGCTGGGCCGAGTGGCTGCTGCTGCCACCCTTTCAYGTGCTGAGAGATTTTCAATAAGTCAGTGATGATAGAAGTCAGCAAGATAATGTCAGCAAGATAGAAGAGGACCATGTAAGGAAAGAGAAACATTGCAGGACCTAGTTGCATACTGCTTAAGTTTGGAGGCAGTTGARTTTGCAAATAAATGATGAATGAACATTTTCCCCTCATGATGGACTAATGTAAGACTTACTCTCTCCCTATCCCTTATRGTGTTGGGCATGCCTAAGGGTATCCACCCTTAGGATGGTGTTGCAATGCCATGGTATGGACCATGGTTATGCACCTCCTAAGCTGTAGATAGGATTGGACACAGCAGTACTTTAATACTGCACATGATTTTCTTTCAGGCTCAGGGGGTTCATGTACTTCATGTCCCTCTATTCCTCATCTGTAACAATCCACTGTAGCTGATGCATTGCCCAGTATAGCTGATATCACATTACTAATAAAGGAAAGTTAGCACAGGAATTCTCTGTCTTTAGGGATCTGGCTGGCTAATGAATCAAACTTTATTTTGAAGAGCAAAGGAAGGGCTCTTCTGCAAATATTCAGTGGACKGCATATGTGCCTGAAATGGAGATGCTTGGTAATACAAATCTGTACATCTGGTTATATGTATTTGTATCATCAAGCATCATTCAGGATTGATGTATTTTAGAAAAATTACATATATGTTTTTATAGAATTGAGGAGTATCACCTACAACCCTTTGAAGTGATAAAATAATCCAGGTCAAAGTTTTTGCTTTAATTTCAGGAAATATGTCTGTGATTTTCACTGAAGGTGAAYGATTTGCATTTGGCTCTGAACTGTCAGCATTCTCAGCAGTAAAATGACTTTAAGAAGTAATACAGAAAAAAAAAATACCAAGAACTTATGGTTTTGTGAAGATGAACTAAACTTTCTGCTTAGCTCACTGCACTGGCCCACCTCACCCTTGTTAACATCCAAATCTTGGAATATCCTTCTCAGAGGTGGAAGGTTAGGTTAAAATGCAAATAATTGGCTTTACTTCTCATAGTCTTGCAGTGGTGTTGGAGACCACAGCTCCAGTCATACATATAAAGGCCATGTTTTGATCAAAGTCATTATCTTGCATCTTCAGGAGTTCACCAGAAAAGTTTTAGGTTGMTCAGGCACCAAAAGCTCCAAGACATTATACTGAAGGGTTTAAGCACAGTGTGAAATTACTCAAGGGAAAAAGTATGTCTCATATTATGCCATGGTACAATAGCATTTTTTAATTCAGGATCTCAAAGCACTGCAGAAGCATTGTAATTAAGTTTCCATCGCTCCATGAAATACAAAAGACTTTTAATGCCTTTAAACAAGAGAACAGAGGGAGAGACAGACAGAACAGACAGAAGATGTACGAATACACGTTACAGCAAAAGTAAAAATTGTATTTCTTTCTTTAATGTATAATAATAAGAAAAATATGCACAGTATAATTGTTTTTATTTATTTTTTATAAAGAAAAATCTTTCTCCTTCCCTTCCTAATTATGGGGCAGATGCACACCAAGGTATGAGTAGCTACAGAGTCCAGCATCAGCCACAGCAGAGTAGATTAATTCCATAAATGTTTCCTTCCCCTCATCTTCCAGAATTTTACAGAGGGTCTTAAATTCTGTTTTCGTTCACTGTTGTCTCCTGATTTAGTGCTTCTRTTTACCTTTCTTGACATACTTTCAGTCTCTCAGCTGTGTGTTGATTACTTTTTTGTTATGATTGTGTGCACTGATCTCAGTAGAAAGAGGAAAAAAAAAACAGAAACAAGATGTGTTGTATCAGTTGAAGACTATGAAATACAGTGTGAGATGCGCTTTATGCCAGACAAAATGTAATCAATGAACTAGATGAAAGGAGGCTGATAAATAACTCTACTTCATCTGGTTATGAAGTTAMTTAAAATTAAMGCATAAAATGAAATGATTTTGTTGTCTTGAAGAATATTTWGTTCTTTCCTCTTCTCTATTACCTGAATAGTCCACTACGAAAACTGTCATCTGGAAACATCTTTTTTTACGTTAGAATTCGTTTTAGTCGATTGGTTGGTTTTACCAGAGCAGAAGGCTAGGAAAATTTCAAATGAAAAAAAGGCATTTGGAGACAAAAAGAAGAGTCTCTCCATTTATACTAGGGAGACCTATCTTTGCACTCTGCTTATTCAATGACTATTGAATTTGGGTTCAGGAAGTAACACTTCCCACCAAGCAGCTCCCACATGAATAGTTGGAGATTCTTTCAAGGAGAATTTGGGGAAACACTTTATTTCTCTGACTCTATTTATCTCTCTGACTCTAAACAACTCAAATGTCCCAGRTTTTCTTTGCCTAGTTGTCTCTCTCTTTTCAATGTCTATCCATTTAAGCCATGAGATGCAAGAACTGTGTCTGTTCTATGTGTTCATGCACACAATGAGGACCCAATGAATCCATTGTGGAATCCTTTTATTGATGCTGCGAAAATACTATTTTGAAATAGTAAAAACAGCAATAATATAAAATTCATTCAGTCAAAAGGTCATCCATCCTCTATTTCAGACATCTCCATGAGGGTGACACGACACTGCTGACACATGTCCACAGTATCAGATCACTTCTCCTCACTTATTTCTGTTTGTAACCAGGTTAGCTAATTCAACTTGAAACTTCATCTCCTGATAATCTATCAAGGGGACTGATACTTAAAGGGATATTTAGTTGGTACATAACATTTAGTTGGTTGATATTGGTGCTTAAATTCAGCAGTTTTAAATGTATTTTTTTCAGCAGCATTTTTAATGTATGGCAGACCTACATCTGCTTTATGGTGAAATTTTTCTTCATAGAGAAAAATATATGTACCAATATATGTAGAAACATGTATTGTTCAGCATTTTATATGCTTATCTATCAGTATGTTTACATTATATCATTAGAATGAGTTTTAACTGTCTCATATATTTTATGTGTTTTTTATAAATCAAAATAGATGTTCTTGCAGCAAAMATTGAAAGACTGAGTACCTAAACCAAATTCAAAACATACTTCTGAAAACTACAGTGCCTGTAATTACAAAATGTGCTGGTTACAGTTTCCTCTGAAATCTCAGTCCTTCACTTGATAGACTGGAAGACAAAAAATGGGAGACATTTACTCTGTCAGCTCAGGCCTAGTTCTGTAAATACTAGTTTCTCCTGAGAAAATGTATCCCTCCAAATTGTCTATTAGATAAATCTAGAACCTTTTCCACCTCTCATTGACACTATATTAAACCATGAGTMACCAGCCAAGCCCGCAGTTTGCAGTTCTCAAAGAGCAAACAGTCCTCTAGTTATTCTCATTTCGACAGATTTTGCTCTAGCAAGTGTAACTTGGCCCCAATTTCCAATCATGTTACTGAGATCTTTATCTTGCCTTTAGAGTAATGTGTTCAAATAACCTATCTCCCCTAGCTAACAGAGATATCTTTGTGGATGGGAAAGAAAAAGTTGCAATGCTGTCAAACTATTCAGTCTTTGTCTCTCTTTTTTTTTTGGTTTGGTCAGCTCCTCATTTGTAATGCGGTCATCTTCTCAACACCCTAGTGCTTTAAATGCACATAAGTACAAAAACTAGCATGCGAACAATAGAGAAAAGCTCATTTACATAAACAATGGCAACCTGATCAAGCTCCTTAAAGTTCTATCTAATCTATTCAAATACATTTTCTGCATCTGAAGTAGCATCCAGGTGCCTGGAGATTGGAAGGTCTGAAATTGCCAAACCATTTACTGCAGTAAAAATGAGTGAAAAACAAAACCAGACATGGTCACYGGCTAAATTTAGATGAGTCTAAATGCAGATGGGTTATGAATACAGGCCATCAGTGGCAAGGGGAATGGGAGCAACTATATCACCTCAAATTGAGGATGCAGTTAAAAGAAGGTTTTGCAACATAAAACCTAAAACTCTACAGTTGCTTCCAGTGTGATGCAATCAGAGAAAGCTTCTCCCTTGATTCCATGCTACATTTTTTATTTTTAAAGTAGATTAGTCTCCATACTGCGCACAATTATATGTGCAACTAGAAACAACTAAAACCACGCTGGAAGCTCAGGATTCTTCTATTTTCAGGTCAGGAGAAGGTTTACTCAAAGTTGGATAACTGCAGACTCCTTTCTGTCCCTCAGCTTCCTTCACTATGTAAATACAGAGATATACCTATATTCTCTCCCTACTAAGTTCGTGAAAAATGGGAAGGAGATTCTCTGATAGAGGTCACAGTGTCACTTTGGTTAATGATGACTGTGCCATATTATATTTAAAGTACTGTACAAAGTACATTCATGTTTCATAAAATACAGACAATATGCATACAGGATCATCACAAGTAAGGTGTTACCTTCTCTCCCAGTTTGCTGCTAGCAGTGCTGAACTGCTCAAGTTATAGGTCAGACTCTGCTGACAGATTCATTTCACAAAAATATCAAAGCTGTGGTTTTTTAAACTCACTAAAAAGGCAAATAAAGTAAAACCATAGAATGTAGAAATCTAACTTGYGCCGTTCAAAATATTTTATGTAGTTAAGTGACATTTTTTAAAAAGTTCACCCTGCTCTGTACATAAAATGCTGTTATTTTAGGAAGCAACAGCATGTCAGGTACATATGCCACTGCATTCTTTGCCTCCTGTAGCATATTAAGAGTAGAATCAAGAGTAAGCCCTTTCTTAAAAGCAAATGAAACAAGTAGCAAAAAGGTAAACTTCCAGGTAGCCTACAAGGCAAAACTGTAAAATGGAGGAGGTATCTATAACATCATTTGCGGGCATAGTTCAATCAATGAATACAAGAATTAATCTTCTTGTTGTAGCTATGTAATACTGCTTGATAGTCTTCTCCACTTGTCCTACTACCTTTCTAGGCCATGACAGATCGGTTCATCTCCTGTCTAGTCTGCACTGCTCTTTCTTCCACCTTCATCTTCCCTCCTGCTCCCACCACAAAGCCATTTCCATTTGGCCTTCATAGAAGTCATTCATTGTAKGAGCAGCTCCTTTTTAATCAGAGCACTGCCTCCATCTGAACTAGCTGGTTAAATGACTAAGGGTCCATTAAGTGAATTATTTCAAGCTCTCACCCCTTTCACAAATCTGCTCCTAAAGCAACACAGCCAGCAATAATTTTGAAGCACCTATCAGTATGGTAAGAGAAGCAGACTGCACTTTACAACTAGCAATTAGCCTTAGGGCTTTAGGTATTTTTCTTTTCTCACTGCAACTGAACTTTCAGGATGTGCTGGGAAAACAACCTGAAAAAAAAAAAAAAAAAGGAAAATATAGACTTGTCCAGAAAGCCTGGTTTGGTGCCTGACTCTGCCAGCTTGTCCTTACTCTCGCACCATATTATAATATTTAGTAACATTTGCTATTGCAGCAGTAATGGGACTTTCTGGGAAATTATGGTCCAGCAAGAGCAACTACCAGATACCTTCACTGCTGTTTCCACAAACCTGTTATCTCTTTCTCCTCACTTAAGGTCATAGAGACCTTTGGAAAATGTAGAGGTGCAGAGGACAGGGAGGTACGAAGTGCATTTTGAGTACTAAATTACCCTATAATTTTATTTTAATAAATTACAGTATTTCTGTGTTGTGATGGCAGTCAGAACAACACCTAGAAGTATGTGAAATAAAATCCTCTCTAACAGTGGCATGTCCTGTACTTGAGCAGTCTAGTCTGAAACAGTAGGATTCAGAAAGAATCAGAGACAAGTTTCCTGCCTATTCAATAATGACATGCTCTAAGCAATGTTTAGATTACTACTTTAGCTTCTTTCTCTTTAGCTCAGCATTCTCATTTGTAACATTTTTTTTCATTTTCTTCTTTTTTACCAGAATTTCTTAATTTTTTAGTTTTTATTATCTAAATTTTATTATATCAACTTTCTGTCAGCCTTCTCCCTCTCTCCACTTTGTCTTTTCTCCTCTCCCCAGGATTACRCAGGTGAATTGCCTTATCTCTCTTTTGGCTACATCCTACTTCATCCTTCTCTGTTTCTTTTTCCAGCTCAATTCATATGCTTTGTGATACAGCTTTTATCAGCCTCACACGTACTGTTGCTATTGCTTGTTTCCAATCATCTGTTTATATGTCATCAAGTACAGCATGTGCTCTTGGCAGAACATCTGCAATTACTAGATAGTTTCTCTTCTAAAAATGTAGGGTGTTACCAACACTGATATAATTGAACTGAGCTATATCTGGACTGTGATTTGGTCCTCCCTTGTGACAGTGGCTATAGGGAACAAGAAGACGCATGATCCTGCACAGCGTGCTGAGAGAAGAGATGAYGATTTCTTAGCAAGACTTAACCAAGTGTAGACTTAATGTGTTATAGCCATTGAGCTTTGCTGTCASTGGGGTAAAAGCTGCCTGCAAAAATGAGAGGGGGAAGAGTTTGACTGGGCATTATCGTTCTTAGTTTGTTATGGAAGAAAGGATACTTAAGAAAAGTGAGTGCTACTTTAAGGGTTGTTTTTCTTATTTGCCAGTGATTTACTTTTTGCCAGTGATTTTTTTTGAGGGATATTGCTTAGAAGACTTTCGAACTCAAATTAAGTTTTTAATGCAATACACAAGTACTTCCCTAATCATACTGGAAGTTACTAGCAATGATCACTTTTATTCATAAATGGAACCATTAATTATTGGCATCCTTTTCTGGTTATCACTTACTACAGAATAGGCAGTAGGATTCAGTAATTCTTCAGTATCTTTTAGCTGACAGTTGTAGACCCCATGCTGTTTTACAWACCAAAATGAAAGAAATACATAGCAGCTGTGCAAAGGCAGTCCAGTCCAAGGTGGTCAGCATCAAAGCAGTTTCAGGGTTCAGATATAGCATTCTTCCATTAAAAGATYTTCTCAAGTCACCTTTGTGACTGAAAGAGATAATCAGACCAACATGGAGTCAGAAATATTTCAAGCTTTGAGATGCTGTCGACCAATAACACAGACTCAGGAAGCTTGGAGCTGTCATTGTGAGTTTCAGTGCGTGAGTTTCAGTGCATGTAGAAATAGTTCATATCTAATTATACGGATATATACTTACAATGCATGAATCACCGCTTTGACTAAGTGACGTGACTGTGCTGAAGTGATGAAGTCCTTGAGTCTGCTTGACAGTAAAGTACATGTGCTTCATGTACTTTTACCCACTGAACATTTGTTTTAAGAACTGAAAAGGATAAGACAGAAGTGGTAACTCTGAGGCAACTTTTGAGAAAAAGCATTGCATTCCTTTTCGTCAACGACCTCTTCAGACATTACAGATCAAGCTTTTGATCATCTGCCCTATCTGGAATTCATTTTAATGGGGGATTCCCATTTAAATTCATTCCTAGAGAATACTTCCTGTGACTGTCATTACAGCTGTGTTTCATCTAGGATTATATAATTCAAAAATATCACTGATAACGCTGAGCTACTAGAGAGCCTTCATTTGTGTGACAGAGGAGTTGAGCTACAAGAAAAGAGGAAATTGGTTGCTCACATAACTACGTTGAGGAATTGTTTCACTTCATGTTTGAACTGTGTTTTGTCATCCCTGTTTGACTATAACAGTGGCAGTGGGGCAAAGTGGTAGTTTGGGAGTACTCTATTTTTATGGTATGTTGATCCATAGGTCAAGCAATGTACAGCAGASTTTTTTTCTAAGAGTTGCCTGGCTGCCCATATTTATGATTTATACTGAATCAGCCCACAGGTCTGCAGCAAGATTTCTCCTATTGCTGTCTGGATAGAGGTTCTGATGCTTCTAGAGAGAGAGCTTCCAGGTGGCTTTAAAGCTTTTACATCTCCCTGTCATTAATTGTAATTGATTAGCTTTCTTTTTCTGACACATTCCTGATCAGCTCCAGCACATCTTTCTTTTGTCTTACACAAAGATTTTTCTCCCCTTATCTCTGTTAGAAATCATAAATAGCAGGTGTGGAAGTAAAGAGCTTCCTTCATGAACTCAAGCTTTTCCATTACTACCTAAATCTCTTGACCTTTAAGAAACCTTGGTTTCTATATCTGTCTTTCCATCTTCCTTTTCACTGACCTCCTGCTCCTTAGGACTCCAATAGAATTCAAGGATTTATCATCACCCTCCCTCAGTTCTCTCTTCATAGCTCCCTTTGCTTTCTGCAATCACAGTGGTTGCAAGTAGTTACAGAGCTTCCAGCTGTCACCGTGCCACAGTTTTATTTTCTCCATGGGGAGACATATTTGTCTACCTCTGTAACACTTAAGTATATATTCATTTTTGTTTCTTAGTAGTTGCATTTTCTGTTCTAGCATTCTTTATGCCTGTTAATTTTATTAATTTCTAGCTAAGACAGACCAATTTTGTGAGCTCACATTTGTCCTTATCACTCCATTCACCTCCTCTTCTTTGACCCATTTAATGCTTCTCACTCTTAGCAATTACAGGTCTAATTACATGGAAGAAACATTGAAGCATAGCAGACTGGAAGAACTGCAGTTCATTGCTGACTGCACAAACAAGACTGCTGCAGCTACATAGGTATGTGTGTGTGTGTGTGTGTGTGTCTGTATCTGCATATATGTCTGCATGTATGTATGTATGTATATAATACTTCAGCATCAACAGTTGTCTTCAGGACAATGATTTGGTAATCATCTAGTCACCCAATGTATCATTCAAAAGCTAGCTCTATAACCCTTTCCCTTCCTTGATAGAATAATATTTTTTATTACTACTCAAAATTTCAATTTATAGATACCATATTGTTAGAGGAGCTGGCTTCTTCTCAAGTTGCGGTCTTTATCTTTTACTTAGATAAAAGTACACTTTTGGATCCCCAGTAGGTAAAGCAATCCCTCATTCCATGTTCTGAACTGTGGACTTAATAATCAAAATATACAAAATAGCCACTCAGTTAGAATAATGTTGGAATTCTGGAACATTTTATTGCTGCTGTATGTTCCTCAGTAAAGGATAATTTCAGTCCCAGCAGAGACTATAATTCACTGGGAAATGAACTGTTGCTCATCGTCGACACACTATAAACCAGTTAGGTTGTAATTGTCTTCCTGCTGCTGCTTTTACTCATGAAGTAGTCCCAGTGGGATTGCTCACAAGAGAAGTTGTTTCTCAGGCATAGAAGGCAGGGTCATGCCTTTAGTTAGGTAGTATAGGAGACTAGTATAGCTTTCTCAAGATGAGGCATTCTAGACAGACATCAATAATAGCAGCAATAATAATAATAATAACCCTGATGACAATTTAGCAGCTAATGCTAGCAGTGTGCTCAGCGGTGAATGCCAATTATTGCCAGCCTTTGAAATAACAATGAAAAAAATCGCAGAGGAGATCTCCTTGTTCTCTGCTTCTTTTCCTTTTTAATGTCATTCAAGAGATGCAGAAATGGTTTTGTTAGAGGAAAAAGTGCACAAAGTGTTCAAAGCAGGTACAAGGAGCTCTGGTCTGCCTAGGCCTTTTTCTCTCCTTGCTCTACACTCACTCAAGCAAAACATTACAGTGAAAGAGGTTTTTGTTGACTGCAGTTTGACACCTCAGTGTCCCAAGTCTACTTGGACCTTCAACATCTTATGATGACTCAGAGGTCTAATTCTGCAAACCATCTCAGCTGGAGTGTTACCTTCCTTTACAGGAACATATATTGCTCTCCATGGAAACTTTTTGATTGAGCTTCTCTTCTAGGTCAAAATAAAAATCCTACATTTGTAATCCCTGACACCCATATGAGCAATGTGAATATCTGAGGAAGGCAGCCACCAGACAGCCTGAAGCTTCCCATCCTTGCTCTTCCTCAGACAGGCTGCTACACTAATCAAATTCAGGAAAGACTATACAACTACAAAGGATCATCTTCATAAAATAAGTTTGCTCATTATGAGTATTAACAGCAGAAATATGCAGCTGCAAAACAATGATTGCTTGGTTGAGAGTCTTACGACAAAGAAGGTAGTTGCTAACGACAGGAAAAAAAGAATGTGATACGAGGATGAAGCCCTCGCTACAAGAAGTCCTTCACTTGAGAGCATATCTGATTCCTGCCAGATTCTTACTCTCTAAACTAATACGGAAATTAAGATCTTAATTTCTTCTGCCACACTGCATATGCTTCCTCTCATCTGGTATATTTTTTAACAAACAAACTTCCTCAGCCCTGTCCTCTGCAAAAGAGAGAAGAAAGAAGCAGATCCTTTGCCCCCCAAAGGAGCTTTATCTTTGTTAACACAACCTTACATTGTCCCCCTGAATAATATAAAATTTGTTTTGTTGTGCCCTGCAGGGCTTCTTTGTCCCCAGAATCCTTAGGCAATGGCAGTACCGAGCTGGCACGCTGTAGCAGAAATGTCATTTTTTAATTATGTGATTCTGAGGGGAATCTATTATCTACTGCTGAGATGCTGAAATCAGACGATTTATCTCCAAGGCAGCTCTGTCTACAATCTAGAATATTTATCTCTTGTCACTGCAGGAAACAGAATGAAAGGATGTTTTTATTTCTGTTGCCTTATGTTTATAAATTTATTCTTTTAAGATTTTGCAAGTGTGGGGAGGGGAGGAGGGCAGAAAAAAGGTGGAAGGTGGAGAAAAGTTAAGTTCTAATGCTTCTCCAGGTTCTCTTTTCTTGATCTCCATTGAAAGTCACCCAAGGTCAGAAGGGATCTAGCTGCCCTTCATTCATTCACGTCCTGAAGAGCTCATGTGACAAGGGTTACTAGCTTTGATATTGGTCACTGCACTGGGGACTCAGAGCATCAGAGTGCTGCAAACACTGCACAAGTGAACAGCATCAACAAATCAGTCAGGCAACCTGTTTACTTTAATTAACATAAATATTAACTGCTGCTTGACATTTCAGGCTATATGTCTACTAATTTGAAAGCACTTTTATTTCTCACACACTAGGTATTTTCACTTAAATGTAAACTAATATACCTACCAGCTTATTCTCAATGATTTTAAATTATAACTATTTCTCCCCTAAGGTATCAAAGCAAATGAAAGAGTTTAGTCCATGTTCTTTTTTTTATCTGCAAAATTCATTAGACAAATCATTTCGTGAGGCAGGATCAGAGCTGCCAGCAGTTCATGTCTATTAACAAAAAGGTACGTTCCAAGTGCTTTTAAACAATACTGCTCRGATATATTTTAAATTAATATTAATTTTCTAGGTCTTATGAAAGTTTACTTATGAAATGGGGGAGGCATACAGAAGGGAAAGGAATGTTGGAATATCCCCAGCCAAAATTGCAATAGTTGCATTGCCCTCTAGTGCATACATGAAAACATGACGCTTTTTTTTTTTTTAATTAAAAAAACCTTCCAGTCTAAATTATTGAAATGAAACCTTTAATGCTGTTTGATGGTTTGCTGCATTTAAATTTTAGACAAACATTATAAACAGTTTGTTCTTTGCAATACATGACAAATTCTTGCATACCACAATCTCTTCTGGCAAATCTGAGAAGCATCGATTTACTTCATATTGCTAGCAGAAATGCTATGCATATTCTCTCCAAAATAAATACAGAAGAATATTCAAAACAGCCTCATCCCTGAAAAATCAGTCCCTGAAATTCACCTGAAGTTCATCATGTTTATATCAGAGTGTACCTATGATCCATCAAATGTGATGGCAAAGATAAGTATTCAAGAGTATGTCRTTAGTATGTCTGTGTACTGGGAAGTGCATCACTGCTTCTCCCACACACAGAAAGATCAGCGTGTCGTAAAGCACAGGGACAGGCAGAGTGCAGTTGAGGTGGGCATAAAAAATGCATACCAAGATGAAAAGCATTGTAAAACACCAAAACACTTGAAAGGCTATGGATCTACTGCTATAGAAAAAAAATATGAACAACTGCTAAGATGTAAGACCGATTAAGTTTCTGGGCAACTGATAGCGGACTACCTACTCCTAGATGTTATATGTAGTTCTATAGTGATAACATAGGTGTATTATATCTAGTRGAACTAAATTGTCTGGTATCACATTAAATTAACATGAAAAAACACTTCATTTTATCATTCATTTAAGAGAAAAAAAAMCAATATTTTACAGTGAGGAATATTTTAGAAATGTACCTGTATAATATGCTAATATTATATTTTATGTACTGAAGAATAGACAGTGTTTTTGTACTTGAAGGATACGATGATYTGATATCATCACCTTTTTGCTGCATAGTCCTTCAAAATATAATATTTTTAGAGGCTTTCTGTGTTCTGGTTCATAAGATACTATCAAGCAACTTGTTAACCCTCCACAAAGAACACAGGGAGAAATCACAGTTCATCCCATTGCCAGACTTTCTAGGCTTTCACTTTAAAGGCCAAGGCAACACAATAAATATAATCATATCTGTTATCATTTTTCAGATGACAGACTGAAGCATACACTCTTAGATATGCAAGATAGCCATGTGCTWGAGTAGCTATGCTGTTCTACAATGCAACAGCAGAATATATGCAGAATATATGTATTTATGTTGGTGCAAACCAACACTGTCCCTAGGTTCACTTGTAGAATCCCAGAAGTCTAGATAGGATTGAAATTTGAACAGCAGAGGAAGAGAAAAGGATAGTATAAAGATACATAGCTTTAACTGCATCATGGTAGTAGGAATGTAGTTTTGCAATATAGTTTTGCCACTATAGAGTTAAGAAATATATATATATATGGAATATAAATATTTAATTGATGATTATTATTAATAATTACAATATTTTATAATAAAATCATGATTATATCCCATTTTAATAATCCTTAGCTACATTGTTGAAGCCCTGTGTGATGCAGATGATCTACATTTGTAGACAGGCTGAAGAATTGCCCTTCTTGTGAACGGATTCTTAGTTTCATTTCCCATTAATGAGGTTTCACCTCCTTTCTTGTGTTACTTCGCCAGAAGCAGCATGGCTGTCACTGAAGCAGGATCTAACCGCTCTTCTAATTATCTTGCTCAGCAATTTCCTCCCTCTGCTTGGAAGGGTTGAACACTGCAGTACCACTGGGAGCATCCAATCTTGATCTCTTTTTTTCTGGATAATTACAGAAATTCAGTCTTCTGAACTCGGTCTATTCATACCTTGTAGCTTTACTAAATTCCTTTAAAGCACAGGGAGTTTGTATTATTGAAGAAAAAAGTCAGTGCAGTTAGGAAACCTGGTAGAAAGTGCTCTAAAAAACAATTAAAATATATAACATCATAGATAATAACCTGAGATGAATACATTTTATCGATGGAGCATCTTGAATAATTTTATGCCTTACATGACTGATTATGCATAGGATCACAACTAAGGTTTTCAGAGGATTTGATTCCTCTATTTTTGTCTTTAAAGCTTTCAAAATATTAAGGTTCCTTTCCCTTCCATTCCAATCTTGGACAAAGGGTCAAAGTATTCAGCTATGTCAAGGGAAAAAAAGTGTGTCCAATTCAGGCATTTAACTTTACCTCTTACGTAAGTCTCAAGTATGTAAGTTCAAGATTTCTAGTCTCCCCAYCTAGAAAAGGTAAACACTTTCWCTGAGATTGTCTTATCTTCYATATCAAGTATGAGGGAAACATCAATTTTCCTTTCCTGCTTCTTGGTTTCTTTCACTACCAGTTGATTCTTTCCCTCCCTAATTCTCAAAATTCAATTTATGGGTCCTAACCCAGGTTTACAGACTTTATCTTTGTAAAAGGTTTTGAGGATCTTCCATTGTCTACCTGAAATCCATATGGCTTATTTTTTCCTCCATGAAAGTAAAACATTGACTTAATGCTGTTGATGATGAAGATAAAAGAAATTTATTGGAACGAGTGTATTTCCCTCTAAAATTTTGTTTTTGCTCTACTGGTATTTCCTACTGATACATATTTTTCCAATATAAACTTTTGGCTAACTCTATTTACACTAACATGCCTCACATCAGAGACAAACTGTACTTTCCTATACCTCATTCTGGGAAAGTGAGTCAAGAATGTTTTTAGTTATTCTTTTCTTTGAAAGAGCTGGCTTTAATTTGAAAATGTAATGTGTCTATAGGAAAAGCTGTTGACTAAAAGGACTAAAGATACTCACATATTCCCATCACTTAATCATCAAAGCCTTAAACTAGGGACATGAAATGGTGAAGACTTTTCAGGCTTTACCAATTTGGAATGTCTGGCTAAGAGTGTGCAAGGCTTGAGAATCTGCATTTTCTCCACATGCCATGAGTTACAGTCCCCTGTACCACTTGTCATACCTCAGCCCCCTTCTTACAAGAACCTGACAACACAGTTTCTTGCAGCCCTGGCTACACTCAAATTGCACTCTCACAGCACTACCTGATGATACAGATTAGCAGTCATGATCTGTGGATCATGTTAAGTCCATAATTCTGTAAAAACATTATTAAAAAAAGGAACAAAACAGGAAGGCAGGATGCTTCTTACTGACCTCAGCATTGGTGTATATGATCATAAATTGATGTTCTGATGAAGTTATTTGATTTATTTGCCCTTTCCCAGGTCATACTCCATGAAAAATTCCCATTCAAAGAAGGATCACACACTGTAAGATTAAAGTTTGTCCTTAAACGATGTGTCCTTAAACGAGGTGTAACATGTCCCTAGTTAATGTGCTATTCCATGTAATACTGATAGGGAACACTGTTAGTGCTCCCAGGAAACCTAGACTTGTGCCAGCCATCCCTACCAGGGTGAATTTCACCCTGAATTCTGCTTAATTGGCTTTACTGGGGAATGGTTTAGAGGATAGTTTCCCTTAGGTTTTATCACATGTAAGACAGAGTGAAAGTTTATGTAATGAGAACAGCAAAACAAAACAAATGTGAGATACTTTGCCAATGGCTCAGTGCTGTCTCTTCTTCACAACATGCTGCTCTGTAGCAAATGTGCGGTCAAGTAAATGTAAAGTAAAGTAAAATCAAGTACCGAGAAGGGAAATGTAAACTGAAAGTTTTATTGCAGTGATTGATTCTAGCTTTGCTAACCAAAATCAAAAGGGCTTGGTATGAGATTGGCCTTAGGCTAGGATTTCTTTCTTTATTTATTTTTTTTCATTGAAAAATACCAGTCTTGGAGGTCACCAAAGATTCTTGAAATGCTCAGTTGAACTCATGCTGCAAAGTATGTTCCTGGTGAGATCATGCTTGACAAAAGCTAATGAAAAGATAAGAAAGGTAAGAAATAGATACAGTACACAGCAGGTCATACAATAAGATCTATACTGCAGACATTAGATTTTTTTTCAGATCTTGCAGGTACTGGTACCTAATCCTAAGGTAGTATTGAGAAAGTCTAGCCATAACTGGATTAATATTGTCAAAGAAATGTTGCATGCTGTTTTTGCAGAGAAAGTTAGGTCCTCACAATCAGGAGGAGCCATGTGGGASCTGTTTACACATCAGACACACTTGATATAAAGAACACATTAAAAAAATGCAGTAAACATCAGTCAGKCTAGTTCTGTGAAGTTACTCATGATTTTCATTGGAGAAAAAGTAAATTTCCAAGGAAGTGCCTTAGACTGCAATATATATTTTGTGTGTGTGTTAGACTCCAACCTCAATTTTGCTCTTAATCTTGGACAAACTCACCTTCTCAAAATAAGACATTTCATCTGTCAAACTCCTACACATTGCCAGTGACATCTAATTATTCCAATCTTACAAAGATGATGGGAAAACAAAAGAGAGCGTGGGTCATGCAGAAAAAGAAAATAATTGAGTTTGACATTTTCTTTCATTCTATTTCTGTATTTCTGCCATTCTGAGAACCTGACAATTGCACACTTAGTAGAATATAGAGATACCATATAGTCCTGTGACTGTGTCCCACCCTGGTCAAAATTTACAGTGTGGGGACACTGCATAATTGGCTTAACCCTAAAAGAAATCAGCCCTTTTTTTTTTTTTTTTTTTGACTTCTTGGTACATAACGCAAAGCACAGCTTATTTCATTGATTTTCTTGCAGAGATGACGGTCTTTGTCCAGCTACCTTAAAAAATCAAGTTCCTCAGGTTTCCCAGAAAATTAAAGATAGTTCACGGTTATTCACAGTAACTGTTCACCTCTCTGGAGCAAAGCTGAAGCTGTCACATTCAGAGGTGTAGAGATTTCCAGAACCTGAAGACTTCCTATTTTAGATAGCACAAGGAATATACCACGCTTGACAAAACAATATGCACTTACAYGTGTTTCTTTACCCTAGCTTTTCCTCTTGATCATTTCTGAAACAACTTACAAGGGCCATAAAAATAAACAAGAGTGCATTTTATTTAGCACATTAGTACTAAATTTAAGCCACTAATGTTTCCTCTGCTCAGCAGAGAGGAAAGGGTTTTGCTTGGTTGAGAAGGAATTTCTGAAAAAGCATGTTTTGCAAATGACAATACAAACCCCAAGTGTTTAATGTCTTTATGGCTTCAGCCTTTGCTAAGAATGTCAATAGAAATTTGACTTCTAACATAAATGAAAGTTGTGACAACGAGTTAAAAATTCAGGTTAAAATGAAACCACTGTTACTCTGTCTTCTGGCAACTACATTTCTGTATTAGATTAGTTGCCTCAGGTTATTCAGCATGATTTCCAGCTATTGTAACAATATCTTGAAGAAGGATTAGAAAWGAGGAGCTAAGATAGCATAGACCAACTGGATTCTCAGAACACTGGAACAAATTAATTAAAAAGATTATTTGTAATGAACAAAAAATTAAGAGGAGATGAATAACATTTGACATGAATTTGTCAGGAACCATTGTAAACCGATCAAAATTTCTTCCACAACCTACTACCCTATTGTAGATAAAAAGAAAACAATATAGGGCTTATAATTGGGTTTCAATAACCCCCTGCTATCTCTTCACATAGCAATTCAAAAAGTAAGCTGGGAAAACCATCTAAATAAAGTCATTAGACAGATCTCACATAACTTGGAAAACCACTGTCACAAGGCAACTACCAGCTGTTACACGATGTCAGGCTGGAAAGAAGCATCAAATGGAGCCCTGGACATGTCTGTTCTGAGCTTGATGCAACTTAATTTTCTCTTTAATGACTTGCTTGACTGAAAACAGTCCACCGATTATGTTTTCAGATGACACACAGGTCAGGAGGGAGATAAGGAACCGCAGAAGCAGGATTTGTATTTAAAATGATCTTGACAAAATTGGGAAGGAAAAAAGAGTGAGTATATACTTTAAGAAGAACAAATACAATGTTTTACTTTTTAAAAGCCACTAATAAGAATGTTGTTCCTTTTTTCTTCTTCCTTTTATTTTGGTGGTATTATAATTTTTTTCTTCTCCTAGGACATTTTTGCTGTTCCATATCTCATTGATAGAAACAATCCTATTCAGACTGACTTGAAATGCACTTATTTGAATAGGAGTCATGAACATTAATTAATTCCCACTTACCTATTAGGGGCAGGGAAAATTCTCTTAAAATACAAAAAGACTGAGTAGACTGTARTGGGCAAATGTCCCTTCTCTTACGGGCAGAAAAGATGATTTAAAATATCCTTGCCTGCCTGAGCTTTCATTGCATCATTTTTTTAAAGCTTTTTTATTATTATGTTTGAGCAGACATTCAATGGACTCTGAAATGAAAGATGAGGGAAGGAAGGATGATACCAAGGTATTATTCCAATTATTGTAAGTTAAAGTTCTCAGCAAAAGCAATCTGTAGAAACTCATTATCCAGAATAATGGTAAATAGTCTTGACACTGTATAAAAGGCTGGCATCAGCTTGCCTTACTACATACTGTCAATTCTAGGAGAGCAGAGAATTTGAAACCCAKGGTGAGCAGTCATGAGGCTCTAGTTTCTAATTTGAATGTAACACACTGTGTAAATGTTCTTTTATTGTGGTTCTTGTTGTTGTTGTTTTAATACAGAAAATTTTTGTGATCTTTTTATTAAAAAGTCCGGACCAACTAAACCTCTTCTTAGAGATATTTACCCAGAGCCTTTATAAACGTCTCCAATGACAGAAGCTCCAAGTCCCCCACATACAATATGTCCCAGGGTCTAAAAGCTTGTACTATGGGGAATTGTTTTCCCTTATTTGTCCTGAACTTCAGGTTCATACTACTATATCCATTCCCTTATCCAATGTAGTCATAAGGACCTTTCAAGTTCCTTCTCTTTACATTTACCTTTTCCTTTACATTTTCTTTCTCCCCTTAATCTTCTGTTCTCAGAGCAAAAAAGCCCAGATTCTCCATTTTTTTTTCTGTGTAGGGCATCTTTTCTAAACTTCTAATTATTCTTGACTTTTGCACATGAATGTCTCCTGATCCACAACATGGTGTCCTACCCTCCAGCAGGTGCCTGAGGACACCCTAGCAGAGCATTTCATGTATCTTGGGGATAATAATTCTCTCTGTACATTGAAGTATGAAAGTGCCTTTTTCAGAAATATCCACAAGTTTACCCTGGCCATTTGCATCACTTCCCAATGTACAATTYTCTTGAGCATTCAAACTATGTGAATGGTAAGTCACTACTGGATTTTCTCRGAACAGAACAAATACATATACCCTTGGCAGATTTGGGAGGTTAGCTCAGTGGCCAAGTATCTCAAGGGATCTATCCAACAAGCAGTATTGATGAAGCTATGCCAAGTTTTTCCTTCTCCATCTGGTTCAGTCCCTCGACAATCTCTTATCATGCTCCTCTGCATATAACACACACATATGGAAATGCAAAGGTATCAGTCTGCCTTCTTTCCTTATAAGCACTTCCATTACATAAGAAAACTTCATGAATTTGATTTATCTTTTAAATAATTAAAATATCTTCTGTGTTTTTAGAGCCTCACATAGCTGCTTTGAACTAAACCATGCCTGAAACTTGCCAGACTCTGGAGGTTAGTTACAACCTGTCTTTAAAGAGATGCTTATGCATGTGTAGACTTCACATGCTTTTTGTTTTCATTTCAGACAAGAAAAGGCACAAAACTTTTGGAATAGAAATCATTTGGCCCTTCCAAAGACCTCTAATTTGAAGAAATGGCAATTTGGCACAACATAAACCAGTTTAGGAAAGAGATCTCATTCAAACTTACGCCCTAAAAAACTACYGCAATTTTTGTATCACAGTCATTTTGGAAACAAAGAACCTTCTCTGTTATTCTTAGTATTCAGGAGCAGGCTAAACAATCCCCAGCATTTTCTCAAAAAAAAAAGAGACAAAGTTATTCTTCCAGGCTAGTGTCTTGATCAGTAATCCCACTCTAAAGAAACTAATGGCAGCAGCAAAAATGAACTACCTGGACTCATTAAACTGGTTATTATGTTCATTATAATCACCACAAAGACAGAAGACATCTAGCTTACTTCTATAACAAAGATCTCCGAGCTACTTTTCAGTATGAAAAAAGACTACAAACTCAAGTGCTCATATTTAGTAATTTACTCCTTCTTTCCTAAGCTCTTACAACATGTGATGGACTATATGCAAAAACATACAAAAATTTTCATTATTCTTTCTAGTGCTATAAAATTAGGATGATTTTGTTGATGGTATTTCTTTTAACTGTATAGGCTCTAAAACTAAAACTACTCCTATTAAATTAATGAAGAGCTCACCTAATTGACAAAGCAGTTAACACTGGCCACTGAAAGTAATTGGCACTCATGCTTTCAATGCCTGGGTTGCATTATGTACCTATTATGTTAAAGAAATTTCCTTAGTATATTAATTTGCCAGACATTATTTGTTGTTCAAATCACTTGCTGCCCCACTGGGACTGGAACAAGATTGGATGATAGGTGTCTGGATAATAGGAGCTGAAAGCTGAGGGTAGAAAGTCTTGAAAATTAAAGCTCATGTTTGAACTGCACCAGTATTAGTAAAGCTTCAGCACAGAGCCAGTCTCAATGAGATGCACTTTGATTTATTTTTTTAGGAAAAAGAGTAAAAAAAACACAACCAAGTTTTCCTTATTACTGAAGTACAGTGTGTCCTAGCAGCATCAGAGAGGCCAAGGTTCATAATGAATGTCAGGAAATCTTACTGCTATATAGCAACAGTACCTCAGCAAAACAGGGTGAACGGTCTTCATGCTCATTTGCCATTGTGAAAGACTCTCAACATTTATTTATCTGAAGGAATATCAGGACAGGATTCTTAGTTTTCATTCAGTTTGAGTCTCAGCTTTACATTCTGTTCCAGGAATTTTGTTTGTCTCAGTATGAATACAATGATTAAGATTTCTTTAGGGCCCAGGCTCCTGTTTCTGAAGCAGTAAAATGACAGCATTGAAGGGACTTCATATAAGAAATAAACATGTGTTGTTGTTCCCTGCATTTTGGGTTTCATTCACAAGAATAAACAGGTCTTTGTGTGTTCATGCAAATTTGTTCTGAAAAAAGAATCTATATTTTCATTCTATTGCTCCAAAGAAGAAAAACTAAAATGGGCTGTAAACAGTTGATAAGACATTTGTTACAACCCAATTGTTGGTGTACCTTTGAATCCTTTATTTTTCCTTTCACCTATCAATTTATGGGCAAATTAAACAGATTGTTCTAGAATCGATGCTATTTTTGGACTTCCAAGCATAATAGCAGTGGGAAGGAACAGTGCATTGAGTCCCTGAGTCAGTGTGAGCATTCACTGTGTGGTGCATGATGGCATCCTCTTCAGGCCTGTGTTGAACACTGTGGTCAGCTGCCTCAGAGGCCAGGGCCACCCCCTTTCTAGGGGGACAGCTCTCTCCAGCCTCTCTACATGGAGGCAGGATGACTAAATCCAGCCTMGCTCGTGCCGCAACCTGAGACATGACCCTGTGACTCGAGGCCCAGCTTGATGTTCCTCCATCTTCCTCACACAAGACTTGAGGAGCTGCAAGCCAGTCAGCAGGAAAAGTAAAAACAGAGAGGAAGGAGTAAAAAATTGTCAGCAGTTTGAGAAAGCATATAGGAAAGTGCACCAGAGTTGCATTAGCCTCAGCACAAAAATGTTCTCAAACTCTTTTTGCATATTTCACAGTAAACTGCAGATTGCCTCTTACTGTTTGGAATGTGACCCTAATAATGGAATTTTCTTAAATATATCATTGCAGCTTCTGTTTTCTTTGAAAGATGTTCATTTAAAATTAATCATCAAACAATTTTTGGTCAGTAAATCTCACACCGCTGAATGGTTTTGATTAGAATTTATATGCAGTCACAAATTCTGCAAGTTCAATATCCCTTTTCTTCAGTATTCACTTCCATTTCAATTGTTTCCATTAACAGTCTCTATCAATTAACTGTCTACAAGTTAATGGAAAAAAAAAAAAAAAAAGCACAAAACCTACATAACTTCATTTAAGCATCCAAGTGGATATTTATGGGTATATTTTGTGGTAATCACTAGCCTGTGACAAATGAAGCCATTAAATACGAAAAATGAGTAACTATTCTAAATATTATTTTTGACCATGTCCAGACTCCACTTAGAAATATGAATTAAATATGAGATCTTTTTTCTCTTATATTGTACCTTGTACAACAATTCATACAGATTCAAGGGTTCATCACAGAATAATACAGGAGGCTATATAGTGAATTATAGAAGTATGATTATTAGGATATACTTTAAATTGGACTGTATCTTTACTATTTAGAGCAGAATATTAAATGCTTTATCTACAAGCTCTTGCGGGTTATGTATATGTATCAGTGGGCACAAATAGTAGAGGGAGAAAATCATAGAAACAGATTGTTATAGCCTATTTTTTTGATTTGTATGGACTCATTTATGCAAGATGAGTTTTTTTTTTTTTCTTTTTTTTTTCCAATTACATCCCAGCATTCTTTTAGGGAGAATTCTGACTCTATTCCTGATTAGACCTGCAAAGTAGGAGAAATATTTTATAAAATATAAGTAGTTCAACTAATTTAAATCCTATTCATTCCCTTTATGAGTTTTTTTGTGTGTGTTTTTTTCTGATCTTACCTGATCTGTTCTTGCCCACCTATTGTAATGCAGGGCAGAACTCTATTTTTCACTTTGATTTGTGTTTGTGGAAAGATCAGCAGATTTATTTTTTCTGAGTCAGAAGAGATTTTGATATACAAATGTCTCCAAACATATAAAAATGAAAACTATTGAAGTAGAACTTGCTGCAAGGATTCATATCATCCTATTTGCCTCTAACCTCAAACTTTTATGTCAAATTAGTTAATACTTCCTTAGTAACAGTTTGTCCAGCAGTTATGGCATGGGCTCCCAGATGAACAGAGCTATCTGCAGCACGTGAAGCAAATGTTTAACTTCAGCAGAGCCTGCTTGATACTACCAAACATTTCCCACATCTGAGTCTATGAGTCTGGCCTGTATCTAGCAGAATATGACTTAATACATAAATCTGCTGGACTTCTCTTCCCAGAAGGGCAAGTAAAGGAGGTGTTCCTTAGAGAATTAAAAACTCCTTTTATTGTGTATTTAATTTGGGACCCGAGGATGTTCCATAAAAACTCCAGGTGATAAGCAAGAATGATGCCTTTAAAGACTTGCTATGTTTATCTTGATACTCATGTTCCTAATTACAAAGGTAAATGCAAAGTGACTAGACGCAACACAGGTGTTTCCTCCATAAGGAAGTGAGGTAACTCAATGATAAAATATTAAAGAAAATGAAAACTATTTTTACTATAACATAACTGACACTATTCAAAACTTAATAATAAGATCAAGCATCAACCTAAATCCCTTGTCTGTAATCACCAATACTTCTGTCTGGGCCAACTAATGTGAAAAGGTAAAGTCTGTGGCACACAGCTGATTTCTTCAGTCAGCTCTATTAGAGGTATGGATATGTGTCTATTTACTTTCCATAGATTATTAAAGCTTGCCTCATAATCTTGAAAATTAGCTTACCATTCTGTTAAAACAGTTTCATTTTTTTTTCTCCCTCTCCTGTTCCTTTTTTCTCCTCCTTCTTTTAGAATAGAAAGGAAATACCAGTATAGCAAACTATTGACAGACTCACATTTTGTTGTGGTTCACAGCTGTATGCGAAGATCAAATCTTCCCTTAAAATTGTTCTCAGTGACAAGATTCTTTTTTACATTTTCCTCCAATATTATCACTTTCTACTTGAAAATCATTATCACTTCTATAACTATATTTTCTGATGTTTGCTTTCCTTTTAGCAAAAGACTAATCTTAAGAAAATTACTTGCAACTTTCCCTAATTGTTTTATAAATCTTTTTTAACATTGCAAGCAAAAGTTCACACGTATTTTAGGGCAGCTTGTAAGCAGCAGTGACCCAGGTCATTTCTCCCTAAAGCTATGCATGGAAAATTGTTTTTTCTCTCCAAATTGATATCTCATCTTGGTGGCTTTGACATTTTCATTAGGTCCGGAATAAATGACCTGAAAAACAAAACTATCACTCACTACATATGAAGTGACCAAGATCATTGTCCACAGGAGCTTCTTGCTTTTAGCGGCTAAGAATATATGACAAAAAATGAGATTAACTTCTTTTTTTTTTTTTTTAAGTTAACATCCTACTGTTAGTCACAAATGTATCTAATAACAGAACCTAAATAGCAGTCTAACAGTCTGCTATATAATAACTGCTGATCAAGTACTGCTGTCTTTGGAACTTTCCCTATATCCCTGGAAGATAAGTGCTATATTACATGTTTGTACAGAATTGTTGTCATAAATGATTCTTTGATACTCAGTAGTGCTGTCTCTCCCATAAAAAAAAAATTACATCATGCCAAATTTTACATCACCTGTAAGTATCCTTGGAGCTGTAATCCATGCTGCTTCACTGAATCTTTCTGAGTAAACTTCAGAACATCTTAATCCATGTCCCCTGCTCTTTAGGAATGTACAGTTGCATCGAGTTATGGGTTTCTGTAATTCAGAATGTTCCTCTAGAAGACATGTAAGGTAAAATATAACTTTAGGCTTTGCCGCTTCTAAGCTATGAAAAATAGTATTGTCAGAAATTATATTATTAAAGGTGGTGATATAATTCCAGAAAGTATTACACAATGGAAAGGTGTAGAGGATATGGGTCAAGAGAAGCCAGAAAGAACAACCAGGGCTCCAAACATGGACAAGGTCACCTGTAGTGTGACCAGAACTAGGCACATCACGAGGCAGCTGTGTAGATGAGGGAGACTGAAAGAAGAGGAGGATGTTGAAAACTAAGATCTAGAAATAAAATTTTGTGAGAAGAGAAAGCAGAAGAAATTGTGATAGCAGATTATGGGAATAAATATAGGAACTGAAATTCGAGTGAAAYTTATACAGGTAAACTGTAATTATAAAAACTGTAATCTGGCTTGGTTTCTGCACTGCTTTGAGTGTTACCCATAAAGGAGCACGTCATAAGTTAGAGAAGAGACTCCTCTTCCATGTGCTCTTTCTCTCAGCTTTTGTCGGGTAGCAGATTAAGAAATAAGAATCAAAACCTGAGAGCTGAAAAAGAACTTCTATTTGCCCCATAACAAAAATAAATAAAAGACCATCTCAGTTTACACACATTAAAGTCATTTATGCTGCAGTTTTTGGAAGGTGCATTGCAAGGTCAGTGCAATCAATGTTCTCTCACATGTACCATCAATGTTTATTTTTAATTTGRGACTGGTAAATAAAGCTGTAATGGGATTTTAATGGCATGTTGGACACACTTCAGTGTCCAGAGATGTGGCATCATATCCAGGAGTGCCGTTATCTGGATTAATTATCAATAGYGGGCAGATATCATTAGGGAGATGTGAAAATGAGAGAGGTAGTAAATGAAATTTACTAGGCAGCGATGCAAATAAATAAATAAATAGCAACCTCCGAGTAGCCACCGATGGGTATTTCAAAACCTTTTTCAATTTGATATTTTCCATTATAACTGYCACTTCTGCTCTTTTAATTTGAAACCATAAAAAGACATCTCTGCATTAGCTCTACTCTCAAACTTTGCATAATGCACTAAATGCCCCTGCTGATAATAAGTTTTTAACAAGTGATAGTTAATGCTTTAGTGTCATATATTAAGACACAACTGATAAAACTTTTTGCAAATGTAATCTATCGTGACTGACACAGTGTACCATAAATATGACCTAAATAAGCATAACAGATAGTTGCATTGAAGTAAATTATATGCACTTCAATGCTGTGTTTGAACTTACAAACAAAGAAGGTAGGCTATCATCCCAGTAAGACAGCAAGATCCATTTTGGGAAACAAGGATTTATTGAAACAGGACTTAGGGCTTCTCTAGTTATTTGTCACAGAATCACAGAATGGTTGAGGTTGGAAGGGACCTCTAGAGATCATCTAGTCCAACTTTCCTGTTTCAGCAGGGGCACTCAGAGCACGTGGCACAGGGTGGCATCTAGGTGGGTATGGAAGACCTCCAGAGAAGGAGACTCCCAAACCTCCCTGGGCAGCCTGTTCCAGGGCTCTGTCACCCTCACAGTGAGGAAGTTCTTCCTCATATGGAGATGGAACTGCCTGTGTTGCAACTTGTACCCATTGTCCCTTGTCCTATCACTGGCCACCACCAAGAAGAATTTGGCCCCATTGTCTCCATGCAATCTTTCAGTGCCTGGCAGTAAMAAAGAGAAAATCAAGTGAAAAAGCAAACACTGCACAAATCTGCACAGACATGCACACGGATGCGAAGCAAATGCAATCCAGAGATATTTTTAGACTACCAAAATAAATAGAAATGAAAAGGTGGTATTGCATTTAAACTATTAAATATGCAATTTGTGCTTTCATAAGCTATCTCCCAAATGTAAGAAACATAATGTTCAATTGTAATTGTTATTCTGCTGTCTCTCTGGAGAAGTACTGCACCTACAACACAGACTCATAGATCCATCTACAACACATACTCATAAGAGTTTTATTGCTGGGTCTTCATACAGGTAAATAACAACTCTCTGAGAGAAAACTTCTTTCCCTTCTGCGTTACGTGTCCTCCTCTGCAAGGCATATGATAAATTCTTCCTCAAATGTACAGGAGAAGTTCAATGCTGCAGATCACAGGAAAGTACGCCAAGAAAATTAAATGTATTAGTGTATTAATTAATGTATTAATTAATCTATTAATTAAATGTATTAATTAATSTATTAATTAAACAGCTTCACAGTTTTAGTTTTGACTCTGTTAGTTCAAATCTGTAGAAGATACTCAAGGCTAAAACTAGCTTCTCATGTAGCAAAAATGTAATTTAATTGTTCTTACCTCCATGTTGTAAGGCTGAATAAATGAGTTAGATAAGCCAAAGGCGCTCTGAGTCAAAAAGAAAAAAACAGTTTATTGCTAAACATCTCTCCTCTCACAAAGCTTACAGTACCTGTATTAATGTTAGGCTAAATCGAGAGTGAAAATATATTTCCAGGTTTGGATTAGCTAATTAAGCTTTCATAGGTTCTTAGATAGTAAAACCAGCAAAACCAACAAAACCTCAGACTTGAACAGAAAAAGCATATCTAATTTTTTACTATGAACAGTTCCTATCTTTAAAATGATCTGAAACAGCATAGTAGATCTGCAAACTCTTAGAAAGCTACGTGTTTGACATCTGTTCTCCTTCTTATCACCCTGTATCCTTTTAAGGATCTGGCTCATTTACTGTCTAACAAAAGAAAAGAGAAAAGAACTATAAATAAGCTCTGTGACTTATTTCCCCTTTCTTGAGAGAAGAAGATAGTTGACCTCCCAAGGATTTCATATAAATGCTGATTTTATCTAGCAGCAGGCCCTTGACCTTGGTGAGGCTAACAATTACTCCGATCAAATGGGTGAAAAAGGCTCAGAGATGAAAAGGGATTTCGTCCACCAGAGATCAATAGGTCATCAGAAATGAGACATCAAAGCCAACATGTACTATGCTAAAGGAATTTTGAATATATATGAAAAGGAAGTTAAAAAAAATAAACAATTTAGTTTTGTAAAGTGAAGAACTTAGCCCTTGTTCTTGCCCAGTTTTATGTCTGAGTATTTGGTATTTTCTATTTTTCATTTTAATTATAAATGAAAAGATGTTWTCAAGTGAATAGATTGTTAACAGTAACTGTATACATTCACAAATAGTTCTTTTTTTTTTCTTAATCCAATCCAATCTTCATACCTATATTGTTTATTAGATTTATTTTGTGGGAAATCAGCAAATTAGTATGTGCATATATATCCTCCTATCAAAGGAGGAGGCAAGAATGCTCCAATAAGACAAGCAGATTACCTTTGTCCAGTCTAAATTTATTTGCTTTACTCAGTAAAGGAAACATTTTTCAAACCATATATATTTACTATGAGGAACAAGAGGCAAGCAGTCATGTTTGTGGACATATTTGTGGACAAGGTTGCCTTGCAGTCTCCTGTCAATTGAAATACAAGGCTTAAGTACCATGTCCTCTGTTTCTGACCACATCTCCCAGCTACAGCATGTTCCTTCAAAAGTATAGAAGGCATTTCTATAGGTTATATACTGCAAACAGAAGTGGTGGCAAGCTGCCTGCATCAGTACTTGGCTGTGGAGTTATATTAGAAGGTTTGATTCTAGACAAATTGGAAAATCTTCATCCACTCATATCTTACTGACATTTCAGTGCCCACAAAAATGAATGTCTGATTTTGCTGTTTCATCTGCCTGTACATTCTCTGGAGGCACAATTGGCCCTCAATATGTGTGTGAGAAAGAAGCTGGTGATGCAGCTGATAGCTTTTAATGAGTGAGAAAGGAAAACAATTCTAGGTCTTTTAACGTTCAGTGCTTCACAAGGATCTTCAAGTCAAATCCAATAACAATACCTTGGAATAACAGAGTAGTTCTAAGAATACAAGATTGTGGCAAGCGACTTAATGTTTTGGAGCTAATTAGCTGGGGATCTGGATATATAGTTGAGCAAACATATACATGTATCTACTAGGCACAGCTTCACTCATGAACTCGTTGCTTACTTTCTATATGTCTGTGGAGACAAGTTGACCGTCCTCTCTTGCTCCAATATAGCCTTTCTGACTCAGCAAATTTCCTCCTCTTATATGTCCTTGACTYATAATGTCACTGATTTGCAAGCTTCAGCCTTTCTCTAACTTTTGAGGTGAGTAAGTGAGGCCTAAGCAAGTTTTATGACAAATATAAAGCCACAYTCTGAAGGTATAAAATCATTCTCCAAACGAGCTGCTCAGTCAGGCTCGAATCACAGGCATTGAATTTGCAGTCTGGATTTTACCACCTCTCTTCTTTCCCAAAAGCTTGGAAAACAAATAACAGAGATCTCCAACCTTGAGAAACATCCCAACAACTAAGATTCACTCAAGATGCTGTTAAGTGTACACAGTCAAAGAATTATGGCTCATGCTTGCATCAGACATGGCCTGAATACTTCATGGATCACATCCTTCCACATTTTTTCTTTTTAACAAGTCATTTTCAAAGCACATTTTACATCAGAGACTGACACATCCAAATCATTCCTTCTATGCTCCAGCAGCACATTTCTGATGTAAGCTAAGCAGAGTTTCAGGAACAGCAGGTAATTTTCATTATTCTCGGACAATCTGAACCTATAGCTAATTCATTACTGGCTTCCCCGCACGTATGGATCCAGAAGGCTGCCTGATACAACTCTACCTAGCACTGTGGTATGCTCTGAGAAAAGAACTGTGTAGTAACACTTCCAGCTTTCTCTCTCCATGGGTTTTCACTTTTTTGATTTATAATGATCTCTTCCTACATGTAATGCATCTGATGCTCGTCTGCTTTGGTAAAAGGCTATTTGTGAGTCCATAAACTTAATTTATTGAAATATAATTAGCACCACTAATAATTTTTGCCATACTTAGTGTCACTAGTTTTATTTCCACAAACTCCATTTATAATCAACAGAACAATATTGTCAGACATCAGCATTCATTTATCCACTGTTCTCTCTCGCAGTAAATCACACTGGGCGCTGAATGCTGAGAAAGAGAGCAAAGATTATTTAAAATATACATATATAGATATATACATATATGCCTTTGATCTTACTCAGCTCATTTACTTCAGCTAAGCCTGCCARTTTCAAGACCTGGAAGCTGAAGTCTGCTCAAACGCAGCCTGAATGCAGTGGGTACCGTGGCAGTTCAGGCCAGCCTCTCCAATTAGTGTCTCGGAGCCTAGCAGAAGGGATCGCTCTGTTAATACAGGCATTCCCTACAGCCCTCCCAAAGCATCTCTAACCATTCCTATTAGCCTGTGGAAGTTTCTCCCAGTGGAAATGGTGAAGCTTCTCTACCAGGTGAAAATTTTAGAGACTAGCAGTTGAACAGTGCACTGGCTATAACTTAGTCATAAGTGACACTGTGACATTGCCTAGTTTATTTGTCTGCAAAAAAAAAAAAAAATGACTTTTTAATTCTTAATGCCTGACTGTTTGATCTCTAACCTAAAATTCATAGCTATTTGTTAAATACAGTTAGAGTTTAAATTCTTGCTGTGGGTAGCACAAGAAAAACAAACAAACACACATGAATAAGCCAAAGCCTAAAGGGGAGTTAAGGAAACACAATTTAGTCCTCAGCATCTGAAATCCTATGCAAACACCTCAAACRGCTTACTGTCGTAACTCACAGAAAGAGCTAGCCTCCATATTCTCTACCTGGGGAGCAACTGAGGAGCTGACTGATTTTATATAACTATCCAATCTATGAGTAGGTGTTTTAAAGATTTTGGTTCTTGGATTAGGTCTCAAAACTTATCCAAGTTTTTTCCTAGACCTAGGCTTAAGGAACTATTCAAAGTGATACAGGAGAGCTAGATCCCATACTTACACCTTTAAACTTTGAACTCCCCCCCCTTTTCTTCCCCCCCATATTACATGAGCAAGGAGAAAAGAGGCACCTAAGAAGAGAGTACCATTTTGCAAATTAGATGTCTTAGTGACTTAGATGACTAATATTAATTATTTTACAGAAATCATTTGTATTGTCTTTTCAGTTGAGGCAAACTAAGATTTAAAAGTAAGTATCCAAAAGGTTGGGGAGGATCCAGCTGCTCCCAGGTTGCTTTTATTTTTATTACATCATTTTGTCAAAGAAAAAGATATAATTAAAATTATCTGGATTAACTTTTTGAGTTGTTATAGAGAGTTACACGAAGTTATTGTTATAGGGAGTCCCTCCCAAACCATCATCCTAGGTATTGTATTTAGGCAGATCTTTACTGTTAATGAACAGAATAAGCAACAACAGATACAGGAAGATAGGCAGGGAAATTCTAAGAACAGTCAAGGCAAATCAGTGGAGTCAGCAGTAGTTTCAATTCACCTGTAGCTTAATAACAAGAAGATTTTGGGCATAGCTGTGAGGACAGTTTTATTGTTACCATATTGAAATATGTTCTGATCTGGCTTTGAGAAGCCGCTGTCCTGTGCCAAGTTACACTTAGCAAGCCTATCCCAGAAAGTGACAAAATACTAGCTTCTTCAGAGAATTTATATAGGAGCTCTTTGCCTATGAAGCTAAGAGAGAGAAGATCATGCATAATGGCTTTCCAAGCTGAAAAGGCCAACAGAAAGCTGTAAATTGAAAAGGCATTCTTGGAAGGATGCAAAGATTAAGAGTAGGTCAGCCTCCTCTAATTAAAATATCTCCTTGTCTCCAAATTACTGTGGAATGTGTGATTAAATCAAATGCTCACAGCTTGTGTCTAGTTTGTAGGGGAAAAAAAAAAAAAAAAAGATGGACTATATACATGAAGAACAGCATGTATTTGAACTGTTATACTAGTTATGACAAAAAACTATGAGACATGAACTGCATAGGCCCAGGAAAAACTGATCATACAGCTGAAGGAAGAGAAGTGGAGGTGATGGAAGGGAAGGCAAAGCAGGGCAAGACAAGGCAAGGCAATTCTAACTTATCATAACAGTTTGGAACAATTGTCTAAATTTCATGAGATTTGCTGCTTTCTTTCTAGCAGCAACTAGCCATTGTTGAAGATAAACAATGGTTTATACAGCATTTTCTTTTGTCTTGTTTTATACGGAAATACTATAACAAATCAACACACAGTCTTGCATCTTGGTCAGTCTGCAAAAGATAAGGCTCTAGACATGCACTAATATATGATCAGTGTCACTCCATAAAGTCAATGGACCATATTTTTTCCCTTCGTTACAGTAGTATAGCTCCATTAACTACAGAAATCATTAATCAAACAGCAACACTGAACTCTGTGATGTTGGACAGGATATAAATTAGAAAAGAATTTGGCCTCCTGGCCTTTTTTTTCCTCCCGTGATTTTCTGCTAGCAGGAAACCACTTGCTTTCTTTTGCCCTGAAGTTTTAGTCTAATACATTGATATTAATTGCACTGCACAACACAGTAATAGTCTGGCATGCATATATGGGCACAGGATAAACTAGCAAATAAATAAGAAATGTTTAGATGTTCGGCCAATAACAACTAGATCGCCAATAATGCTGTTGCAAATTATTTGAATGTTTTTCTCCCCTGTCTCCCAATTTCTCATCTGTGAAATGAGAAAAACAAGACATTGATCCTTCTAAGATAGGAGCAGTAAGTCTGGTTTAAGGGCAAGGTATGTTTACATTCTAGAAACTAAAATATTTAGGTTCTTTATCAGGGGTTCCTCAAAAGTGGAGCTTAAATAATAAGTGATATTCTAGGGAAATTAAGGCCACAAGTTTTAGATACACTATAATGAATAATTGAAGGGATGACAAACTAGAGCATATCCAGCTACGTAAAGCAGTCAAAAAGTCCATTTACATGTAGCTTGTTACAAGTAAGAAAGTTCATTCTGAAAAGAGCGTAAAAAAACTCAATATATTATTTAAACTACTGAAAGTTTGATTTATTTTCATCGAACAAGATGAGATCATTTTCCAGGTCCCTGGTTAAGTATCAGAGGCTATTTGAACTCCCCAAATATTTATATAACTTTGTGGATGCTAGACTGTCTAATCATTAAATTACACTAAAAGTCCAAAACAGTAGGGTAACATGTAAAATCTATCTTGTAGTATTTTTTTCTCTATAAACCTCCACCCTACACCTGTAAAAGTCTTTTAACCATTCATTCCTCTTTAAAAGTTTTGAGAGTAAATGCGCTCAATTGCTTTTAATTAGATCACACCTCATAGTGGTGTCTCTGAGCCCTGATTCAGAATTTGTTGTTAAAGAATCAGATAACTGCTTCATTGAGATYGACCCAGCTGAGGAGGTGTTGCTAAAAGACTCCCATGTCAACAAGAAACCCTTAAGTCTTCCCATTAGTTCCCAGTAATTAGAGCTGATGAAATATTTYGATCCCAAAATAAAAAGCAGTGCTCTAAAGAGAGAAATTGTCCAAATATTTCCAGAGAAATATGTAGCTTGAATCTTAAGTTCTTTTCTTTCCACTCTTTGAGTTATATGTGGGAGCTTAGGCTCCCCTGGAGGACATTGTAAAGCTCTGGTCCTGTAGGAAGAGGAGGCTCCATGACCCTTGGAAACTGTTCTGTCAGTGAGATTTAAGGAGTGCTTGTACAGCAGGTTTGGCCTCAGGCCCAGGGCAGATAATTGATGCAGAGGTTCCCATGGTTCCTAAASTTCCCCTTGTGTTCAAAGCCAATACATGATTCAAATCTGAGATAAATTAAGTATTTTGAAGGGCAACAGCTTTATCAATATTTTCAGTCCAGGGCACCTTGCAAAGACATATGGTGTATATAGTTGATATATTACATAAATTAGCATAGAGCATTTTAAGCTAGAAAAACACTATGTGCATATATGTATTTAAAGGGAAGACTTTGTAAGMTTTGAAGTAAACAGGGTTTCATGGCAGGAAATAGAAGATGCTTAATTTTGAAGCCTGGCTGTTAATTCCCTGTAACAGGAATTAACAGAATGTCCATTGCATTTAGTTTTGCAAGTTTCAGCACTAGCCTCACAGTTCTGCAACTGCCCAGGAGTTGGCCGTCACAAAAGTGAGGTTTATCAAACTTCGTGCATAACAGCTGATGTCAAGCACAGGCACAAAGAAAGATCAGTCATACAAAATCTCTATCACATAAATGCAAATAAAATGTATGTTATGAACTATGTAGTCCTTCTGAAGCAGTTTCAGTGAATTGCAAAATTTTGTGTCTTACAAGATACAAATTCAGTCTTGTTACTCGCAGATGGGTTTACATAAAGCAATCTTTTAAGTGAAACAGTAATTATCATTAAGTGGTGTGTAGGTGGAAGCCCCCAAATTCAAGTCAGGAATATCTGATAAAGATTGACTTTCTAAATCTAATCTCTACTTGGGAAAAAAAAAAAAAAAAAAAAAAAAAAAAAAAAAAAAAGAAAGAAAAGCTATTTACATTATGGCCATGTGACAATCGCTTGCCCTTATGAAATGGGAAATAGCCATCAATCAAGATGTCACTTTCTCTGTGTCAGCTGTCTGCCCAGACCTCACTCAATGGAAATCAAAGGGAAAGAACAGCTGAGAAAAGTCATTTGATTGCTAGCTTTAGACAAGTGCAAGGCAGTTTTGTACAAAGTTTGTAGGTGTTATTTTAAATCTATGACATCTCCAGACTGACATAACTTATTTTGTTGAAAGTATAACACTCACTATCATTTGCCCGTAATCATAAGGAGAGAAAAAAATCAATACTCTGAAATTATACCAGTTATTCAGTCTTGTGACGTGAGCTCCAAACAATTTAAGCACAGTAAGTTTCAAACTAAGCTTTAGATTTTTGTTCATGCCCTTTTCATTTACTGTTTGGTTCTGAAGCAGCATTAAGAGATTTAAAAGTAGCAGGAAGCAACAACCTTGTGATAATTTCATAATTGGAAAGATAGACAGGAACTCAGACTCTCAAAATTGATTGGTACCAGTATATGACAATTGCATCACTGAACTGATGTAGAGATGCATTAGTTTATAGTATACAGCTGAAGCTCTAATAATTATTCAAGCAGATTTACTGGAGTTTAAGGACAATGTAATAGTAGTGTCTGTATATTTTATATGCAGCAGTTGTTACACCTCATTAAATGGGCTGGTAAATGATCCATTGCTATTTAATTAATATGCAATGAGTATGTTATTAAATCTAACACGTAAATTAAAACTCCATTTGAATCACTTAATTTTGAAGTGTGATGGAAAGCATCTCTGGACCCAGATGGCTTATTCCTGTTTCTTTTACTTGGCTCCTTTCTGCTGTTCAGATGATCTTGGGCAGATTCTAGAGAGACAAATGGGAAAAGTTTTATGAAAAGAAATTTCAGCTGAGCAAATTAAAAGCAGCCCCCATTAAGTGTTGAGCATAAATTTGGCTAATTCACAAGCATTCCAGTACTCCAGATATTCACATTCATGACTCAAATTCATCTTTCATAATTTCATCAGAATACTCAGTTAGGTCCTTTTGACTGTTATGTTCAGCTCAACCACTTATGTCAGATGTTTCTTATGTGGAAAGTTTGATCTGCCATCCATAAACCTCACAAGAAGCTAGGAAYAGCAGAGATGACAGGAGATCATAGTCCTACTTTTGACCCTTTTTTGGTAGTACTAACTAAATCCAAAATAATTTGCTAGAGTTTTAACTGCTGATTCTATGGCTGCTACCTCCTATTCTGAGGTAATAAAAATTCTTCTGCCAGTAAACCAAGCAACATGACACTACTCAGCTTTAATAAAAATAGTATAGAAATAACATAGTATATTTTAACAGTTATATTGAAATACCAGTGTCCTATAGTAAGTTTAATTCAGATCTGAATGCCCAYGCTTTATTCAGAGAGGATAGAATGGTAACAGGGCAAATGCTATATATATACATATTTGCATGGAATCCTGTGATCCAACCTGCCTAAATCATAGCAATGCTAATCAGAAGCCTGGTAACCCCACACACTAAATAATGATAGCAGTATTAACTGACAGTGATAGAAAAGGCGACTGGAAGACAAATTAATTTTTTCAATAATAGATCATCAGACTGTTGAGATCATATGTTACTAAGCAAACCTGACATTTCAGCCTTAGAAGAAACATCTGCTTTTTTCCAGAGTTAAAATTCAACCATTAAAATCTATTCACGAGAGCTAAAGTGTAGAATTTCAAAACCCATTGATCTGGGGCTTGTTTCATAAGCAGAAGAAACTCTTTAAAAATATATCTAAGCATTATCATAGGAGAATCATTTAATTTTAGAATGCAACATTTTTTTTTCATTGTGCTTACCTTGACATCTGACCCTAGTCATCCTTATTAACTAAATGATTTGCAATTGTGCTACAGTTTGTTAGTAAATCATTATTTATAAACACTTTCAGATGAGAGGAGAAGGAAGACTCTCAGAATCCTTAAGAGCTTTGTATAGTTTAGTTGACTCTTGATAAAGAAATAGGTGAATTTATGAGCTGCTTTGATAGACACTGTCTGAGCAAGCTACTCCTCCACTCCCTCCCCCAACTCTCTGTTCATGGATCATGGTAGCAGATGATCTATATACCACACTGAAGCTTAGGAGAAAATGAAAGTGATAGTAACTTTCTTGTGGACTCAAAATTTTAGAACAATTAATTGTAATATTTTATATGAATAAAAAATGCATTTTTCTGCTATAGGAAAGACAAGAAAGACATCATCACTTTCTATAAGAGGAAGCTGAGTCACAGAGAGCTTTATGATGAAAGTCATACAGCAAACAAGACGTGAAACTGGACCAAGCTCCACGCATGTTAAGATCTCACTGTAAACATTGGTCTGTGCTGCTTAACCTATTAGTTACTTTTCAAGTTTCCTATGAGCCTATATGAAACACTTAATGTAATTTTATTAATAAAAAGTCCTTGGTACAAGAAACAGGATCTGCTCTGTGTCAACACTGGCTGGTGCAGACAGAGCTGAGAATGGTCTACCAGGGTCCAACATAGCCAGACACAAACCAGACCCAATTGAGAAACCATAAAGCCATCCTAGTTGCAGCACTGGGACCAAACACATACACTCCTGTGCCTCAGCAGTAAAAGAGGCACTGATTTTACCCAGCAGGAGATCCATCYGTCATTTCTGCATCAGTAATATTTGGTAACATGTTTTTTTTTCTAAAAATGTTTTGATTTACATATCCTTTTGATGGTAACAGGATATCACATTATTTAGTTCGTTATTAACATCACTGAACTAAAACAGAGATTAAATTCTTTAGATAGGCTTATTGTTGACACAAATGTAGGAAGTCCTGTACTGCTTACTTTTCTTCTGAGCCATGTGCACCATTGCATATCTGGATCAGCTGCCATTCAACCATTCTATGTTCTGCTTTCTCATACGTTATAATATCATCCCAGCTTTCATAACTCCTCAGAAGCTTATCTGCTTAATATGAGGACAAAATAAAACGAATAATCAACTAAATAACACATTCTCTTTCTGAAGATTTTTCTAAGATTTCACTTCTATATGGTATTGGGAGGCACTAGCCTTGACCGATACCATCTTCCTGCAACTTCTGTGAGTTTCTGTGAGATGTGCTGAAAGTCAGAAGGTTAATGCTGAGCAAAATTTTGAATTAGATACACCTACATTATCTGTAGGTGTATCTGTATTATACACCTACATAACTGGAATGGTTYGAGAAAAATTGCTGTTACACTAAGAACTTTTCTATAGTTCATCCTATTTGCTTAATCCAGTCACCCTTCTGAGGAATGCAACTTGGAGAGACTCACAAACTGCTCTTGTATACTTCAAAAGAAAGGGAGAAGGAGTTGGAAAAAGAGAAAGAATGAAATTGAATCTCTTTAGTCCATTCTACATGAAGAATAATCCAGTTGCTTACAATCATTTTTCACGTTACAGAATGCTATAAATTTTATTCAAAAGATACATTGCATGCTGACACATCCTTAGCTGGAATGGACTAAAATATGTAATTTAATTGTTGATGGATCATGACATGTAAAAAACTGTAACAAGCAAGAACAAGGGGACAGAAGAAATACATGTCACCAGTTCTTTTCAGAGCTGTTACAGTTACACAAATTATCGTAAAAGCTATCACTCAGTATTTGACCTGTGCCTCTGAGATCCAAAGGATCAAGAGTATAAAATATTTAGAAAGTGCAAGTGGTAAATCAAACCAATATATATAGTCTTAGATCTTTAAGCACTTGCCAGCCTGACAAGCACTCTCCTTTGAAAAACACCAAATCCAGAGGAGAGAAAACAGCWGATAGAAGACAGCAGCACTGTGTGAGCAAGATTCAGTCTATGTTTAAGCCACTTTTATGTTTCCTTTCCATTCTTGGTCCCTATTCAAGTGCCCACCAGTATTAGCAGCTTCCATTAGGCTGGTTGATGACTGTTGAAGCACAACAGATTTCATGTATGCTTCTCTCCTTACATGTCCCAAGTATACTTCCTGTGTAAACAGGCAAAGGGAATCCCCATTTGCTGCTTTACATTGCTGCTTTGCAGCTAAATATGTCAAGGATTTGAAGAAAGAAATACTACAAGAAATATGCCCAAATCATATGCTCCACTTATCTCCTAAATTGTTATTTAAAATAGCCTTGAAAATTAATTCTTGTCCAGTTCTTTTATTAATATTTTAATTTCAATATAGCAAAATTTCTAAATAATTTATAAAGCAGTGAAACAGCAGAGCCTATTGGTTTTGAATGAATGATTGATTCTTATTCTTTCATCCAGGTACAGAAAGAAATATCTGCTTTCCTAGAAAATGGATTACTTCTACTCTCCTTCCTACCTACAATACACTTCTTCCCTCGTCCTTCTCCCTTCCCCTCTCCATCTTCCCATCTCATTCTCTACACAGATCTCCTGGTGCCCATGTTAAATACTAACATATTTGGAAATCCACAGAACAAAATCACAACAATTATCTGATGACTTTTATCTTGAGCTAAAATGGAAATGAAAAATTAAGTACACCAGAGCTGCAGGAATTGATTGAGATGCAGCCTGTAAAGTTGACAATATTTCTTTTCAGATTGAAAATTAATTATTTAAATAGAAGTATCTAATTGTTTCATTGTCCTTCCCTATCAGCAGTCATTAACTGCCTTACAGAGTTAGTGCAGAGTGGCCAAATTCGACTAAGGACATTTCTAATATATTTAATACTCTCTTTGAACAGAAAAAGGGATAAAACATAGCCCAGACAGTGGAAGAATCAAACCTACACCATACTTCAAGATAGACTAACTCCAGTGGTGCTGTCTTTTTGTATTTCATCGCCTTCAACTTATCATTTTTGTGCTCTCTTTTACAAAATCTCCCAACTTTTTAGCTATTTTATTATATTTTCTTCCTCTTTTCTCTTTTTTTTGCTGTGCTTGAACTTAGCTCAACTTAGAGCTTCATTTTTTGGTGATGTATAATGTGTAAGTGGTCAGCAAGAACATTATGTCTGAACCTCTTTTATGTTGCCCCTAAATAAGTCACTATTCCCTAGAGATAAGAGAGATTTGAAGACTTGAAGCACTAGGAATGAAGAAAAACTCTGCAGGTTCTGTCTAATTCTTAGCCTTACAAATTTGCACATTTTCATAGGGGTTAACTGAAATTCTGTAGGCAATTAGTATTATAATATTTTACATTAGTATTATTTTTAGTTTTTTAGTTATTCCTACTTCTATGAACCATAGAAGTAACTCACATGTTTATGTAACTGGGAAAAAAAAATAATAAGAGATGCGCCATCAGCTCTTAAAAAACAAAAAATTCATGCAAGATCTCATTTCWGGAGTTCATTTTCATGCAAGCAAAAAGGAAGCAATTTCAAGGCAGTTACGAAAGTACAATTTAATAAATTAATGGAAACACACTAACACAGAACTCTATAAATTAATATAATATCCTGAGGCATGTAGATAAGTAAATCTGGACAAGCATGAAACATAATAATGATTTCAAAAGGTAGTTACACATGGAATGGACATACATTTTGATTGACGACATAGTCATGAAGTGCGTGTTGTATTCATGTCTATTGCTGATACTGAATATAATGTAATTCAATAGATTGAAAGAATAATCACAAACATGAAATAGATGTTTGAAGTGTTTTTTTTTCTCTGTCATAAATAGACACTTATAATCCATCATTATTCTGCTTCTCATGCTAATAAAATTATTCATACTGAAATGTGAAACCAAACATTTACTTGTTATGTTAATCACAAAGCTTTGTATATTTGTTCAGATTATCCCATATGCACTAACTGACACTTGCAGACACTGTGGTCTGCTTTGGACATAGGGTTGCTTGTTGGCCTCATGTACTTCCCCTGAACTTCTAATTTAGTTTGTACAATTCAAGTGTCAATGAAAAATAAATGATCCTTAATGTTGAGTTGTTCTATTGCTATAAARCAATGGCTTTCATTTAGAAAGACTATGCTACTGACCTCTTGTGAAAGTTTGGAATTACTTATTCCTCTCTGTGCAACAGCATTTCCACCTGCAAAGGGGGATCATGACTTGCATGTTTACAACRTGATATAAAAGCTTTGAGTGAAAAAATAGTACAGAATTGAGAATTGCCATTGACTTATGGTTTTACTTTATCCTCAGAATGAGAATATATACATGCAAGATACATGATGTCAATATGCTTACATTCTGCTTTTCCAAAGTAATTGTCAAAATCATCTTGATATCAATGCATTATCAGAGCCGTGGTGCTTAGAAGACAGTTTCATAAGGTGCTGTGATAAAGAACAGTCAGATGCTTGAAAGAGGTGGGGGAATTCTTCTTCTGAAATATTTGCTTCTGCAGTATTTTATCCAGGGTAACTTGAACAGTTCAATGTAATTGAATATCATTATTACTCCTGTAGAAATGTAGGATATCATTGTCCATTGTCATGCTTCAAAGCCATTATATCATCAATTTCAGAAGATTAAGTATACGGTAGAATATGATTTTCCCTCTCAGGCTTATGAGATGATCGCCTCTACTCATACTATACTTACTTATTGAAAGGAAGGAGACTTTTTCTGGGTCACAGGACTGAGAGAGATGTAGGAATTTTACTCRGACTGCTTTACATTTGCCCTTGTTTAAGGTCTAGTCGTTGTTAATTTTATTTATTTTTTCCTTCTTAACATGACTTTTTCAAACAGCAGTGTAAATGGATGATTTTTGTTTCCTTTTATTTTTTGTTAAATTAGAAATTCCAGTTAGCTAAAGCCCAGAAAGGCTGCAGCTGTACCTATAGGGATATGCTTACAAATGCCCAGATCTTTAAGGGCAGCATTATAGTGACATCCATAATTATAGAACAGCACGACTTAATACTAGCATCATTAGTTTTGTTCCAAAGTTTAACCTTATCTCTATGCTCTCATTTATTTAGCCAAAGGTAAATGACCCTTGTTTAAGACGAGATTTTTCAATCACTGTTCATCAGTTAATGAGGCTAAATCTCTCTCCTACTTTTTCAAAAATCTTGTATGAATGCACAAATAAGTCTACAAAACACACAGCTTAAGACACTAGTCAGGACTGAACACTACTCAGGGTTGGATTTTATAAATTTTACATCGTTTGTATTGGTTTCTCATAGACAAGGTAGAGAGAACAAGACAGTGACAACCCACAGCTACCCACAGATCCAGTTTTGCTGTAGCTTCAGGAATGAACCTGCTGCAGTGAGTACAGTCTGTGCTTTCTGTTACCTGTGGCTATTGGTCTGTCTCTCCAGCACTGCATGAAATATAAGAAAGAAGATAGAAGAGCTTTGTTCATTGAAAGTGCAAGATAAAGAACTTACAGGTGAAAGTTGAAGGTGGCATCTTGCCTCACTGAAAAGGTGGGCTTCACAAATGGCAGATATTTCCAAGGAAGTAGCTGTATTTCTGGCTACCTCCTGTAAAATACTGCTAGGAAAGCAAGGAATACTTGCTAGAAAATCACACACATCAAAATGTGAGGCAAAGGAATTCTTCATTTCTGTCATATTTTCAGACCTGGATTTAGACATCAGCCCATCTTGCCTATTGCCACAAGGAAAACATGGATCTGCACATGGATATCTGATAATACGAGCATTTGTGGCACCAAGAAATTAAGGAGAAATAGAGAATCTTTAACCTGAATTCTTGAATCCAGTAAGAAAATAACAGAGGAAATAAAGCTTGTTATGAGATTGCTGAGAGCTACAGAAAAGACTTCAAAGACTTACAGACCCCTACTTAGCTAAACACTGCAGCATCACAGAGATATAGCTGCACACTGTCCCTGTTCTGGGAAACTTCCAATCTTAATGATTAAGAGAGACAGAAGATACGAAGAAGTGAGTGTTATTACGATCTTCGTTTTACAGGTGGGAGCTGAAGTACAGAGGGAACATGACTTACACAGTGAAATCTGGGGCACAGCCAAGAGCTGAATGGGCATTGCAGAGTCCTGAGCAAATGCCTCAACTCCAGCTTCATTTATCCTCTCTAACAGTAAGATGTATACGTCAGTATATGCTGTACTCACACATACAGTCAGAAAGAGCTTTGCCAGTTTGGAGGAGAAAAAAATTCTGCAAGCAATCAACACCTTTCATTTGAGTTTTCCTCCCTCATTCCTGTCCACTTTCATTCTCTTTCTTCTTTCCTTTCTCCTTTTCTTTCTTTCCCTTTCCCTTCCCTTCCTTCCAAATATCTTGATATTGGCTTACATACACAAGTTTTTCACTGCTTCAGAGGAGATTACACCATATTGTACATAAGTCTGTAATGTTTCCTCGATACTATAGGCAGAAAGAGATGAATAAATCCCCCAATGATAAAAAAAAAAAAAAATCCAATAAATGTAAGAAATGTGACCTGAAAAGCTGAAGGAGAAGGGAGGTCACTTTAGAGCACCCTGTTGTTTAATATGATTAGTAACCTCGTTCCCCAAGATAGACCATCTGGTAGGCAGAAGATATTTTGAGCATCTGTGAGTTAATGAAGAGAATTTCTATGTGGACAGGGTCTCATATGCTTTTCCATTACATGGCAGTTTTGTTAAAATTTAAGCTTTGTTTAAGCTTTAATACTGGATCACATATTTGACTACGTGAGCAGTGCATGTTTTCTGAGCATCTGGTGCTGAATCACTCTGACGTGCACGTGATGTAATTCTCCACAGTCAGCTCTGACCCTTAGGCCATCAGCTTTACAGTACTGAAACACTTTATCAAGGGTCAAGGAAATGCCTTCTCAAACAATTCTTTACATCAGGTGAAGAAGCTGTTAATTCTGGTGTTTCTCAGACCACAGGAATTCAATGTCCCTTATCTGGGGACCACTATTATCCATGTATCAAATAGGTAAGTGTAGAGATGGCTATCTGGTGTGCTTGCTTAAGGATAGCTACAGCTATGGGGTAGAGAAGCTCTGAGCAAGGCAAGGCAAGGCAGAAAGAGGACAAGGCCATATTCAATATAGCTTTTTTTTTTTCTGTATTTTGGAATCATTTGAGTTCCTGAATTATGGTGATTTCTCTCTGCGGAGGTRAAATATCAAAAAGGCTCTCTCAAAACAATCAGCACAGCTCTACAGAAATGCTAAAATGAGATATGGGGACAGGAAAACTGTATCTGAACTGGGGATGGATACTTCTTAGAGTAGACACAAGAAATAAAGTCTATGTGCTGCATTACTGTAATGTCTTCCTCTTGCAAGGACTTGTCTTGGCTGCATTAAATAGTAGAAGAATCTCTTCCCCAAAACCCATAAGCAAATTATGAGTCAATTGGACTGCACAATAAGGAGTGAGTAAAACAAAAAGTAGAGGAAGACAGTAGCTAGCACTCCATCACCCACTTACAGATATACCAACAAAATAACTGGGTTCAGRAATGTTGGCAAACTACACTAAATGTGCTAATCACACCTCCTGCTGCTATTTTATTCAGTTTTCCTAAATGACTGTTTTATATTGTATTTCCCCAATAACATTCTGTTTATTTTTAAACCTTTTCACTCATAGCTTACGAGTGGAGAAACATTGCTCACCAAAAAACACCTGCAATAAAATAACTGATTGCTCTGGGTTCTACACGGACTTGAGCCAATGTAAATTTTCCATTATGTACTTTTAGAAATTAAACCCTGTTCTTTTTATGGTCATACTGTGCCCAGAAGAAATTTTACGAATGCAAAAATTGAATTAAAAGTACAGAACACAACATGCTCAATTACTTCTTTGCAGAAAAAGAATAAGCCCTAATGGCTGATGGGTGCTTTTTGGAGGGAGAATTTTTTTGTTTATAATTTCATATTTCCTTTCTTTTTTCTTCTTTTTTTTTTTTTTCTCATTGTTGACCTTTTTCTCAGATGCCCAGTGCTCTCTCCAGGTGTCATAAAAAACAGTGGAAGTAATCCAAGCTATGTGTTATTCATGCCATTAGTGGAGAGGAATCTAAGGACCAAGTTAACACTTTCTTACAGAAGGAGCTTCAATACACAAATCCCAAGATAGGTATATTGAAACTGAAAAAGGATAAACAGGAAGAAAAGTGTCAAGAGTAGAATTCACTTGGGAAAGGGATGAAAGGAAATATGCCTCGGAAAATGATGATGTAGTAAAGAGGTACACTGAAGTATTTGCAAATAGCCATTAGAAAGCCTTATTACTAAACCTATTCAGTCTCCCAGCTGATTAGGCCTCCTTTAATTCCCCTTTGTGTTTTCAGGTTCATTGCTGTCTTGCACATCTCATTTCCACTGCAGCAAATGTGGCTGTTTTCCAGCAGATTGCAACAGGCTTGCTGTCCAATTCATCTGTTGTTTACAGTAGAGTCCCCTGCTAATTTAAACCCAGCATCTTCAAACACTGTGTAAAAGTGACTTGGATATTATATGGTCAGTGACAAATACAAGTGTGTTGAGCAATACCTTCACCACTGTGTTGATATTAGAATTTATTTCCCCGAGGAGGAAGTACTGGTCTGTAAGCAGGAATTAATATCTATGCTTTATAAGAAATTTCACTAGATACTTTTCTTCCATTTAAACAATCCCCTAGAGACATATTTTACTTTGCTCTGCTTTTCAACAACTTGAAATACATCAAAATAGAGAGGATTGGAAAAAAAGTTTGATGAAACATTCTTTTTTTTCTCCACTGGAAATTGCTGTTTTTTGAAACTGAAACATTTTAAAAGAAGAAAACTTGTTTAAAAATATGCTGGAATTATGGTGCTGCCATTCCTGTGCCATACTGGATGCCCTGGAGTAATCTCTGTATCAAGATTATATTGGGTTATGCAGCAGAGACCTCTGAATTTTGGTATTCATACCAAATGAAGTCTCAGTAGTACCTTAAAGGTCTTTACACATCTAGGGTACAGGCCTGGGTGGGGTACAATGCACCTGGGTAGAGAACATCTAGTGTGGCCTGTCTATGCAGTCCGCATGATAAAATTGACTTGCTACCAAGATCATTACTTAAGAAAATATCTAAGGCAAAATAAGTTGTTTAAAAACCAACAGTGGCTCATTGACACCATCCTAGGGCAAGGATTACTATGGGGCAGAGAAGATAATTGAAAGATTTCAGAGTACAATGTGTTCAAAATCAGTTCAAAATTAGAAAATCTGTTTACATGTATCATAAAAAAGTATTCTTTTTTTCTCCTGGATATATTAGTTGTTAGGATCAGAGCTAACTCTAATAATTATGTAACCAAAYAAAATCTATGCTGTTTTTCTCTTTGTTTAAAAATCTCTAATTCTATTGTTTTGCTAGAATATGACTTTCCATTAACATGSAAAGTATCTCAAGCTCCCTAATAATGAATCCAAGGAAAGGAGGAAACTACCCCAATCTGTGAGTTTAGCTAAATTTAGTTAGGGTTACTGACATGGTAATTTGTATTGTTACCCATCATCCTCTTCCCATCCCATTTTCTCCACTTTATAGAGCATTTCCATTTGAAATTGCCATGACCTATATATGTGTATCATTTTGTCCCTGTGGCACTTGGTTCAAGCAATAGAATTACTGTGAAATTCCTGCAATTACTATTTCACTCTTATCTAGTGGAATAGAGAAGCACTTTCAGGGCCTTCTTTTTTTTTTCCAAGTTTGTCATTGAATGTATTAGTTTTGATGATATCTCATGACTGCTTATCTATAATGACTTACAAATTGACAACTTAAATTATCCATCCTTTCTTCACCATTATGTATCTTCAATGCGCAGCTAACTCTCATGGGTAAAAGCAGAGAAGTCAAAGAAGAAACACTTGCAGAAGATGAAAGAAATGAGAGAATACTGACCCTTGCAGATGCCTGACCTCCTCCATGGATTAAGAAGGGAGCATGATTTAGAATGGAGTCTACTGGAGTTGGGGTCAGATGGACCCAGCAAAATACTCACAGATTCTCCAGCAGTTGAATGGAGTTTAAATTTCCTCAGTTCAGATGTTTTGTCTCTAAAACATAAAAGACAATGTTATAGATAAAAATAAGTGCCGGGGAAAGTATTAATTATCTGGATTTTAAAGGTTCATTATCTCTGGTATGAACARTTGGCAAAGCTGGGCCACCTGGAATTCCCCAAAATGCCCTACCAAATAATGGTCTTATTGGTGGTATTCTATACTGCAGAAATTGACTGAGCATATTGGAACCTCTCATCTCATTGCTTTTGTTGGATTTTTTTCAGTTAAAATAAATGCTTAGAATTCTTCATGGGCTTTACAGAAAAATAATAAAAAATAAATTAAAAAAGCGTATTGAACAAAAGCATGGACCAAGCCATCTTTCACCCTTGAAGAAGGTGCCTCTGAGTGAAAATTCAGCTTAAGTATACAGAATATTCGATCCTTCCATCTCCAGGTTAGTAATGGAAATTTGATACAAGCTGGATCTGAACTGGCAGCTTCCCTCCCGTTTCTTATGTTCCACTTCTCCTAGTAGTTTAAATGAAGAACTATCTCACATCTATCTCACATCTCCAACCAGCAATATTTTTTATCACTTCTTTTGCTAGCTTCAGCTGGAAGTAAGGACTGAATGGGAATCATAGGCCATTTCATAGTAATACAAAGTACTTTTGCTGGTTTTCTAGGTAAAGTATTTCTGGCTACAGTATTTCAGTCTTCTTGTCTATGGATTTAGGTTCAGGTAGGGCAGTRATACTAAGAAGCTGGATGGATAGACACAAAGATAGATGGATAATAATACCCTTGAGAAAGCAATATTAAAGTTAATTTGAGAAAAATATTGCCTATTAGGTAGACAAAAGTAAAATCATTTAATTTTACAATAAATAACTTATTTCAAAGTATGCTTGTAACTTTAACAAATATAGACCTATGTAAGTGTTGAATTTGCTAACAAAAGTATAAAATCCAGAGACTTGTCTGCTTTAGCTACTGTACCTGCTTGCTATGTTTGTTAGTAATTTGATTTCAACTGTGTGGATTGAGTAGTCTAGCTCCTCAGTATCTGAGTGTTATCTTGTCATGCCCATGAAAAGAGGCTAATTTTAAACCATACTGTGATGGTAGTCAAGAATTTGGGAAGAACTCATCCCAGCAGAGGGACAATTTTGAAAGGACAGGCTTGCAAATGGGGAGAATAGGCAGGCAGAATCACCCTCTTCAGCCCTCCTCTCCTTCTGTACCTGACAAGTCTGCTCTATAATGTAATAAAAGATTATGGCTAAACTGAATCTGTCAATAGTAGCAAATCTCAAAGTGATAGATCCAATGTGACCACACCCCTCTATTGCCTCCACATTATTTTCCTTGTCTTAGCCACATTATGCATGAATAGTAGCACTGTGCTTTCTGGACATCCGGAGACCTAAGCTGTTGTACACACAGATGCCCAACACTGTGTCACTGACCGCAGCTTTGGGATTAAAAATGTTAGTACTGGGAAGTGTACAATGACACTATGCTTGTCTACATCTCATTGAAGATGACAAATGTATCATTTAAAACTTATATCTCCAGAAGTTTCGTTCCAGTTTTTGCTCTCTGGCAGTTTTGCTCCAGTTTTCCCGAAGTTCTTCATTGGTCCAGGTGTGACATTCTCTTTTTTTCCTGTGCAAATGTGGTATTTTCTAATTGGCATGGGAAGTTTACAAATTTCACATTTTTCCCAGAATGTGCCAAATCAAGATAAATGACTATATGAATAAGCACCTGACCATTTTGCTACTGGCTCAAGCCAGAAAGTTTGCATTTGGTTCAGTGTTTTCCTTGTTTCAAAGAAACTTAGTTGTAGATTAGGCACTTTCAGAGGACTTTAAAAATTTGTTCATCACTAGGTCTAATGAGAAGCAGTGGGGTTAATTAACATATGTGAAATAACTTCAGGGCTAAAATGAATTGTTAGGCTCTGATTGTGATTTATAATTGCCTCCAAAGTTTACATCTGCAAAGAATGTATGAGAAGACAATAATATTATAAAAATAACTTTTTTTCAAAATAGTAATTGTCAAAGGGAGGAAAGAGCCAATACCATTAGTAGCCTCAGTAGTGACTAAACACATAAAAAGTTCTTTCTAAATGTTTTGCTTTTAACAAAACTGCCCACAAAGGAATAGTTTCTGATCTTAAATGTTCCACTTTAAACGTGGAGTGGAAGAAAWACTGTAAGCATGGAAGGAAAACTTTCCTTCTTTTGTTTGTAAACTTTTCTTATAAAATAGAATATATTTTCTTCTTCAGAGATTTTACTCCTCCAGACTATGTTTTTTGTTTTGCTTTGGGGGTTTTATGCCTAATAAAAATTGTTACTGAAATGCAGTTACCAAATAGGAATAATACATGAGAGCTCTCAGACTCATCTCCAGGCAAGCTGTGGGCAGCAAAAAGTATACAAGCTGTCTGAAAGGCAAAGCAATATCTCAAAATGCTAAAGAAACTCCATGCTTACTGGTTCAGAGTAACTACCCACTCCCAATTAGAACTGGACAGGGCTTTATGTTTTTTTCCTACCAGTACTGATCCATCAAATCTAAATCATTTGAGGAAAACTTTCTTTAGAAAGGAAAATTGAAGAAAAGCTCCTTAGATACAGAAAATAATTTTAAGTTTATGATAAAGTATGAAAAATGAAAAAATGGAAAAATGGAAAAAAAAAAAGAAAAAGAGGGAGAGAAAAGAGAGAAAGAGTAAGGACTGACCTATGAATAGCCTATTTACCCAGTCTCCCTGGAGAATAATAAAGTTTGGAAATTCTGGGAAGTTTTTCATGAAAGCAAATCATATCTTCTGGTCATGTTAACTTCCAAATCTTTATTTTATTTTATTTCTAGTCAATGTTTCCTAGCACTGAGAATACATGGCGTTTCCTCTGTATATACCTGAGAGCAAGATGACAATAATATAACTAGACACACTCAGAATTCATAGAATAGGTCACAGTCTGTGGAAATGCAGTCACAATGTTAATTAATCAATCCTTTTTCCTCATGTTCTGTGATATGATCCATCCATAAAGGCTTAGAGGTACCCTTTGACAGAATTCATCATCTGTATCTGAGTTTATGCTTAAACACTCTACTAGGAATCAGAGAAAACTCATCCAGGGTAGAAATTATCCCTTTTATATATATTTTAATATTTGTATTCCAAAAGTTCCCTTTCTTCATTGTCTATAAAGTGAATGTAGACAACATGCTCAAATGAAGACACCTGCATTTGATCAGATAAAACTCCAAACTGTTGTCAGAACTTGAAAAAAGAGGACTAAAGATAACTGAGCAAGGTAGTATAGTATAAAGGGAAGACCCATGCAATGTGGATAAAGCAGATCGCATTAGACTCAGCTTAGAAGTATTGTATGTGTAATATTCATATCTATGTTTAGTTAGATAAATATCTGCCTGAGATATTGCATRGGGCCCAAGTAAGAGTTCAGGTCCAGTTCTTCTGTGAAAAAGGGTATTTTAAGGTTTATCTAAGGGTGTTGAGGGAGCAGACTAATACCACTTTATGGCTACTCCATATTACCTTTGAAAAACTGTGACTAGTGGGAGCTCCTTGTAAAAGGGCAAATTTTCTGACCATTTTCAGAAAATGAAAGAAATACAGGAAAATCTGGACTGATCAACCTTCTCTCACCTTGGGTAGATTATGGTGCAATGGAATCCATTTCTGGAGACATACAGSCCCCCCCAGAATTATGTGAAACAGAACAAATATATCAAGGACAAATCATACCTAACCAACACGATTGTCTTCTAAAATGAAATGAATAGCACTGCAGACAGTGTTAGAGCAGTGCCTGCTKTTTATCTTGATTTTAGCATTCTTTTGACAGTCTCCTTTGAAGTCAAACTGGGGAGGTGCAAATCAGATGGATGGACTACCAGGTCTACCACTAGACCATCTACCAGGATGGACTACCAGAATGGATTGATTAACACTAACAGTAGAAAGACTGGCTGGACCTTTTCTTGAAATCAAATTGGCTAATCCACTTAAGTGGTATTCCCTGAGTTTAATACCAGAGCCTATACTGTTCAATATCTCTAYCAGTGATAGAGATGGGATGACATACACCCTCAATAGGTTTACAGATGACACCTAACCAAGGGAAGCAGGTGTTAGCAGGATGGCAGGACTAGGTCAACAGAAATCTCATGGGGTTTCACAATGAAAAGTGTGTGGAATGGAATACCTATGCAAAGCACAGACTGGAGCCTGACTGGCTAGACAGAACAACTACAGCAAAGGACCATTGGTCAACAAGTTGAACATGAGTTTACAATGTGACCTGGAGGTGATAAAGTCTAATTAGTAGAAGTGGAGTCAGCAGAAGATGAACTACTGTATACAAAAGATATATAAGCAAGATGAAGAGAGTCCAGCAGACTGTCGCTATTTAGGAGACTGGAGCATACAAAGTATGTGATGAGGAAAAGCAATTTTTACCATATGAGTGGTCAAGCGGACTGGACATGTTGCCTAAGAGGGCTATGAAATCTCCATCTTTGAAGATTAGACTTGGCTGAACAAGGTCCTGAGCAACAAGATGTAACTGCTCATTGGATAGTCATGCTTTGATCAAGAGGTTGAATTAGATGACCTCCTTAGTCTTCCAATCCACCATCATATTTTTGATAATTCTGTAAATTTGTACTCTGATACTTAGAAAAGTTGCAGATATAGTAATTACATATGTAACAATGAGATAACCACTGTACAGATAATTAAAATAATTATAATAATCATAGGCCTATTTATCAAAGTACAAAAGCAACTGCCTGCTGCAAATGTACCTAAGAGTAAAAACAAGTCATACTGAGAATCTGTATCATATTTCTCTCACATATCCTCTCTCCTTCTCCCTCTCAGTATATAGCATAATTCAATCCAGGTTGCTTTTGACAGCAACCTTTAAGGTGGTGATTCTTTAGAGGAATTAACTTTGAAAAAATAATTTCATTCTCGAGATATCTTCACTTCAAGCATTTGTCATCATTTAGAAAAGTAGTTGAAATGTTACCAGAGGATGAGGGCCATAACAGGCTGAATGAATGCTAAATTTGTTCTGAGTCTGTGCTTATCTCATCATATAGAGAATGGTAGATCTTTTTTAGACTCTGTGGYTATATTCAACATTTATCCATTAATATAGGAACAACTCAATTTGTGGCTCTGTAGGGATCAGACTACAGCTCTACTATCCACAATTTAATTGCTACCATATATCATAGAGATCTAATTCCCAGGTTGAGTAGGATGTAAATGGCAGCAGCTCACAGATAATTTTTTTTTTTAATTGAAGTCTTTGTGGTTTAATACTCTTCCCAAACCCATTTGTATTGTGCATCCTGCAATTTTCCTATAATTCACACCTGGCCTCCTGCAAATTAATGCTGCTGACTRTTTTGTGGTTACATTACTTGATGTCTTGATATATCATTAACATGAAAGGGAGTTATTTGCCAGCTAGAATTTGTTTGCATTATCAGAGCCTCATTATCCCAAAAGAGACTTTTTGAGGCTTGGAATGTTCTGTACTTTGTGCTCTCAGTGGTCTTCAAGTGTTACTTATTCTATTAATTGTCTTATATCTGTTTCAGAAAAGGTTGCTGGCAACCAACTGAAGTAATTCAGTTAATAAATCAGTTAATAAATATATAATTTAATCTTTTGTACACAAAGTCTGGAATTCATTCTGGTTTTTTTTTTCCTTGTTGTTGTTGCTTATTTAGTTTAGGAGAACATTTAAAATAAGCTCTATTCTGTTGTGGAAATAATAGAATTCGGACATTCATCTGGAAACCTGATTTAGGCCAGTTATCTCTAAATGTCATGTAATCATATGATCAGATCATGCAGCTGAATGATTCAAGAATGGAAGAATTGTCCCCAACATGCAAARTGAGGTCTATTTAACGCATCATATATAGGACTGGGCTGAGCAGGAAGGAGAAACAATAATTTTAAACTCTGACTTTCTGCCTGAGCTTTATGCATAGCTTGGGACTGATGATTTGAACAGGAACATTGATGGAGATATCAAAATGTAAAGAGCAGAGGTAAATGCAGATATTTCGGGTATGTTTCAAACAGATTATGAAATCTCATTCTGATGAAAGACTAAGTCTTCAAAGGGGAGTGGAAAGTTGTTAAAAATAGGAAAGATTCCCACTTTAAACTGTGATTTTGAATGCCGTAGTTCAACATGTCCAAGGCCAAGGCTCTTCAATATTTTCACTAATGACCTAAATTTACTTTTTAAATCTGTAGATGCTATGAAGCTGTGAAAAACTGAAAGAAGATTAGAGCATGGTTTAGAATTCAAAGTAAATTTGCAAAATGATCTGAAACAATGGAGATCAGTTTAAGACAAATTGCAGTGTTCTATATTTAGTAGAAATAGTTAACTTCATATTAAAAGATGGTAACAAAAGACAAGGAAGCAATTATATTAAAAAATCATTCTGAAGATTATACTGATCATGCACTAAATATGTCAATGACATCAGCCTCACAGACACACACACAAAAACCCAAAGCCCTCAGAGTACATACAGAGAAATATTGAGTGTTCTTCATGAGACACACGAAGTATTACTGCTTTTCTATTGCTGTTGCTACTCAGCACTATTAAAGACTCAAGTGCTGTAATTAGTCTGAGGCTCTGATTCCAAGAAAAACAGTAAGAATTAACTGGACGGAATATTCTTCCTGGACTGAATATTTTACCCTAATAACCAGGAGAAATGTGAAGACTATGAGGAAAGACTGAGAAAACTGAATTTAAAAAAAAATAGAAAAAAAAAGGAAGATTACAGGTGAACATGACAGAAGTATTGAAAAGTTAAAAGAAGTAAAGACATTATTTCTCTTGTTCACAGTGTATATGGCAAAAAGTATCAGGGAAATCAAGTATCATATATTCCCTGGAAGTATCTTTGGACAGTAACAGTAAAGCTAGTTAAACTTCAGTTGCCAAAAGAAGCTAAGGAAACTCCAGTTTTGAAGCTTCTGATAATAATTACCTAAACAAGTTGAATATATCTGAATTTATCTACTCCTATTCCAGAACTGAGCTTTCATTGTAAGATTTGAAACTGGATATAGATTCTGATTTCATCAATCTCTTTGGCTAGACATCAAAATAAAGGTTCTTTTTCTTTCACAGACTCTTTTTTTCCTTTTAATTTTTCCTCATGCATCTGCACTGAAAAGTTTGGGTTGGAGCAGAATCAAAAGTGGTAATAAATCACAGGAAAGGTAGTTTTTGCTGTAATTACAGGTGACTTCCATATAATAGCCAACTTGATGAGAGTAGAAAGAAACTTAATAATAAGCCCATCCTTAATTTCCTTTTTTTTTTTTTTTTTTTTTTTTTTTTTTTTTTTTTTTCTGGTTTGGTTTTTAATAAGCTCTAGACAAACATGAACCTTGAATTGCCCAGGTTTTTGAAGTTTACTCATCTACAGTGATCAAGGTAATAGGTTTTTTTATGTCTGTTTTTATTCAGACTGTGTTTTCAATTCCTTAGCATTGCCCCAAGCATATTAGGAGGGGATTTGGGAATGGTCTATAAATAACACTATTGTAAGTGTTAYTAGTTGTTATTAGTAAGAGGCCTTTTTTACTACAGGGCTTTTTAAGTCTTCTGCTAATAAGCACAACCACATTAAACACAGTTCATTTTCTGGCAAACAGCAACCTGAGGATAGGAAAAAGGTAGGAATTAACAAACTGAAGAAAAAGTAGTGTTTAAGGTCCACTTGAAAACAAAAGCTGGGTTCATGAGAGACAATCAGGTACCTCCAGAGAACAGCTGAACTGCTTCAAACCCAAATTACACCTCCCAGCAGTTCTGTCAGGATCTTTCCCTTCTGGTTTGTTCCTATATTTTCCTTCTGTTGTTTTCTARCAGCTCAGGAAAATAAGGAATCGTATTTGTCACAATTTGCTTGAGAGAGAAAGAGACATCTGAACTACYCACACTTCCTTGCTCCTTGGATGCAAGACCTCCTCTTGGGAAGCCTCATTATTATTGTATTTTGGACCCTGGAAGAAGAATGCTTGTGCCAGGAAGTATCAATCAGATATAAATAGACTCTATCTTTTGTTTCAAGTGATGGCATGGTCTCAGCTAATGGRACATTTTTTTTACTCCATCGCACTCTTATCTTCCTTCCATGTGCAGTCTCCCAGCTTCTCTTCTATCTTTTCATGGACATCTTCACGTTACAAAGAAGGAGATGAAGAAATCTTAGATAAGCACTGAAGACATCTAAGTCAGTTACTGTTCAGGTCGGGAAAGATGTGGGAAATCAGCTTCATAGAGCATCCCAGGTAGGTAAAGCTCCATTCTGGTTATGTTAGTTCCTCTTCACTTCTCATATCTAAGCATTGGAAGCAGGCACTGTGCCTACTATAGAATGGGAAAAGGCTGCATGTTAATCTGAGTATTTGAAATAATCTAAAATGCCCAGGTAGTCTCAGATCTGTTCAGTTTAGCTCATGTACAAACAGACTGATTATACTGAATATGCACACCAAGTCCAGTCATGTGCCAGAAGGTGCTGGTATATGGATGTCCTTTAACACTGTTGGAATTTACTGTGCTTGAACATCTAGTAAAGCTGATCACCATTAGCTTAGGAAAAAAAAAAAAAAAAGGATGATTTGCTACTCATAGTCTCTAAATCTTTGGAAAAAATATTTATATAATGTTTTATAATTCCTATTTCTTTTCATTTTTCCTCTGTTCAATAGTTCACAGACCAACGCATCTGTTCCTGACTACACATCTCAAGCACTGCAAAACACAAATACTGAATAATAATAGATGAAGTCTCAGAATTTTTAGAAGAAAATCAAATTCTGTATCTTAGGTAGGGAAGCAAAACTGGGATGTTGTTTCATATRATTCTAACCAGCAGTATGGCTCCAATTCCTTGCCAAATACATGGGGAAGCATGGGGAATCTTACTTCTGTCCATAATTTTCTGTTCCCTATTGCATCAATTGCCCATGTTTTCACATACCTCATATTTCAGACAGTAAAATCTACTTTTACATTCACCACTCTGACACTTTTTCCTGGCTTGATTAAGTATATAAGTTATCCCTCTAAGAGAGTCACACAATTAGTCTTGCTGACAGGCACAAAGTTAAATTGCAAATTCTGCAATACTGAGTTTGCTGCATATTGACATTTCCTGTGACAGAATGACATTTTTTTCCTTTGTAATATTTGAACTTGAATTATAACATATTCTCAGGAAAATAATTTGTAATCTGTTCAAAATTAAGTTTTTTAAAAATTGAAGGTAATTGCTCAGAACTTGTATAAACAATTAGCTAATTACATTTTATTCCCTTTTGTCAGCCAAGCTTTCTGTGGGCAGAAATCCCTCTTTAGATTTCATGTTCACTCCTTTATCCACAGAGCCTAGAGTGCTTTCGTGGTGTGTCTGGCTTCTCTTTACATGAAAKGTCTGTGATTTGGTATCATTGCAAAATGTGCAATGAATATCTGATGCTTGGAACTGGTGTTTTACACATATTTAGTAATAATTATATATACCAACACTGCTGTCAAATTGATTTCAAAATGGGACCCCAAAGGTGTTGGTTGGAGTAATGTGCATTATCACAGTATACCTAAAGCAGAGTATGCAAATAGGGGATTGAAAAATCCTAGAATAAGTGCATATATACCTGCAAGGCAACATAAAACACAGGAAATTCAAAGCACAGGAAGTCAAGCATGAAATCTTAGCCCTACTGAAGTGAACTGAAATGCTGAAATTAATTTTAGGGGTACCAGGCTCGTACTCTAGGCACAGATGGAAAAAAAAGAGAGCTTTCAATCAGTCCCCCCAAAGCCATTTGTGTAGGTGACACTGTTTGTTCACAGTACCAACTAATTTTTCTTAGTTAAAACTAATGATCCATAATTGCTTCTGAAGCAGCAGACCATAATMTGGGTTGGAGTCTGGAATCTGAAAATGATTGGAGCAGATTTGTTTTCACATTTCTCAGATAWGTACTTCTCTAGATGCCATTATTCTAGAAATACTTCCATGTTAAAAATTGATTTTGTCTAGTTATACAAAAGGCTCAAGTAGCTTGTTAATGCCTCAAATAGCTCTTACTCCTTGTGTCTATACAGCAGGATTTTGGAGCTTTTCCGTATTTCAGGATCTTAGAACATTCCCTTAAAGCATCCYAATTCCCTATTGAAGAGCACCAGCCTCCCTCAGTTTCCTGATGGGTCAGGAGAGACTCATACCTCCTGGCCACCTCCTAATCTGACTGATAAAGGAAGAGGTACACAATTTTAAAAAGTAGCACCAWAATACAGGGAATCTGACTAGAGATCTCCTGGGATACATCTGTGAACGGAAATTAGTATTTTCATAACATATTCCAGAGATATATCAAAAGATGTTGAGAATATAAAAACCAAAGTACAAATGAAATGCAGATGTTTCTTTCCCCGCACCCTCCACCAGACTTCAGTGTATTTTTGGTTGATGACAGTGGTCTTCTTCTCAAAAGAGAAGTTATTGCCTGGTTCAGCTTGTACTATTCCTATCTTCTGTGACATGTCAACTGGAAAATCTGCTATCAACAGATAATAATAACACTGGTAGTAATTATAGTAATGGATTCTGTCCAAATCGTATTGACATCAATACTAATCTTCCAGTCCTTTTTAATGAGCCTTGACTAAGGCCCATAGAGATCTTAGGAAAAAATACGCATCTTTTCTTTTCTTTAATTATACTTACGTTTATACATAAAATACGTATTTACTGTTGTGATTACTTGATCAAAATGCACAGATATACTTTTCATGTGAGCAAAGGTTTACAGAGTAGCAAATTGTTCTAGTACCTTTGTTCCCTGTTTCAGCATTGTTCTGAATTCAGGACACAGAAAACAAGCATTCAGTACATTTTAAGCGATAATTGCTACCAACCAATTTATAGGTGCAAAATGCTACACTGAGCACAGAGGCTATAGCTACTTATAACCTAGTAAATTAAAACTAAACCGTCTGTGTGCCAAGTATCTYGCATAAGATTAATTGGATAATATCAGGCTGCTCACATTATAAAGATCAAATGCAAGGAGAAAAGACATAAACTTTGGATATGTATCAATGTAGTCTCAACTCAGCAGTTGCTGATTATTTATTGGGCATGTAAACAGATGCGCCTAACCCCATCSTGAGAGCTATTCAGAGAAAAAGAGAGAAAAAAATCCACTATGCATTGTAGAGCAAAAGATAGAGAGTATATCTTGTAAAATGCTGATTAGCCTTGACTCCTTTCATTTCAATGACTACTCAGCACCAGAAAGTCAAGGAGATGCACCCAAAAMTATTCTAGTTGTATCTCTACCCTTCTTCTACAGAATATGTCTTACCATAACATCATGGGACATGAAATTGGGATAAACTTCTCCAGTTAAAATAAAAATAACCTTTCTTTTATCCTAGGAATATGTCCTTATTGTAGAATTGCTCATAATTTCTGCTTTCTATCGTGCAGTGTTTTTRTTATAGTGGGTGTAATTGCAAGCATTTTGGGAAATTTTATATTTTGTAAAGAATGTTTTTAGATGATCAATGTGAATTTGTTCCTTGATATCGGGCCATGTATAATTTTATCTCAGAGTAAGATCAAACAAGTTCAGGTGCTTCAAAACAGTTTAAAAGTATATAGGAAAGGAAAAGGAGGGGAAAGGGAAGGGGAAAGGGAAGCAGAAAGATTGATAAGAACTACCAAATCTGACAACTAAATTCTGCTGTCATTTACACTTCTATCTTGAATGAAGATGGTAACTCCTGTAAGATATAGTTCAAAACTTCTAAGTCCTTCTAAAGCCATTCAGACTTTTTTTGTTGTTGACTTCAATAGTGACAGATTTAGTCTCTTATAAAGCAGTTGCAACATCAGATTCTTCTTTAAGATTGCCTCAGTGCAAGCCTGAGGTATATCCAATAATAAACCTATATATGTGGATTAATTTAAGGAAAACATTTTAAACATTATACATGTTGTAACTGATTTCACYAAAACAAGGGAACATTTTCATGAGCAATTTTTTTTTATAACTACAGTAACATGAACTCAAAGAAAATTCCTCTAATAATGAATCAATTGATCTATCCCAGTTTAACCTAAGTTAAAATGTAACTCTTGATCTTTAGTAGCAGGAATAAACTAGAATAAGAATTGGAATAATAGAATAAATTAGAAAATATTAAGGAGTGTAAATTTTGATTAGAGATAATGTGAAAAATTCATAAGCACAATGCAATTAATAAATRTGAGTCTTTGATAGTTATTATTCTAGAAAAGAAGCATTTACAGCAAAGTGGTAATCTTCTCCAGTGAGGAAAAGTGTTTAAATACTAACATGTTTTTAAGAAATGAAAATTGAAATTTATTTTTAAGACAGTCAACATTCAAATATTTTAGGAATTACAAAAATTAGGAATTACAAAAATGAAAATGTGTTTTATTTTTGAGAGTTGAGAATTTGTTATATTGAGAAGACTGAGTTGCAAAAAATTATGGCATTCTAGCTGTGAGTTCTTACTTTACACAGGGGAATCATTTATTTTGCTTGGAGAATAAAGAAACCTATATTTGCTTTTAATGACATGTCTTCATTAACATAAAATAATAGAGTAATAACAGCTGTGGTCAGTCTAAGATTTTAACATGGTACCTGAATGGTTTTGTAAAAGATTCACCAAATCAWACGTTGCTTAGTAACCACTCATTTTTGAACAAATTTCTTCTAATTAACACATTAAAAATACTGTATATGGTATGTAAAATTCTCTAATTATTGGTATAATTTCCTTCCTTTCTTTAAGTTTTACAAGACAATTACTCAGATCTTGTGGAGAAATCCTGATGTCTCACTGGAAATAGTCTTCAAAGCTGATATCTCACAATAAATAGGTGGAACAGGTTAAGCATAGTTATCATTAAAATATTATTCATTAATGCTTTCTCTTYGGTTTCAGTACAATGAAGTGTTGATATACATACAGCAGTGTTTAGTATTTTTTGCAATATATGAAACCAAGCATTCAAAATAAGGAAAAAAAAAAAAGGATCGTAAGAATTATGCATTATATAAAACGTTCTTTCAATGAATTAGTCCTAATTTGTATGTACAAATGGTGCTCCTGGAAATTCTGTTTATCATGGGAGAAGGAAAATTGCTTTCCCATGTCATGATAATCCAAGATTTCATTGGATTTATCAAACTATTGTTTGAACTAAGTGAATCTTAATTTGAGGCAACTGTATTCTCTTCCAGAAATAGTTTCATTTTATGCTTAAATTCACATTAAATAGATGCAAGTTATGAGAAATAATTCTATACAATTCTTTATCACCTTTACAAAAGAATATTTACATGAAAAGGGAAAAAAAAAATCTTCACATCAGCCCTCTTTTTGATATATGTCTTGTCCAGAATGTTGAAAGGAGCTCAAAGAAAGAATTTTAAATGAACTGATAATTTCAAAGACTGTTAAGAACTGACCATCATCTGGGTATGATTTCTTGGCAATAGATTGGCTTAAGCCTTAATTTTTTTACAGCTGAACAAACCACTGAGTAAGATGGTACTAACTATACCCCCACTTTCTTTCCCAATGACATATTCTTGAACTATCTTGGTGGCAGTAAGAGGTGTTCAAGCTCTGCTTAAGGGTAGATTCAATCTTAGCTGCATTTAGATTGTCATGAACCGATTCCTGAAGTATGCTGAGGGGAACATCTTTTGGCAAAGAAGACCATCTCTGGAATAGACATTAGTTCTCCCAATTATTAGAATAGTTATAATGGTCACATGAGGTCAGGGGAAAAAAATAAATAAAAAGAGCAATGATAGCAAGGTTGCCACAGATATGATAGAAACTCAAATCTTAGTCGTTTCTCAAACAAAGATTCTGATCAAAGGTTCTTTTTTTTTTTCCTATCAGCATCAATATGCCTACCCCCATTTTTTTCCCCAAAGCATTAGCTTTTCCTCCTTTTCTTGTTGTTATTGTTCATCTCAGTTTTCCTTGAATATCTTGATGCTGTCTACGACACAGGAACACCTTTTAAAAATTATTTTTCTCCAGAATTCTGGGTGCATTCTGTATGTGCTGGAAAACTGCATAAAGGATTAAAAGAAAGTGAAGACAACTCAGTTATTTTCCAAAGTCATCCTAGACAACATATTTTTTCACTGCTTCCTGAAATAGACTAAACTTATAATGGTAAAATTCTGTGAATACAAATTCATGTCAGGAGCTAGACTCTTGTTGAAGTTATTGCAGAATGGTGGCAAGGGAAACTTCAGTCCTGTAGTCTGGAGAAGTGTTCAAGATGGTGCAAAGATTATATTCTGCTTGTTATATCAGCCCTGTAGATACATCTTCTTTCTCCCTGGAGCAAAGCTTATATACTGTAATATGTCCTCGTATGGATCTGCACACAATRGGTAAATTCTCCTGCTTTGCCATCAGGCTGTATGGATGTTCTTGACCCTTCATTTACATTTGTTTAGAACTCAAAGGAGGTGAAACTGGCATATGTTATGAAATTAAACAAACACAAATTAAACCTGAAATCTACTTTACTGTAATAACTGCTCTTAGCTCTGATGTGAATGGATTTTCTTTGAATTCCATTTTACCAGACAGTGTGATAAGAAACTAAATTTCCATTCTGATTGCTTTACTCTATCAAGTCCATTCATTAATTTTAATTACTACTTTTGTAAATAGTTTATGGTTTTCTGGCCACATGCCAAACTCGTTTGCTCATTCAGCAGGTTGCAAACATGATACTTATATCTCTTCCCTATGGCATAACACTGAGATGAAGTTATTCTGTTAATCTGATCAATTCCATTTAATAGTCACACTTTTATCCCTTGAAGTCACAAACTATTCAGAGCCTTTCATCTCCTTTCTTATAAGCTGTATCTAGTAAACACTACAAAATTTTGGTCCATCTTCAGGAGTAAAATATAGGAATGTAAACTGTGTTTAGGCTCCTTTTAGCTTTTACTCTTCGTATCAAGTAAATCCAAACRCTCTGAATGACCTCAATGATCACCAAGGAATTTCTTGCAGGAGACAGAACATATATCAACCAAACCAGAAGTCTTTAATAGAGTTACCTGTCAGGTTCTGATTATTTGGTCAAAGTATCCAGCATAACTCCCAGTCTACATCAACTGCCTTAATATTCAAATTCATAGAAGTAAGAGAAAGGAGTTAATTACCTTGGAAGGGAAGGGAACTTCTATCTTCATATTGTTTTTATAAAAGATTATTTTTATTCATAAAAGTAGTTATTTCAATAAACTCTTACAAAGCTGCTTTCATATAGTCCTTATTCTCTGCAGGTCTTGCTTCTGTACATCTGGTTCTCTATGGGGAATGATCTGTAAATAAATATGGTGTCAATGGAAGCATGAAAGAGTGAAATTAATTTCACCTGGCAAAAGCCCAGTTAGTGTTCCCTTACAAAGAGAGCAGCCTATATAAGAGGTGGAAAATGGGCCTCGCTAGGCATTCTTTAAAGGAAGATTAAAATTGTTCTAACATTCATTTAAGGCAGAAAACATTTATAATGGCAATAGGTAGATGTCTGTAAATGTTAAAAAAAAAAAAAAAAAAAAAAAAAANAGAGAGCAGCCTATATAAGAGGTGGAAAATGGGCCTCGCTAGGCATTCTTTAAAGGAAGATTAAAATTGTTCTAACATTCATTTAAGGCAGAAAATCTTTATAATGGCAATAGGTAGATGTCTGTAGCCGTTAAAAAAAAAAAAAAAAAAAAAAAAAAGGATATATATTTAGGAGCTTCTTGCCTCTCTTACTCAGAAAAATTTCTTTTCTCTGTTTCCAGAAAGACCTTCTCCTAGTTTATTAAATAATAAAAGACATCCTTAGTGATTCTAAGACCTGTAGGTGTTTTTGGTGGGTTTTTTTTTTTTTCCTAAAAAACAATTCTCAAATATTTGTCTCCAGCCATACTTCTACAGACTCTGTGTTGATCCAGAAGACTGGCAGAACACTGATCCTCTAATCGGTATAATTAGAGAGGCGTGAGGTCTAGGAGTTCCTGTGGCCTTATAATCTCGAGAGGAACATCTCAGCCACATAAGAAAGTGCAATGAAAATGAGGAATAGGGCCAAGTGTCATACATCCTCTCATTCACATCCACCTTCTCTAATGAGAAGATTTTCCCTAAAAAYAAAATAAAAATAAAAGGAGAAACAACAAAGCTTTGGAARATGCTCAGATTTACATCTGGTTGATTTGACCAAACTACCCAGGAAATGCTTTGCMATCTCTTTTAATAATAGCAGGAATTAAAAACTTAGGTCTTCACATTTTAGCCACACCCATGCATTTGGGATCTTTGTCAGAGTCTACTTCTCATGCCAAAATAGTTTCTTGAGCCTGTGTATAAATGTAAAATTGTTGAACAGCCACTTCAAAACTGCTAAACATAGGAAAAAGCACAACGCTAACAGTTCTTCAGGAAAGACATGGCCTTTTTAACCAAACTTTGTAAAGCTGGTTTATGAAATGTAAGTGAAATGGAAAACAAAGTTTACAATCCAGTGGTGGATACAGAGTTCCAAATGGGTATGAAATGCTTTTTGCCAATAACTGCAGAGTATTTAATTCTTAGTTGCTATCATCACCTTTATTCTCAGATTTCCTATTTCAGAAATACACTRAATAGAAAGCTGAAGTTAGCTACAATCTCCCAACTGTAAACTCATGAAATTTCTGTTCTTTCTGACTTCTGTTTAGCTATTGTGGGAATTGATATGCCATTATAAAAGGCCTCTTTATTCTGGTTATAATTCTGTCTATAGATCAAGTGGGTTTTCTTCAATGCATGGTATTTGTTTTGGGAGAAAGGACAAGGGTGAGAGAAATTAGTCACGGTAGTGAAATGGGAGTTTTGAGGGTGCTTTGTATAGATCCTTGAATTTATGGTCTATTTTGCCAGTTCAAGTAAAAAGTAAAGCAATGGAAGGACTGTTCATATTTCAACATTAGAAAGTGAGATCTAAGAAACTGCAGTCAAATGACGGGATATGAGGACCCACCTAATTGGGATGGTCCTGCACCTGTCTTCAGATGTTAATCTGTCTTTCCCTTGTCTCATGTGGCTTGTCTCTCCCGGGAAGAACTTAAAGAAGTTGCCTCTGCCATATTAAGACAGCAAAGATTCCTTTTCTACTGGGAGAATAATTACTTCTCAAATTAAGGCAAGGATCCAGAAACTTGCCAGAGTAGCTGAAAGATCCATCTCAGGAAATAACTCCATCCAGTCAAAAGCCAAGATTACTTCCTATTAGTCAAAAATAAAATCTATATGATTCATTTCAGTTTGTCACTGCATGTTTGCTACTGCTTCTGCTGATATCTTGAATACTTGTTGGCTCTGGAGCAAGGTCAAGTCAGCTGCTGCTGCTGCTGGTCAGTCACTGCTGTGGGTCCATATCTCATGACAGGGAAGTTAGATTCCTCTTCACATTCAGTCACAGAAGCTGCAGACAAGAAGCATAAACAAGACTCCACCTATTTCTTCTTCATTGAACCTTTGCAGTATTACTTTTTCAAAATTCACATCTCTTCACTCTAGCCTTCCTCAGGGCTCATACAGCTTGTCACACACCTGTTCAAAAGTGCTAAGAGCTAGTGAAGAGCAGCATCCAACAGAAAGAACATTTACTTCTGATTCAGAAGCATCTGTTAGATCCTTATCAGAAGGACCCCAATATGACTCATACAGGATCCTCAATGTTCTTGATGGGATGGAACTTGTTACAAGAAGTAAATGCTAGTGCATATCAAGGTAGAAAAACTTGAGAGTCTTTTTAATAGGTTCAAATATACTTTTTATAGTTTCGTAAGAAGAAAAGTCAGCATCCCATAAGGATGGCTTGATTATTTTACATGATTCAAATATACAGGTAATATTTCTCATATTTGGCATAATTTAATTTCATAATAAAGATTAAATCATGAATTTTCATGCAGAGGTGAATCATCAGATCACTTCTGTCAATAATTGTCACTCTATGCATTGTTCACATGCATTTCACTGCAAACATATGATGGTCTAATTTTGCCTGCAAAGAGTTGCATTATAAAACTTTAGTTTCATTGATATTTTTATTCTTAAGCAAAGAAGTGAAATTATTTAAGCACAGCTCTCAGGTATCATGACCATAATAATCCCAATCTCAAATTCAGATGATTTTTTACCCTCTTAACACATTCCCTACTTCACATTCTTGCATCTTCAAAAATTCTGATGGCAAACTATTTACTGAAAAGGTCATTATTACAGTAGAAATGAAAGATAGTAAGAATTATCAATAAATTCATTCTAAACTTGTGTGAACACATCTAAAGGAAATATACTTCATACAAATAAACTCAGAAGAGTTGCTGTGTTATTATTCAGCTCTGAGATATGCACAGCTTTGAGAAGACAACATATCAAGCCATGCTTTGCTGGTAATAGTAATAATAAAATCATCCATCTCCTTTGAGCATCAAACTTCTTTAATATACTACCCAACAGATTTTATTCTAGGGTAAAATGGTCAGTATTTAGTTTTACTTTATATATACTGCTGCAATAGCAAGACGGACATGAATTTTATTGACTGGTGTATTTTCTATCACTTCCTGGAGCTGTAGATTTGTACTCATCTTTGTATTCAGACCCATTTAAAAATGAAATATCGTTTAAAAAAGACTTCATTCCTGAAGTATGCAATTAATTAATGTATGAACCCAAATACCTTAATCCGGCCAGGACAGCAAAATTTCAAGAATCACTCAACATCTAAAAGTAAATGTGTCCCTAAATGTTTTCTTTTTGAAAAATATTTAATACATAAGATAATATGAAAGTGAACTGCTTTCTTGACTTTTACCCTTGGCTATCAGTTTCATTAACATGGYACTTTCATTTAATTATTCCGCCAGAAAGCAGGATGTAGTAGCTCCACAAACACAGTGAAATGTTGTCCAGAACGTATATTTGTATGTTAGAATAAATCAACCGATATGCAAGTAAAAACTGAAAGCAAAATCGGAAGTTAGAAGAAATGTAAGAAGTGATAGCATAATCAATAAAGGAAGCATACGCTTGYTTTTCAGTTAGAATAATTCATGACAGATTCTGGATTTTTTTTTTYCCCAGGTAGAATATTTGGTATTTGTGAAAAAATTAAAGTCAAATACTTTATCAGCCAAATAGTAATCATAGCCAAACCTAGGTTATTGTCTAAAGAATGATTAATGAAACTAGGTTAAATTTGTTAAATATTTCCACTCCTCCTTTAAAGAAAACAAAACCCAGTATGCTTATTTTCAAAATTGTCCGAATATAATCATKCAATAATTCAGTTTGGAAGGATATTTGAGACTTAATTTAGGTCAGTTTGATTTAAAAGAGAGAGCTAAGAAGGAGAAATAAAATGAAAGAAAACATTTAGTTTGTGAACAAAAGTTTGGGCAATTATTGAATAGTGACATTTTTCTGCTAAGTTAAAAAAGAAAAACCTTTTCAGTTTATATTATTCCAGCCCCTCTATTTTTTGATTAAGCCATTTATTTTCCTCTATCTCATTTTTTTTGTCAGTTGAACTACTTCTGAAACTGCGAAAACAAAGTGTGACTGCTGCCTGGAGTTTCACTGCAGACCTACCAAGTCACAGCAGATACATTAGTGTGATGTTCTCTGCATTAAATTACGAAAAAAAATGAAATGCTAATTGGCTTATTGTACTGCTTTGGTGAAAGGAATTGCTCYCTTTGATCTGCAGTATAATGAGATTTATTTTGAACATCAAAGTAATCTATAAAAACTGAACAAGGAGATGAGCAGCTACATATTTTCATATCCTCTGAGGAGCGGGTGTGGGAATCAGCAATGCAAATGCCATAGGATGAAGGGACAGTCTGAAAGGGAGATTGATCCTCGACAAATGCAGCTGAACTTTGCATTTTGTCACAGCAGCACAATGACCTTGAACCACATTTTATTCTCCTACATGGCTGCAAGTCTGATTGGGCACCAGTGACTGCCCTGGATTTGCTTTGAACCCACGCTGCTGCAGTTTGGGTTGAAAGCTAATCCCTGACCCTAGCTTTTGTGACTACATGTTAGACAATTTCAACAGCCACACCAGGATGCATGGAAATGATGGGCACTGCTCTTCTCAAATCTACATGCCAGGAACTCAGGAGCGGCAACGGGGCAGCTGTATCTCTAACAGTCCTCACCAGCAGGTATCTCTGACGACTCGGTAGAGTTGTCCTTTCTACAGGGCAACACCACTTACTACTGCAGAAAAAAAATCCCTCTTTACAAAGGCATTCTTCCTAGAAAACTTTAAGTGTGAACCATTTTGATTCAAAAGTGGAGAGAGGCTTACAAGTCAAAATGAGATCTGAGACATATCTTAGCCACTGGTTTCATTTGACACCAGGAGCAAATTTATGGCATTTATACAACCCACATTTAAAAAACAGCCTAAGAAAGGAATGACTGAAAAATGTAGAAATTTCTTCATTCTGCACTGAAGGATTTAYTTTCTGTGAACACAGACAAATCAGTTTAATTGTTTGAAACATCAAAATTTGGAGCTTTTAAGATGTATTTCAAATTTGCATAGTTAGGACATAGTCTTTGTTTCARACAAAATAGTATAATACGGTACCATTTCATCTAACAGCTTCTAAAGGAAAGAATGTGCCTTCATTTAGATTCAGAATGTACAAATTAACACTATTTAAACTAATTCATGTACCCTGAATTGATTCTTTTTCACATGGCAAATGGAGAAAGGTGCTATGCAGCTCATCAGAGCTGACAAATTTGCGGATGAGCTTATTACAAGGGCATGATGTTCACATAGAAATATCCTGTGTTTTCTTCCTCTTAAGCATTACTTTTCAATGGATCCTCTCCTGTTTTCTAAAAAGCATCCAGTACCCAATAATTTTCACAGATAGACAATGCTGAGTTTGCACTACATGTGCAAATCAAGCTATTCATATGGATTCCTAAAAATAAAATGCTGTGTAGTAAGGATTGCTTTGGTTTTAGTTTTGGCTTTTTTGTTTTTCCTTTTTTTCTAATCACTGTAAAACACCAGAGSAAAACAATTTGGGGGTCTAGAAATAGATAGACAAAGGTTTACCACTGAAAAATGTATTTCATTCACAAGAAAAATTTATAGGAATATGTCACTTCTGATTTTTTTTATTTCTGAGAATTTCAAAATTATTTCTTGATGTTCTGAGAAGAGAATTTTTTTTAAATCTATATTGGCATGACTTTTTTGCTTTATACCATTTTAAACATCAAAATAAAAATTAATTATCACTGGTCTATTTTTAATATACTTCAATTTCAAAGAAACCATCAAGATACTTCCTTTCTTTTTCACTCTATGGAAAAAACAACAACAACAAACAAACTCATGCTTGCACAAAAAGAGAAAAACAGATTCCCAACCAGCTCTGTTGTGAACCCTATAAATGTTAAAATCAAAATGAAATAATGTGCATATGCAAACATCAGGTAGAAGTACTATTGAATTCAGTGTTTTGACATCATTTTGAAAAATTCATGGGTTTTTTTGCTAAGTGAGCAGACTCAGTGAGTATGTTTGTTTATCTCTTCATGTTCAAATTGTCATTATCTCTCATTAATAGAGAGACTTATTCAAAATTTATTTACTAAGTTGAAAGAAAATTACCTAACTAAACATGTTGAATCATTCATACTCCATAAGTGTTATTCAGAAGAGTGAAAAGTGGAATAGAGGCAGCTATCAGGACAGCCTTAGTTTCAAAAAATACATCCTTCATTTTCATTCTGGGACATTAATTTTGAATGAAATAATAATGCAATGCTTAAGAAAAAAAGAAAGAAAGAAAAAAAATTAGTTAAGAAAAGTTAAGAATAACCATYGTTGTGTTCACTTTAGTAGAACTACTTATACTGATATATTTAAATATCTTTCTGAAACAAGAACTTAATAACCACTCGGAAAGTCTCAACTGGAATTATAAATGGATACATCAAAATATAAATTCAATAAGGTCTCGATCATTTCCATAGAAGGACAATGTTATCTCTGTAACATAATTTTTTTGTGCTGATAYGGAAAAAGTATTTTGCCAAAAATATTCTGACTCAAGGGTTTGTCCCAAGTCTCGGAATAGGAACTTATATTAGAATCCCTTCATTGGAATATTAATTTAAATATCATTGAAGTAACTCATTGCTTATAGAAAGGAATATTAAAACAACGTCAAAATGAGCTTCTGTTCACTTCTTTCAGGTGAAAAAAAAGGTAACAGGACAGATTACATAAAAAAAAATGTGAGCATACTTTTTTTAATGGTGGAAACTTTGCATAAAAGATTGATATATAATATTTTTACAGGGAATAGGTATTTATTATAATTAATAATCATTTTAAATTAAGTGCTTATGGAGAAGAGTTGATTATGTTTAGATTAAAAATATTGGAGCAGTATGGTCCTAATTGATAGAGTAGGGAAATTGACCTCAATGAAGGTTGCACATAGAAAAGTTTTTATTGAATTTTAGTGATGCACAATCTGGCCATTAATTGGTATTATACAGTATTTTAATATCATGATTCCAGCTATGGAATGGAAAGTTGCTAATAGTGGTTTTAATGGAACTTAAGGTGAGAAATGTAAAATAGACATGCATCCTAATGACATACAGGAAGGACTTCAATTAAAAAAAAATGAGTAGATATAAACATGTACATAGACAAATATTCTTTTTTTCCTTTGAAAGTTTTTTGAATTAAAGTCAGTTTGCAGATGAAACTTAAGAAATTTCAAATTGTGCAGCACAAGAATTTTCACTCTGTCACATTCTTCATTCATTCATCTGCCCTCCCCCAACATCTCTTCCAACAGTTGCCTGGAAAACACAGTAAAAGGATTTCACATGCGATATTTTTAAGGAACCCTTATCATTTTTCCATAACTTTATCAGCTTGCTTAATCTCCACACAGAAGCAAAATAAGGATTAAATCCTCCTGCAGGGTCTGAGCCKGTATCCATTTAAGTTCATACCAAAACTCCCACTGACTTCATATCCCTGCAGAAGGAAACCTAGTTTTGGAGGAAATCTTTCTTTTTCTCACTAAAGAAATGGCTCAAAGGAAGTATCTAAATGGTGTTTGCCCTGGGACGATTCTCTTGGCTCCCCAGAAGCCTATGGGYACTGGGGATGGTTTGTCCTACTCTGAAGAAAAGGCAGTCTTAAAGGCTTAAACTAGCCTTAAATTAGGTTAAATTGACACCTACCTCTTAATGGCAAATGTTATCAGAGAGAATTTCTGTCTGAAGTCTCATGTTGTCAAGTAGTGAGCCAAAATCAAAAAATGCTGCCTTTCAATTCTCATTGAAATCAGCTCTCATGCATCCCAAGGGAGCAGTCCCAGTGCTAACGGCTGTGTCCAGCCAGACCTCCCTCTCGGGACTCACAGAGAGGACTGGCACAAAGCAGAACATTGACTTGGACTAAAATCTGAGATATGTAGGTGCAAAAAGCAGGAGCCAGGCAAAAACAAGTGAAAAGAAGGCTTGGCAGGCAGAAAAGAGAAGAGTAAAAATTAGTAGATATTTTGATAGATCTGAACAGCTGAATGAGGAAAAGCAATAAAGAAGTAACTATATATTGAAAGGAAGTGAGTAAAGCGTATTATTTATTTATGCAATTAGCTCTGACCTTGCAATTTACTGGGAATTTTGTGGGACATTCAGAAAGCATTCTCCAATTTCCGATCACTGCAAATGCTTGCAAAGGATTTAGAATCACATAAAAYAAAAACTCTCCTTTTTCTTTCTCTCACTATTAATACTAACTAGAAAAAGTCACATCGAACCTCTCCACAGTAATTTTCTCYCCTTCTGCAGGAGTGTGGCACACGAGCAGAAATGCATCTCTGCGTGGTATGTCGAAATGGACATTTCAGATGTGCGCTAGCTGCCAAGACAAAGATGTCCTCCTAAGTGTTGGGCAAATGTCTGGGAATTGCATTTGGCAAAGAGCTGCTGTAATAGAAACACAATCATAATTGAGACATTTAAGCTGCCCCCATGCAAGAAATCCTCTCTGTACATCTGTGCTTCCTGGAACCTTAAACACCAGGGGCTCAATTTTCATTTGCCTAATACCATGTTCCTGTCAGTAATGATGTCTCCGAATTACCCCGTTAATCTTTGCAATGTCAATTGCACTGAGAGTGGTCATCTCAACTCTATTAGATTTCTCCAGGTAAATTCACTTTGCAGGAAGATCCTACATCAAAAAGACATTACTGTGAGCAGGAATTGCACAGTTAGTTAGCAGACACTCTTGAGGCAGGTGTCACACCAGCTCTGTGCAACAGCGGTCCTCTGCCCCACACATCCATCCTCTACCCTATGCATCCATGCAGGCAAACCAAAGACCTGCGGGACCAGTCTGCATTACTGTACAGGCAGACTCATGCCGAAGAAAATTGTCTTGTGGGGATGAACACGAGCCTCACTTGTCAGCCTGACTGAACTTGTTGGGCCATGGGATCATCTCCAGTTCCTAAAACTAAACTTGGCGGATCTAAGAAGATTTCTGTTTTTATGTTAGAAAGCTACAGTTACATGACTACCTTTCGGAAGTCTTGAGGCTACATTTGCTTTTTAGCAATAACCATGAAACTTCCCAACCAAGGTCTACACCATTTCCCTGCCATTGTCTATAGCTAATACTGAATATTTGTTTGTTGGTGTTATAAAACTGCAGAACACCAGCAACAGAACTACACAGAAATCATCTGGTTTCCTAGAAATAAAACCATCAAACTCCTTGTTCCCTAACAGGCATCAGATAGGGAGTACAAGTTTTAGAATGATATTTTCCAAGCACTATTGTGAGGGGAAAGAAAATAAAGTGAAACTATAATGTCAAGTAAAGTTTGTAACTAAATTAAAAATGAGGTAGACATTGAAAACTRTATGTAGCTCATGGAAGTGATAATTAGAAGATGATCTTCTACAGTGTAATCATCCTTTAATTAAAAAGTTCAGGAAAGGAACAAATGCTAAAAAGGAGGCAATTAAATTATTACAGAAAGCTTGGATATATACCTGATGCTACAACAGCTCCAAATGGCTCATCATTACCAAACATGGTAATGTTTGGGAGCTGAGTTCTGAGAGAGAATGGAAAATTTATTTTCGCTTTAAGTATTTGATATTAATTGCTATTTTCTCCTGTGCAAAGTGGCATGGTTGTACACCAGGACACTTCATTCTGCTTGAAGAGAGTAGAATATTTAAGACAAATCAAGAAGTAGTACGTGCATTTCCACAGCACTTTCTGGAAAGGTAAGGATTTYTTATACAAAGTTTTTTTATATCTGAAGTGGAAAGTGCCTTAAAGGATTGGGGAGAATCATATAAGGTTCCCCACATATGAGTTCCATCAATGTTTTGACAACAGTTGCAATTGGAAAACCACAGACTAAACCACAACTATCTTGCAGTTGTACCATACAGCCTGACAGAAGAGGAACTCTATATTTCTGCAGGAAAAAAAAGAGAAAAAAAGGGAGGAGAGGAAGACACTCTGCCTGCTCTATGAGTTGAYTTCTATAATCCAACACCAACAGAGGTTCATTCCCTACACTGCTGCTGCTGCCTGCAGGGACGCTCTTGTCCTGCCTCAGATCAGACCCAGTGACCTGGCTCTGCAGACCTCATGGTACAAGCCATTTRGGAACAAACATGATTTCAAATGCATTGAAAGGGAACAACTCACACACCTAAAATCCTTTGGGGTCTGAGGACAAACTGACCTATTCTCCTTAAATATTAAAATTTTAGTTTCTATTTTCTAGTCAAATTCCAAAATGTTTCGTTAAATTTTATTTGAAATATTATGCATATAATATTTCCTTTAATTTTCTCACTAATGTGTGGCATACTGCCGTGTTCCACTAAACTGCTATTATTTTCTATCCAGAGGGTCCATATTTCTGGTGRTGGTGTAAGATCACTATCGCCAGGATGTGTTAAAATCAGATATGCATCATCAGCTGTGATGACAGCATACTTACAGCAGTCAGATTTTCTAAATTTAGTCTGTCCTTTAAAAAAATATTATTAACGTTATAGTGCTTTTAAATACATCTCACACAGACAAGACTGAGAAGATCACTCAACACAAGCCTGACAGTTTGTTTTCTATCTTTTTTTTTTCAGTGACATCTTATAACAAAGCTCTCCTTGTTATACAGGAAAGCTTTCAAGAAATAGAAAATGGAAAAGAGTGGAGGAAATTAACTGGCTGACACTAACCTGGCAATGAACAAGCATCAACCAGGGAGCAACAGCATGAGCACTTAGCCTAACAATACCTGTTTGCTGTCAATGACGCATAAAGAAACTGAAATGTTTTTGCACTTGTATTTACACAGAAACCTTTATATTAATGTAACAAGCTATTCTTCTGCTTTGGTTTCAAAAGACAGGATGGTGCAGGGAGACATGATAACTCCATCTCAAGTGAACAAGAGGGCAGCAACCTCGGTCCCAGTTGCTATGAGGAAGAGAGAGGATGGAGCCCTTGAGGTTATATTGCATTTTTTTCCAATAAACTGAGGAATGAATGCCTAGACATAGGCTATTCCATGGGTATTGCTTAGTTTTGCATGCCCAGAATTGTGAGATATTTTTGTAAGATTCACTTTCTCCTAGTACTATGTACTTGGAGTTACCTTCTAATTTCCCTTTTTCAGGAGCTGACATCTGTCGATAGCTAGGGTTTGTCTGCATTTAAACTGAATAATGCTGGAACCTAGACATGAATGACCTTAAACTGAATAATGCTGGAACCTTAGGATCTGGACATTCGTCCAAATCCTAAGGAAGGTGGTCTGAGAAACTTGGGAAAATAAATGAAAAAATACTGCATACATGCCATATATTAGCATTGTTATCTATGTGGCTGATAATACATGTAAAAAGTGATCCTAAATTATTCAGCAATTTCACATAAAGAAAAATAATCAGAATGTATATATAAAACTGATTTTGTCATGGTTACTGATAGGCAATTGTTCACTAAAATCTCTTCTGTAGTGTTCTTCCAAATGCAACTAGATAGCCCTATTCACATCCTCTAAGATCTGCTGCYTTCTTACATATTAGATTTCTCCCAGAGATGAGATGAATAAATAACAAAAATAAACCCATTTCCTAATCCTTCTATTAGCTTGTAAAAACATGGCTTTATAAAAGTTTTGTCTTCACAATCCCTCTTCACAGCCTATCTGTCCTGGCTAAAAACATCCAGATTGTAAAATATTTAGTTATTTTTCACTGAGACTGGCAGTATTTGCAACATTATTGAGGAAGTAGTAGCCGAAGGCTGTTCCTACTGTGAAGGCTTATAAATGCAACTAGGTTTGCCTATCAAGATATTTTGTATTTCAGAGGGCAGGTAACATTAGTTACAAGACCTACACAAAATGATAAGCCACAACTCCCTATCAAATCACATTTTTTCCCCCACAAAACCATGATTTTCCGTTATAAAAAAAGCACTGTGAGTGCTTAGCCTGGAATAACATTACCCCAGAAATGCATTCATGATACTTGAATCCTTATACAACTAACATTTTATGATGATTTAAGACACAAAATATGAATCTGTTCTAGGAAATCTTCATTATTATTAACTGTTTCCCATTCAGTTAGTATTTAGAATTTATTTCTGGCTACATATTTCTTCATGATTTTCATATCATTATTCTGTGATAAAATGTGAAATCTATTTTATAAAAAGCAGTTACCTAAAAAATAAGGAATTGTTAATAAGCTAAGATGGTAGATGGGCTGATTCTGATTTTGTAAGGTCAGACAATATATACTTTGATACAAAAAAAAATCAGATCATAATGCAGGAATGAAAGACATGAGCTAAACACATGGAACAGAAAACTCTATTTTGAGAAACAATGAGCATTTAAAATACTCCAAAACCTTGGTAGGCAGCGCTCTGATAAAGTGAGAAAAATGCTTCCTTACATCTAAAACCCAGGAATGTCAAAAATTAATAGAGAGGTGAGAGTTTACATAATCCAGTGTTAAAGCTGATGAATTCTCTCCTTCTTTTCAATCCTGCCCCACAGATAAATTCTATGATTGGATTTCACCACATCTACTCTCCAGATTATATAAATTACAGATGTTACACAGGAGAGAGACAGGGGCAAAAAAAAAAAAAAAAAAAAAAAAGAAGAAGAAAAGAACTTATGAATGGCAATGAAAATGATTTCAGTTTTGCAAAGAAAACAAATATTTTAGTTAATATTTAGAAAATCAATTTTGCAAATAGTGAGTTCTGCATCTTTATAGACAAATGTATGAAAAGATCCAGAGGATGGAAGGATGGAAGTTATAACTAGACAAATGCACATGAGACATTAGATATACATTATTAAGCAGAAGAAAAATGAGTCACCAATAAAATTTGAAAAGATTATGGTGCATTCTCTCACACTGAAAACTTCTTTAATATTTCTATATATTTCTTTTAAGAGCAAATAGCTGTAGTTCAGCTTCATCTATTACAATAGCAACAAATACCAACTTGATCATGTGTTGCTCAGGTTAAATTTCAGGCTAACCAAACTACAATGAGTCCATTACCTCCTTTACTGCTTGTAATCCTGACAAAGGATTGGATTCCATTCAATTCCACAGCCAATTCTAGGCTCTAGAATGCCTCCAGTTTTCCAGTCTTCTTAATTAAATTTAGTATCAGTGATCTTGATTAATTCTTAAGAAGCATTTTTCTATTTTTAACGATGTGTGATTATTTTAAAAAATATTTAATCTCATGTAGTTCTCAATCTTTTGATTTAGCTTTTGTATTATTTTTAGCAAAGAACTCATAATCACTTTCAACAGTAATGTTGAGATCATGTCTTAAATCTCTTTACATTCTAGATGGACAGATGATATTAATATTCAGAATATTTGGAATACTGCTTTTATGTTAAAATAAAATTTTAATCCTACTGGATATGTGTTTAATTCCCTTATCTTTTACAATTTCATTCTCACAAAAATTGCTTTATTATTTATGAAGAACTGTTCATAAATATTTGTGTTACTGCCACACTACCAAAGCTGAAACTTTGATAAGACTCTCACAACCCTATATATATATTTTTTCAATTTTATTTTGTTTTTTTTTTTTTATGGCAAGCTGAAAGACACTTGAAATGTATCTGTTGAAAAGGATATGGACAATCTCAGCTGATTGGATAGCTAATGCAAGATAAGATCAAACCAAAGTASTTTGGTGCTAATAATGTTTACAGTAATGGCAAGGCACCTATTAAAATTTTGAGGGGGTAAGCAAGAAGTCATCCAAACAGAAAACAACAAATTGTCATTTGTTTTTCACTTTGTACAGATCAACAATGCAAGTCAAATGTCATCAGTCCAGCTACACAACAGAAAATCGTAGAGCAGAACAGATCACCAACCAGTTCAGCGATAATGGAAGAACACTAAGGCATTCTCTGACAGGGGAATTAAACAGCAAGAGATGGTATCTGGGATAAAAAGGAAATAAAGGAACATGCCAGTATAATTAAAAGTTTTTCAAGTAAGAGGAAATTAATCTGATTGGTTCTAACTACATGTCAAAACATAGTACTTATAGATTGCTGTGCAAACTTTTTCTGCAGAACTTTAATGTAGCTGAACTTAAAGTTTTTGTGAATGCACAGAGAAACATAGAAATACTGTCCATTATTATGCTACTGCTATTAGCTACGGTAAGACTCAGTCTAGAAGCATTTGTTATTAATATCTGGAAATACATTTTAGATATTTGAAAAGGCTTGATGTCTGGAATATTTGATAAAGCAATAGTGATAAAGCAACTTTAATAATAAATTCCAGAAAATACATATTTTTAAAAGGAGCATTATGAAAAAGCATTACTGTGGGCAGTTGGACGTATTCTCTTTGAACGTGGGCATGCTTACATGAAGGAAATTACTTTTTTGATGGTGGCAGTGTTGTCTACTTCTTTTATTGGAATAATATATGCCACAAGAGCGTTTGATTCATCAGAACTGACCTAGCTTCTTAGCTAGGAGGTGGCCCCTATCAGCTCTGCTCTCAATGACAGAAACAAAATAGAAACATATGCAGTGTCAAAAACTTTTCCAATTCTTTTTTTTCCTCTCTGCTAGTGTACCTGCAGTTTATGAGGTTCACTAACAAGAGTAAAAGTTTTTTTCTAAAGATTATCATCTCACTTGGAAGTATTCATAAGAACTAGAGGAGGTTTTGTTGTTCACTGTCCTGGTTTTGCTGTGTTATGCCTAACTAGTCAACCTCCTTTCCTGGCTGCCTTTTTTATATTCTTATATTCTGAAGGCAAAAGGATAGRAACAGTAGGAGCTATTTACTTTGCTATATTGAAAAAAAAATCCTATTTTTAAAATAATCTTGCTGACAGAGTAGAATGACATTATATCAAATGATATTTAAAATTGCTTTAATCTTCTTTTTTTCTTTAGATTCTCAATGAAGTAAATGTATATCTGAGACAACTTTTGAGTTATTCAAATATGTTTCTCAACTGAGATCATATGCGTTGGAGTGAAAACAAGTAGTCTGTACAGCTAAATATACAATCCAAGTGAGAATCTAATGATGAAGTTAATATTTTGAAATTGCCTTTGATGTGGACTGTTAGTGCCCCAGAGTCCGTCTTCTGAAATTGTTCACACTTTATTCAGAATTTGTTATTTTAGATACTTTATTATGTTTAGATTATTTTGTTATCCTTCAGTCTACGAGCATTATAAATGTGAATTACAAGTAATGGATTAAAGGAGGAGCCAGATAATTCAGCTCACTGGGAAAGATCTCTTACGAGATCATTATGTCAGGTAAAGTCACATCRGCAGTTGTCCATTCGGCCCTCTCCTGGAAGAAATTTTCTGCTGAGAGTCAGTACTGGGAATTACCAGTATGAGAACCAGGTTTCAGAGAAACATCTTAGATGTGAATCGCCATGAGGTTTACATGGGGTGTACTCTGGTATCTTCAGTAGTATCAAGACGGAGGAAATTTTTAGGAAAAAAAGATACATTCAACACTTTAAATACTATAATGCCAAAAATATACAATTGCTCCAATTATTCAGCATCCTGAAGTTAGTTGGTAAGTAAGCAAAGGTTTGAAGTATCTAAACTTTGAGTTTAGACAGGAAAGTAAATTAATCCTACCTGCTTTCACTGGRGTTATTCTCTCTCTGCACTGCTTTGAAATGGGTATGTTTTTAATTCCAAGGGATGTTGCAGTGGCAACTATCTGGAAAGCTTGAAGATACTTGCACATTTTATTTTTAGTTTAAATTAGATACATAATTAAAGTTATATTGTATATTATGATGCGGTTTTTCAATTTGCTATTTCCAAATGTTGCCCAGTTTCCTAGAACTATTATGACTTTTTTTGCAGTGTCTTTTCCAGAAAACAAATTGATCTTATTGTACACAGGTATACTCATGCCTACTGTCTTCTCCTTGTAGTCTTGAATAGATGTGGCTTCTAAAAGATTATTATTGCAGTTAAAAGGATTATAAATTCCATAAATTCTGATTATGCACTTGTATTTCTTTTTATTGATCCTTTAGGGGAGACTAATTTAATAATCTAGATGAGGCTGTATCTGCATTTGTTGGGAAAATTTGTTCAGAGTTATGAAAATGACATTGTGAAATGGCTTGACTGGGTCTTTGCCAATTTACTTCCCATCAGGATATAAGAAGCAGCCTAAGACAGATTTCTGCAATGTCAAAAATAACAGGTAACTGTACTGCACATTTTTGCCTTTTAAAAGTTTGTCAATATGCAGTAATCTTGTTTTCTAATGTTATCATAATTATACATTACAGCAATAATACTTCAAGGTTTTAATTATTAAAGAAAAGAGCTTAGCATCCACGGTACATTGAGTCTATAGCTTTGTTTCCTTGCAGGCCATTATGYAGTATATCAAAAGAATAGAGATAGTGCCAGGATATGAAAAAGTTTTGGAMCTGAGTACCCCTGGGAGAGAGCATATACCAGGGAAATCTGCTGCTTGAGCTCCATATCACCTTTAGGACCTTCAGCAAGTCCTTTAAGACTGACCTACAAATACATAGCCATCAAATCCCAAACCAGTATTTTGAAAGCCTGAGTCAGGATTCACTGGAATGCTAAAATTTCCAGAGGTGCCTCAGCTTTCTCTCCCATCAAGCCTTAGAGCACCTCAGTTCTGCCATGGCTGARCCACAACAGCCTGTCCTGCTCCCTTCTCCAAGCAAGCAGAAGGCAGCTTGCTCCTATAAAAACAACCTGAAGCAACAGCAGGACAGACTGGGACACTGCTTTTCCTATCCAGCATAATCCGTCTGGATGACATGAGCTTGGAATCGGGCAAAGGAGGGGAAAGAATCCAGGTATCTATTACCTGCATGAGTGATCCAGCAGACGGCTACTGCTCAAGAGGCTGAGCTACTGCTTCCTCCARCTGTGCCTCTCTGCTCTTTGGGACCATAAAGGCTTAGGAATCTGGTAAGGAGAGGAAACTGTGAATCCTATGTGCTGAAGTCCACTATGAACTATAATGTTCACAAGAGAGGCTCATGCTTTACCCTTTGATTCACTGGATTATTAAAACAGAGTTCCCCAACAAATGCTCTCTAATTATGCAGCTCTGTTCATGGACTTCCGGGCTGTCCACAGATTTTTTTCAGTGAAACATTTCCAAGATTAACCTATAGGTTGACTGGCTGGTTCAGACCATAATTTTCAGATATTATTTACTAAGTTCTGCCTTATTTACCAAATTCCTCTATAAYCCTTCAAGTTTTGCCCCAATATCAATCTAAAACACAAATCAGTTCTGCAATTCTGAACTCCTGAATTAGTAAAACACTCTCATTTTTAAATATCTTTAATTTCATTGTATAATGAATCCTTTCTTTGTAGGAACCATTTTCCTTTTATCCTTACATTCCTCTTTCAATGTCCCCTGTTAGAATTTTCTTTTAAATGCACCACTTATGGATAAACACATAAAAATGGATATATATGTATAAGATGACAGATTAGATAGAATCATGCTGAGGAATTACCTAGACATTGCCCAGTTCAGGCAATATTTATTTACAAGAGCAGAGCAAGGCAGCAATTTTATTTTGGGAGAAGCCCRCTCCATGTTGCTGCAGGAGGGCTTTGCTTTGATTCTGGCTGTTCTTCCTAAGCGCCTGCTGCTCTGCTCTTACCCTGTATAGATGGACAAAATCCTTACAAATCAGACTAAAAATGAATTTGGTTACAGCTTTCAGACCTGTAATAAACAAAATAAAGATGTGTATAAGAAAATCCAGTGGTTTAAGTGTAAGTACACTTAGTCCTTGCACTGAATGCAATACTATGTGTAATACTACATGCAGATTGCATTTTCATTCCATGTTTGAATGAGATGTATCTGTTTTACAATGATATGGGGATATTTTTAATGTTTACAATTACATCAGGTCTAAGTCCTCAAAACCTAAATTTGGACAAGGAAATCTCATGTCTGGAATCTTGGTGTGAAATATCTAGAAACTGTAATTTTTGATTTTTGTCTGTTTTTTTTTAAATTGCTCTGTACTGAGATCAAACAGATCCACAAGAGAGAGAGGCTGTATCAGCAAGGGCTCAACATTGTATTCACAGAAATTATGCAGTGGAAATGACCAAAGCACAGAGGTCATGAATAAACAAACAATTGATTTGCCCACTCTCACTGAAAAAATCAGGGCCTCAGTCACAGTCAGGGAAAATCCTACCTGCTTTCTCTGTCAGAAAGACATCTCAAGTCTTTCCTAAGACTTTCCTAAGTCCCCTACATCTTTCAAAAAAAAAAAAAAAAAAAAACCACTTTTCCCATAGCCTAAATAAATGCCATCTGTTTTACAGGCCATCCCACTATAGCCAGCAGGAGATTGAAAAAAACAAAATGACTCTTCCTCATCTATAATTTCTATTGTAATGTTATAGCTATGTATTACAGTAAATTCATAAATGCAGAGATACCAGTATGCAAGTCCCTTGATACATACACATCATTCCAATAACTGCTAATGAAAGCTACTTCCTGCACCCTGAGCTAAAAGAACAAAGCACTCTTCTGATTCTGAAAGACTTAAGTGTACAATAAGCCATGAGGTATTCACACGCACAAGCAGGTTCAACTTTGCTGGGTCGCTGATTGCAGTTATTCTTAAACATGGCAGTCAAAGAATTTGTTGATAACTCTGGCTAGCTCCGAGGCAGTGGGCAATTTCACAATAAGAGCATGATTGCACAGTGCTTTATAAAATTTGCAGTAAACAACTCTGGATTGAGTTTTCCACATTTTTAATACCTCCCTACTAAGCACATTATAAAGTCCCATATAATTTAATTTTTCTGAATGGATCATTTATAATTTGAATACAGCACATTGTCTTTTTGTTCTTTATAAAGTAATGCAATCAAACCTAACCACTATCTACAAGGGGTGGTATCGATAATAATATTAGATCTGTTTTTTTAATTACAATTATTGCATTCAAGCTGAGATCAACAAGTTAACTCTCAACATGTTCCATTATTATTCACAATTTCAGCCTATTGACTGAGCTATAGATCAAGGCAGCAGTTTCTCTCCGGCTAAAAAGAAGAAAGTCTTACTTATTTCCTTATCATCGATTAAGCCAGAGTGAAATAAATGCTTAACAGCTGCATTGTTCCAATACATGTACATTTTGACCTTCTTATTAAAATAAACATGTACTCCAGTGCCATTATCAATACTTCAAGAAGCTTCAGGTATTTGGAGAGAAAGATTGTGCCTTTCTTTCCTAACAAATATATTTTGAACTTTACAAAAGCTGGCTTTGTGCCTGGGTGCATGCAGCTTTATTCATAAAGTATTTAGAAATTCCCATTGGTACACAAGGAGAATGAAATGCCACCTCCAACTATGGATGCAATATTTATCCAGTAGTACAAAATTAACTATTAACACCCACCCAGGTGCAATCATCTTTAGCATCTCCAGATTTCAAAGTGAACACAATGACCTTCAGTATCTGTCCACACTCTGCCACATGGCAACAACACTAGGAACCAGCACTGCTCTTCAGCAGCTGGGCCCATTGCTTCCTCAAGGGCTTGATGAGAGCAGGTGAGATCTCTCCCAGGAAGAGGGACCATAATGCTAATCTATCTCATGCTGCCAATACRAGGCTGCCCTTGGCTGGGAACAAACAAATTATGTGCAAAGAGTTTGGAAGTCATATAAAAACATCCATCATGTATGAAAGAGTGTGATTTCCAAAAGGGACTGCAGACACAGAACTCAGAATACGTAAGGAGAAAGCAAGTAGATAGGCAGCATTACACCCTTTATGATAAGTGGTAATATGCTCTTTATCACTGACCAAYGCAGTTTTGGGGAAAGAGCAGAGCACACTGAAAGCAATGGCAATGTAAACCAGCCTCCATTCACAGCTGAAATGATTATTCCAGCTAAGCAGAAACCTGTCTCCCTGTCTGTTGAGTTAGACCAACACCGTAAGCACACAGGGTAGCTGGAAAATAAGTTGGATAAATGTAGTCATGGGTCTTTTGCCTTCCCAAGCACTGGATTCAGCCTGCCCCTCCGCCCCCTCCTTGCTTCAGTCCTTCTGCCCACTCTGACTTACAGAGACTAAGCAGTGACAAACACATTCAGAAAACAGGATAAATTCTGCCCCTTAACTTCCACCTCGACCTATTGCAGTAGCTCAGGCACAAAGGCACATCCTCACCAAGGTGTCTTCCTTCTGTGAACAGTCTGTGCTTTATAGACCTTCAGTTCCACAGCACTGCTACTGTTAGGAGGTAATTGTGATTGTTTCCATATTACAGATGGAAAATGATGCACAGCTACTGTGATTGACTTTGCCAAGGTCAGGAAATGATTTAGTGGTGCAGCTCAAAATAGCAGACTCCAAATCCTCTGCTGTAACCACTAGTTTCTGTTTCCTTCATCAGGCAAATGCAAAAAAAAAAAAAAAAAAAGTGAGGAATGTGAGGATGGGAGAAGGGGATGCATTGGAATTTTGCAGTCATTATTGATAATATTGGATAAAATACATATATTCTTCTAAGCTGTTTGGAAAAACTACTGTGCTTCTCCAAGTGTCATCATCATCTAGCAGTGTTCTGGCATTTAGCAGCATCTCTTACAGAATCTCTTCTGTCACCTTTCTACCAATAAAGCCTTTATTTCTTATTATTACATTACTTATAATGTGTGTTGCCGACCCACTCAGCATGCTTCTTAATTAATTATAAGTTGTAATATGTTTCTGGCAGCAGAAGCAGAGGCAGAAGCAAAGAACTCTCTTGTTACCAGCAGGAGATTAGCACTCCCCTTCATTAGCAATTGTAAAGAATTACTATTATTATTAATTATGTTTTTTATTACTGTTGTTGTTGTTATTTAACAGCATGTTATATGCACCTACAGATTTGACATGGCAGGGCTTCCATTTTCCTACTGACTCCTGAGATAAGAGCATTTCAGTGATGGTTGAAGATCCCTGTATCTAATTCTATCTATTYAGATATTTAAACATACTCTTCATGGGGCTCTCTGAGCATTTAACAAAGGCATACATTTAAAGAGCACTCTATCACATACCAATAGCTCCTTTGCTCTGTCTTTATTTCCAGAAATACTCCATGTCTTTCACACAGGAAAATACACACCCCTCCTAATCTTTGTGCTCTACTTGCAAATTAATTTTATTTGGCAAATCCTAGCAAAGAGGCAAGTTTTCACATTTCTGTWAAGTATTTTGTCACCTCTGGATCCTGTAAATGGAGAAGCTGSATTTCAGAGCAGCTTTTTGCAGAAGGAATAGTTTGTCTCCCACTGTCACCGCACACCACTGTCACTGAGGACAGAGTTAGAAAGGCATTCATTTCCCTACCAGGAATTATTTTAAATGCAAATCAATTCTCTGCTCCATTCACCTGTGCAGTTTTTCAGCTTGAATAAAGAAATGACATGGAGGTAGGAAAAAGTAGCTAGGGTGGGGTCATAGCCACCTGAACTCATGCTACCAGTGAAAGAAATGTTTTGAGAGTGTTCTTTCTTTTGATAATATTAGCTTTTCTTGCTTACTTGAGAAGGCTCAGAAGTATTTAAATATCCACTCTTTTTCTTTCAGTGTATTTCAAGTGTTTGCACTTGCAAAGACGCAAGGAAGCGATTTTAGAAGTTCTAAGAAAATTCAGCTAATTTCAGTGTCCAAACTGATGATATCCTATTATTCTCTGCTGTCTGTCCCACCTCTTTTGCTAACATTTACTATCACGAATCTAGTGCATTTTATGATCCAGATGAGTGACACTATCTTAAATCATCTGATTCCGGTCAGTTCAGAAGGAGCTGTAAAATCTACCAATTTGCCTCTGCTGAGGGGTTAGCAAGCGACAACTGAGGAGCGGGGCAGACAGCTAAGAATGGCAGCCATTTCCTTTACACTGCTTAAATGTGCCAGCATGAGTTAGAAACACACAATGCAGATATAAMAATCCCTTTAAAATCCAGAAAGGTTCTGCTGATGCAACTTAGGGAAGAAAAATAGCTTTCCTTCTCATTCAGAATAACAACTGGTAGCAGCCACCCACCGAGTCTGTATGCAGCTGCAATTCACTCCCAGGGCTGATCACAGGCATTTTTGCACTGAGGACAGTCATCAAACAAGTCCTGGAGAGAGAATTGCAACCTTGTGTGTGCAGTAAGTGGTCATCTATTATTTCGGTGTCACGGATTTCCCAGTGCTCCATTTCAGCTGCCAAATTCCTTTCCTCTCCTCRACAAAGGCAGAACAAGGCCTGTTTGTTCAGTATTATATGGCAGTGGATCCCACAAGTTTTCACTACAGAGAGATCCCATTTTCACAAAACTGCACAGGTAGAGTCTGCCCTGAACAGTTTAGAAGTAATGGGCATGTTAACAGACTGGACACAGACCTAAATGAGTTCCTTTGCCTGTATGCAGAGTTGTTTGGACACAAAACACTCCTGACCTGAAAATTTTCTGCCTACAATTACTCATATAAACAGAAATAGATACATTCATATCCAGAAACATATCAAGGTAAAATAGGAAAAATCTAGATATGAGTATCCACTGTTTTCATCCATTTTACAGTACGTGATAATAGAAATTTCAAAATTAACTTCCAGTAAACAAAACAAATTACAAATGCAATTATATGGAGAAAAACCTCCTATGGATTATAACATACTCATAACTGAATATGTTCTCTGTTTCCTTCCCCCTGTTATACCATGGGAAGTGGAAGTGAAGCAGTCACCTCATCTCTGAGAGACCTGAATTCAACCTGAAATAGATTGTAGTCAAGATTTCTGCTTTTGGATATACAGCCTAGGCTTTTGCAGAAAATGTGTAGGGTGGCAGATCTGTTGGTCCCCTTTTACACATTTAAATCATCTATTGTGAACCTTCTAAAAGATGTCATATTTGTTATAATATTTGCCTAATAATGTGTAGAGCCTTGTCTTCCACACAGAGATAACAAAGATATGGGGGTTTTTTGTTCTATTTTTTTTTTTTTCCTAGCAGCCAGGACACCCTACTACCTCCATGTCAGCATGTTTTAGGTTCTGAGTTTAGTTCGACTAAACTATCTCTCAAGTGGGAGAAGTCACTGTTATTCAAGTCAGAATTTCCGTTTTTTCACCCACTGCCACCTCTATTCAGAAGTATAACATCTTACTATTGCACCAGCTGGAATTACACAAAGCAATTACTTTTTCAATAGCATTCTCTTCAAAGCATTTTGAAAATATCAGTTACCAAGATGATAACTCCCATACTGCCTAGAAAATGACTTTTGATCATCAACAAATAGCCTCACAAGCAGCTTACAATTTCTGACATATATTTTCATTATTCCATTGGACAAACTGAAGCACAGAGTGTACACTGTCTAGCCCAAACAGATATAGCACATTCAAGGTATCAGCATAACCTGTAATTTAAATTTAAGTTTTAGGCTTCAGATTTAGCAGTATCCTTCTTCTCTGTTAGCAATTTCATTGATGCAACGTGAAAAATTACCATGTTATTCAACCTTCATAAAATAGGTTAGAGAAAACAGAGTAGCTTTAACTGTTAAAGTTAGAAATTACAATGTTTATTGTGATTTGTGATGTTTATGGCTCCTGGAGTTGTTGTGGCAGTAGTTGGGATTTCTCACCTAAGATTCCCCCAAAGGCACCCAAAAAGACAGTGGGAACAATCTGGATTAGGACTGACCACATGTAAGAGAACCAAAATACTGCAGATACACATGTGTGTGCACGTGTTGCAAACAAACAGCTAATTTCCTGGCTGCCTTCTCTGAAAAGGTCTGATCATATCTTTATTCACAAAGTTTTGTTTTGATCATCTATCTTCAGTTCATTTTACAGAGGTGAGCATGAGAGCAAGTGCTGTGCTGCACACATCTGTTTGGTATGCGGAAATCTGCATTAATATCAATTTATTGTTTTTTCCTATATACAAAGTACTTGGAAAAGTACATCTTGTAATGTCTGTAATAACAGTGTAGACATGGTCATTCCATCTCATTATTACCAGTTGTTAAGAGTAGCTCATGCAAAGTAATGGGTCAGTCTAGTGCCCACGAGCCTCAGTGAGGATCTAGGCATAAGAGGTAGCAACACACTTGAGGGAATTTCTGCAAGAGATGCCATCAGATTTGCAAGGCTGCTCCACAGAAACAGCATGCTCCAAAGCTTTAAAACAGTAAAAGAGAAAGAAAAAAAAAAGAGAATAGAAAAACTTAGCAGTGTGGTGATGCATACATAAAAATGGAGATGGGCTCAATTTAATTCTCTGTGTTACAGTGTACTATTTCTCTTGTATTTTTAGGCAGACTTTCAAAAGCAGCATCATCACCCAATGAGCTATAGAATCATTCATTCTTTTTTATGTGGGCAAAACCATATTAACTTTCACATAGCAATGACTCTAAGCAAGCTTGCCACTGAAACAAACTTCACTGAGAAGATAAGAGGGAAAGAGAATGAGCGACTACTTATTTTGGTAGCAGGGTCATGTGAGGAGCACGACAACTTTAAGTACTTACGGACAGTCATTACCAAAAGAAGAGTCAGAAAGCCCTTCTTAAAACATTCAATACAGAGCAGATCACATTGACTATCTCAAGTAGGTGATATGCACAGGAGTTATGCAAGCAGAGTTAAAGGTACAACAGCCAACATTTGAGAAAGGGTAGCAGATAAGCACCTCTTCAGCTACTGCTGGAACTGGGGAGGTCACCAGGCTGTAGCCTCCTACAGGACACATCCCACTCATCTGGCAGCTCCTCAGCTTGCTCCCAGACTGACCTCAGACAGGTCATGAGGAGCTTGTTCCCTGCCATACTTTCTCTCCATCACCCTGCAAAATGGAGGGATAACACCTGCTCACCACATACTGTGCATTTGCTCTCTTTAAGACTTTATTAATCAGTTAATGGCTACAAAGCATACTGAAGGTGTTAACAAAGATTCACAGCAATTCACAGGTGTAAATTGGTGTTTGGTAATAGAATTTTCTCACTGTGCAACACTTTGCTTACCAAAGTCTGCCACCTGATGCTATTACAGCTGATAATTGAGTCAGTCTCACCATGAGTGCTTGAGTCTTTTGGACAGGTTTGCTCGGGAGTCTTTTCATGCTGATTTAAGTTATAGCAAATGTTGCTGGTGAATTTTTTTTTTCTTTTTTTTTTTCCCCCTTGTTTATTTTCTAGTTTGTCCTTAAATCATTCAGGAGATTAGTTTAGTCCAAGTTAACTTTAAACTATGCCGAACTTAAAAAAAGACCTGCTCAAGCTTTGGATTTTCTAATACTAACTTGCACCTGATATTATGAACATAAATCAAGACTATTTTTTTCAGAGATTCCTCTTTCTCCTAGCTTTGAATCATGAAGCAAACAAAAAGAGAGTATTGAGGCTATTCCTCTATTATAAAATACTTACATATTCAGAAATGTATTTATATATTCTGTAACGGACATGTTAGAACACAACTATTCCCTCTGTGCTATAATAAAGCATCTGGGTTATTGAATCATCCTAATCTTCCCTGTTATCCAGGCAAAATTATGCTTAATTAATCTCTACAAATAGTAGCTGCTTCATCAGGGGAAAATGTAATCTTAGAATTATCCTGCACTTTTCTGGATAGGGCATTCTCTGTAAAGATTGGATTCAGTAACCAAATATCCCTTAGTATGAAATATATTTGAACTTAAGTGTTCAGATAGGTTCAGGAGCTAGGCATTTTTCATTATCTTAATCTTCATAGTTACTTATCACTTACTCTGCATGTGCTTAGAAAATATCTTCCACATTAGGAATGCCCACTTCATGAATATTTTGAGTGTTTATGTAGTATACTATTGAATTCTGGGTACCTTGATGAAGGGAAATGACAAACATGTTGAAAAAGGTGCTAAAAACTTCAATTACATAAGTCAAGTCATTTATATAATGTGAAATGGTTTGTGATAGTACATGTTTAAGGTGTTGAGGCTCTCATACTCAAGCTCTACCCCTTGTCTCTTGAGCTGATGCACTTTTTAAGAGACCTCACTGTGAATCAGAAGCAGGAGTGGTCTGTTTCTCTCTTTAAAAGAATAAGAAAAAAAAAGTCCATTTTGTTTTTCTCAAGTCATCTGATTTCATAGCATTGCCCTTCAGGCAGTTGCATTGATACAACTAGGATGCCAAGAATGATCAGACAGTTGCTGGTAAATACTTGTCTTAATGAACGATGGTCTAAATATTCCTGGTGAATTATGTTTTATACAATTTGCTTAAGATGACCCAGATGCTCTTTACATACTTGAATAGAAGGAACTAAATCTTGCTTATTCACATATCAAAAAATATTCTAATTATTTATCTATCATTCCCATGTATAAAGCCATTCATAATATCACTAATTATCACAATTTTATTGCAAGTCTCTATTTCAGTGCTCTGCCCTATTCAGTGCTCTTCTGAAAGCTCTATCATTTGCATTTTACGAAAACACTGAAAACTCTAACTACTTACATTTTAGTCAAATTGATTCCTCTCTTCATCTCCCTTACTTCCCCGAAAGGATGTATCCAGTCCTTGCTGCTGCAGAAATAACACCCTTGAAAATAAAGAGCAGAATGCACACAGAAAGAAACTAAACATATATGCAACCACTATGGTCTGTAGATACAAGGAAGGTAAAGTCTGTAGGGAGAGGTAACAGCCTCTCTTTGGTTGGTAACAGATAGATTCACACTCCTGAAACATTTGGAGGTTGGCAATATTATGCTCAAGGAGTCAAAGTCATACCAGTTAGCAGCAGCTCTGAAATTCATAATGAACTGGAAAATATTGCCTTGCAGGCCTCTCCAGTTACGCCTTGTACAATTCTGCAACACTATTTTATCCTTGATTTCAATCTCATCTTCTCTCGGCATCCTATCATTAAATATTCACAAAATGTTGGGTTTTGTGTGTTTTTTTGTTGTTGTTGTTTTTGTTTTTTTAAATATACTGTCTTTGTGGACATGATGAATTATACATTTCCTCTGGCAATAAAAATTGCTTACCTTCTCATGATTCTGGGGCCATTAAAAATCGTATGTTCCTGAAGAGATAATGTACTTACATTGTTTTAGTGTGAAAATATCAATTGTACTTCAGGTACACAATGCAATCTGCTCTATATTTTGAAGCCAAAAGACCTTGTTTTCAGGTATTCAGTGCCCATTACACTGATTACCTTCTGTCTCTTTTGTTGTTTATGTTGATTGCTCTCATCTGTCTAAATTGCAGGTGTGACTATAAAATTCCTAGGAAATCCTGTCCAGATCTCAGCACAGACCGTATTAACAGCTATTAAAAAAAAATTGCCCCCAGAAAATCTTCCTTGTGATCCAGGTGTGTATGCATTCCCTTCAACATATTCAATGCTCTGGACAGCATTAARGTGTTAGTGCCTTGATTTAGGGAGTTAACTGCAACTAGCTACAAAACGGTAATCAGAGGAGCTTAGGTTATATTTTGAAGGGCAGGAAAAAAATATCAGAAATTTGAGCCCTTTGTAATCTTCACAGACATATACAGTATTGTTCACAAAGATCCACATTGTTCCTCAGTAGTGTCCACTGACAAAATCAAATTTAACACAGCTCTGAAAAGTAACACTGTAAGACTCTGCATCTCCACACAAGCAGTCAAAGCAATGCAGTTCCCACATGTCTGAAAGCAGGAGTTCCTCCTCTATTCTGTTCCCTATGATAGAGGCTGATTTTTGGAGTTAATCCTCCTCTTTCAAATCAGTCATCAGCATGTCCTATAGTGCCCTCCAACTCACCCTAGGCAGCTTGCAGATTCTAGAGTTCTCATATTGTCCAGTCCCCCACAGAAAGCTGGTACACATAGCAGGAACTCTGTCACAAATCAGTCTTCTCTGGTGGCCTGAAATTTTGTACTATATTTTGTCTTTATTTTTAATTCTGATCAATGTACTTAAGCAACATTTAGAGCTGCACACAAAATGAACAGCTTTTTGTGCCTCAGATCTGTTCTTTTTCTGTGGTTTTGGAAATCATTTGCAAATCTGAGGGACCGGATAACTCACTAGTCTATTCAGTTGTGCATATCACACTGGGGCAGAGTAGGCAAAGTGTGTCATGAGGACATAAAGAGGTCTCTGATCTTAAAAGTCTTCTTTGTCCTCTTTTACTGAAGAAAGCAGAGCTCAGAGGGTGGTGATAAACAGGGCCCAGGCTAGTTGGAGGCCTGTGGCCAGTGGTGTCCCACAGAGGTCATTGTTCATCAGTGACTTTGACGAGGAGACAGAGTGCCCCCTAAGCAAGTTTGTGGACAATACCCAGCTAGGGTGGAGTGGCCAACTCTCCAGAGGGCTGTGCTGCCATACAGAGGGACCTGGACAGGCTGGAGAGTTGGGCAGAGAGGAACCTCATGAGGTTCATCATGGACAAGTGAAGGGCTCTGCACCTGGGGAGGAATAACCTCAGGCATCAGTACAGAACAGGGGCTAACCTGCTGGAAAGCAGCTATGCAGAGACAGATCTGGGAGTCCTGGTTGACAATAAGTCTACCGTGAGTTAGCAATGCCCTCGTGGCCAAGAAGGCCAATGGGATCCTGGCCTGCATCAGGAGGAGTGTTGCCAGCAGGTGGAGGGAGGGGATCCTGCCCAGCTCAGCTCTGGTGAGGCCGCACCTGGAGTACTGGGTGCTCTTCTGGGCTCCCCAGTTCAAAAGGGATGTGGAGCTTCTAGAGGGGGTCCAGAGGAAAGTGACAAAGATGATTAAGGGACAGGAGCATCTATTGGACGAGGAAGGATTAAGCAAGCTGGGTCTTTTTAGCCTAGAGAAGACTGAAAGGAGATCTGATCAATATGTTTAAGTACCTGAGAGGAGAAAGGGGCCAAGCTCTTCTCAGAGGTGGCCAGTGATAGCACAAGGTGTAAGCTGAAACATGGGAAGTTCCATGTGCATATGAGGAAGAACTTCTTTCCTGTGACGGTGACAGAGCCCCGGAACAGGCTGCCCAGGGAGGTTGGGGAGTCTCCTCTCTGGAGGTCTTCAAAATCTGCCTGGATTCCACGCTGTGCCCCATGCTCTAGTGGTCTCTGCCTGAGCAGGGGGGTTGGACTAGATGATCTCTAGAGGTCACTTCCAACCTTAACCATTCCGTGAGTTTGTGAAATAGTAGTGCTGGAATGCATGAGGACTCAAAATTTTTTTTTCTTGTTGCTTTTTTATTTTTGTTTTCTGTTTGTTTGTTTAGGTGAATGAGGGAGAATGGAATAAGCCAGAGTTATTAGTTATAAAAGAGGTTTTGCATTCAAGTCTCTCCTGTCTCATGGAATTCCACACTGGGGCTCTTAGATAAACAGTTACTTGGTAGGGATGCCCTAGTGTGCACACATCAACATCTAAATGAAACCAATAAGAGTTTTGTTACTGTTATGCTTGTTTGCATAATATGCTAATTCATGAATAAAAAATACGTAAATGCTCTCTTCTCAAAATATACCGTTGCTTTTCACAGCACAATGGGCATCTGATTCAGATATGRCACAAATAAACATCATTTTAGACATGCAAAACTCACGTGATATGCATTATTCAAGTCCAAGAGCTTTTCTATTTACAAACTGGCCTATACAATTTCCCAAGTCTCATCCAAAATGGCCTAAACTCATTTAGACTTGCTGCTCCACCGTCACCACATCAGTCTTCATTGACCTTGCAGCCTCTTGCAACTTTTGGATGCTCTTGACCAACTCAGCCAATCAGCCTGCATTGCACCTTCAAGTGTGAGACAAGACAGGATCTGTGGCGATTTTTGTGATGCAAAAGGGATGTGTTACAATGCAGTCTTTCAGTATGAGGTTCTGATTCAGTAGTCATTATTTCTTTGTAAATAATTTTCTGAGTGACACATTTATCCAGAATTTACTCTTCAGAGTTTGCTCTCAACATATAACCAATGTTCATCTGTTAAGAATTCACATGTCACTTTCACTCACTGTAGCTCTGTCTTGTTGACTTTCCATTAATACTTGTTCATTATTTAGGTTTTTGTTTTCTTTCCTTGCTCCATCATTTTCATTATTTTTCTAACTTGTTCACTTTACAAATGTTCCTTGGTCACTCATTCGAAGACTGCTGACTGGTGACAACAGAAAAAAAACCAAAGCTGGTGAAGCTTCATTGCCAGATGCTTTTGATTCAGCCCAGGACTGAGCAAGGAGGTGCTTGATTTAATGAGAATGACTTCCTTCAGAAAGAGACAGGAGGACAGATTGTAACATCAGGAGGGAAAAGAGCTGTCAGTTATACTGCAGTAGGTAAATGAAATGTTTTCCTAGTCATAGGGCAGACTGCACGTAGGGTTCTGAGATGAATAGTGTCTAATTGCAAACAAAATTGTTTGTTCTTTTCATGCCCCTAAACTCTCTGCTTTTGGACGGTCTGTTCTGGTGAGATTCCTATTCCCTAAAATGCTTGCAATAGAAAAGCAGAGAAAATTCCCCTATTATGGGTATCAGTATACCTTAATAATTTGGGGGGATCTGTTTATGAGACTTTGTGCATGTGTGTACACACTTGATTATATCTGCATGTGTGTGTGTGTGTGTGTGTGTGTGTGTGTTTTCAAGATTCTGGATGACACTGTCTCTTCATGCATGCTTCTATTTTAATACTTAGGAAACATCTATGAAACTTATGAAACTTTTTCAGCCTGTTTGCTTCCTTTCTCAGTCTCTTGGAAATGTCTCTCCCATGAGATGAACAACATTACCACAACAACTAGAAGTATGTCTCATGGTGTTAAAAGCATAAGAGGTTTCTTTGTATCATTCCATAAGGTGCCTAAATTCATTTCCTTCCCTCTTCAAAAACAACAGTAAGTTGGTAGTATTTCATAATGCTATGGACGCTCATTTGACTGCTCTATTGCTCAAATTACGGAACCATTTCACATTTCCATTATCTCTTGATATCTCTTTGAAAAGATGTGTATATAAGCACACCTGCAAATAGCAAGTTTCAACAAACATAATACATGGGCAGCCAAATGTCTCTATCCCTAGGTATATATATATCATGCAGACAATGAATATAAAAAGTAGTAAGTGCACAGTCATACATGCATCTAGTGCAGGTTATCACTGTGGCTAGAGCTGCTGCTCAGCTGACAAGACTTTGGACTCTGCCATGTGATTCAGCAGCGGCTCTAGTATACCTGATTATTCTTCACATAAACTGGACACATTCTTGTGTGCATATGTGCATATTATGTGTGTATTTGTGCATGCATGTACATAAAATTATACTAAGGAGGTATTTGTATAGATAGCTAAAATTTACACATTCAAACACTGTATAGCTGTAGAGTATATCCGTGAAATATATCCAAAGCAAAACAACTTCCCCCATTTTCATGAAAAAATGGTATAAACACAGTTGACTGTGCAAAGTAGTCCCACAGAGCACATATCAATATAACACAAAGGACGAGCATGCCAGAGAAACATCTAATAAGTTGGCATAGAATTGTCATTTTCATAAACTTCTGATGGACTTATTCTCCTCAGTTCATAGCTCTGGCAAATCAGGCTGCAGTAGCCTTACCTTAAAATCTATTTATTATCTTATGCACATGCTTTTCTTCTAAAAGGTGCTGTGGAGATGATGGGGGCTATTCATGTGTCTTTCTCAGTAAATCCTTTTTTATATTTTTTTTTCCAGTGCATTTTTGATTGTTTGCTATTCCTCAAGGGCTAAAATTCAATATGTAAAAATGTTTTTTAAAAGATGAATCAACTTCTAATGTCAAATTCAATAAGCTCAGCTACCACATTCACATTCCATTTCTGTAAGGAGGAGAAAAGGCAATGATGCCCCAAATTTCAACTATTTTCAGAGATGCTCTGGGTTGAAAATTAAGGATAAGTTATTGAATAGCTTAGAAACTAAATTGATATTCAGAAAATGAACTCACATAATGATTTTTCCATCCAGTTTATTTATTCTGAATCCAATAGCCATTAATACAGTCTAAACTCCAGGGAACTCAAGGCACAAATGTAGAATTATTTTCCTTATCTTGTTTGCAGGGAAAAGCTGAATTTCAGGTCATCAGAAAGCAGTGTAAATGTAGAGCTGCTTCTTCCCACCAGCCTTAGCACAGAGTATGGCTGCAGGTACCATCCCATGAGAGGGTACAGGAGCAGTGGCACTGATGGGGAGCACAGTCTTGATAAGAGGAGGTTCTCCTGGCCTTACTCAGATCCGGAGATCCCACCAGCAGCCTGGGCCATGTGGGACTTGCACAGCCATCCTGTTGTGTGGTTGGCAAAGTCCCCCCCTAGAGGTGGCTGACTAATTACTGGTCAAAAAGATCCATGTAGTCTTAATGTTACTTTCTTGTCACTAAACAAGCAGGAACATTAAAAAAAATACACCTACCACTAGTGGAAGTGGATTCTGGGGGGAGACATTGTGAGTAGTTCCAATGAAATGAAAATAGATTGATTAGAAGTCATTTCAAATAATTTTGCTTTCAGAATTGTTTTGTTTCATTCATTTATTCAAGAAAAAGATCACTTTTTAAACAAAAAGATGTAGTTTTGAATAGATGTCAGTTTTTCCAGTGATTCCAAAATGGAATTATTTTCACCAGAAGAATTAAATCCTCTTCATTTAGACTTTTAAAGTTGAGCTGAATCCTAAGCTTATAAACATGCACATCCTGAAACCAAGAGGATTTGCAAATTAAAAAAGTACTGTCAGCCAGAATACAAAAGGATTTTATAAAATGTCAAAGAATAAGTTTCACCTGAATCTAAACTATTCTAGAGAAATAGACACTTCAGCCACCTAATTTAGAAGGTGATTGTTCTCTGGAGTTGCCTATTTCTTTCTTCAGTGTCTATGAAAGAAATTTAGAGTGACCAGCTTATTCTCAGATGTGTAGTTTAAGACATCTATGTTAGAATGGGTGGTTTCCACTCCTCAGTATTTCAATATTCTTTTCCACTTTTTTTTTTAAAAAGTAGACATTATTTGCAGCATTTAAAGATTACTTTATTCCCCAAAATCCCATCTGTACTATATTTCCTTCACTCAAAACATTTCCTCTGCTGAATTGATTTTGTAGTCTGATGCAGTGAAGCATTAAGCATCTGCTTAAGCCAAGCCTTGTGAATATTGCTACTCATCGCCAAGAACTCATGTTACTTAAAGTTTGTATTTGTAAGTTCTTTGCTCAATGATGGTCATCAATGGTAGGATCATGTTAAGAATCCTGTCCATACAGCTCACGTGTTGTTTATATATGTTTTATTCAGCTCTTGCTTTCACATCCTTTATTTATAACCCAACATCTGTAAGTTTTTCATGCCTACTGCTCTTTCCCATAATGAACATATATACTTAGTGCCCCAAAACAAGATGAAGGTTCAGTTTGAAAATGGATAACATCATTCAACCATGAGCTCTGTAAAGAAAGTGTTCTTAACACTACTGGCAACTGAATCGTGCCATTCTCCTTTTTATTATATACATGAATTTCCTTATTTCCATTATCTTGATTCTGATTTGTGTTAATGTTAATATATAATTAAGAAGAATGAAAGAAAAATGAAGTATTGTGTATCATAGCAAAGTGCAGACTAGCCCACCATTTTTCCTCATTTATCCTGCTACTTACACATTTTGTCTAGTAGGTCTGTGTTCATGTATTCATTCTTCAACAAATAAAGTCCTCCAGTGGCAGGACTTCTAAAATGTGACAAAGTGTTCTCTTCACACTAGAAAAGCATTATTTTTTTTTCTTTTTAATGAATAGCAATGTGATAACTGAACTAATGCCTCATTAGGAAAAAATCTCCGTTAGTCACTTGAGGCATCCCATCACACATCTGCCTTCACTAATTTTCCAGGCTGTTGCAGAACTCTGCCCAATCCTCTGCAATTGCTGTTTTTATACCAATAAATCTGAGCTCAGATGATAAAAGCCTCACCTCCCCTTCTACTTCAATTTTTATGTCTTAATAACAGATGTCTTGACAAAGGTTAAGAATTGTACAGAGGAATATCAGATGCTGTAGACAATCAATTAAACACCAGTTTAATTATTTAGGAAACACAGACTAAGGCTGAATATTAACTATAAAAAAAAATCTAGTCATTTAACTAAGTCAGAATTACAATGACAATAAAGGTACAGTTAAATTCTTATTGATATATTGCCATTTGTAAGGTAGATGCAGCAAATTAATTAGATGTGACCTTTCCCTTGCCTTGCCCTTCCCTATATCCTCAGCATGGAAATTAAATAGAAATTAATTAAATAAATAAGAAATTATATACTACATAAAATCATAGAATCATAGAATGCTTAAGGTTGGAAGGGACCTCAGAGGTCACCTAGTCCAACCCCCCTGCTCACGCAGGGTCACCTAGAGCACGTGGCACAGGGCTGTGTCCAAGCAGTTTTTAAAGATCTCCAAAGAAGGAGACTCCACAACCTCCCTGGGCAGCCTGTTCCAGAGCTCTGCCACCCTCACTGTCAAGAAATGTTTCTTTGAGTTCCTGGAGAACTTTTGGTTCCACAAAAAAATTAACTTTAAATAACTTTTGCTTACTTTTTAGACTTTTTCACTAAAAATGTGGGAGAACTTCCACTCTTCAGGATAGTTGGTTAATTATAAGGGTGCATTAAAAACTGTTAGGAAGAAAACAAGATTTTTTTTTCCCTTTTTTTTTCTCTCCTAGACACTAAGATAAAAGAAATGACTGACAAGTTTTTCTGAGATACCATTAAATGAAGAGCAGTGATGGCTCTGTTAGATTTGCTTTGATGAAAGTGTTCTATAACTGGAATTATGGTGAAAAAGACAGATAAACTTAGGGAGAGCATGAGATGGAATGGGAGACAAGGAACAAAGGATGACTGAGATGGGTCAAAAATCTGTATTAGTTCCATGCATCTTCTCCTGATCTATTCTTGTATGCCCTATTTGTAGAATGACTTTCTACTAGAAGTGTTCAATATTATGGGCTAGATTTCCAGACCAGTAGCAAGTAGCAAGTTTATTTGAGGTTTTAGTGAAAAGATGGTGAAAAATTTTGAATTGGTTTTGGAAAAGCTTAAAAGGATTACGCACAGGTTTCCAATAGGAAAACTTTTTCATTTATTCTAAGAGTTTATTTGACATAACCGAAGCCTGCTTTCACTATGCAGGCCTGGTCTTCTTGGTGTCTTCTCCTTGGACATGGTGTCTTCTCCTCACAAGGCAGAGCTTTCCCATCCACAGAAAGCTAATACTGATGAGTGCTCAGGAAAAGGGGATACAACTGATTTACTTAGGGATGCAGGTGACTCGTGCAGAATTTGCAGCAGATCCCAGACAGGAATATTAGCCCCTGGGTTTCTGATGGCTTTATGACCTGGATTGCCTTGTACCAATCTGGCAAGCAAAAGCAATAGGACAGGATTTATGAGACCAACGATACAGAGCTTTCTCTCTCTCTCTCTCTCTCTCTCTATATATATATATATCATGCAAAACAACACATATAAAATAAGTATTCATTCCTTCGTATTCATTTAAAAAGCAAAAAAAGGCCACAAAATTCAACTGAAAGTTTTCCAAAGATGATTAATTTTTGAAAATGTTTCAAAATGCAGATAAACCAAATCTCAGCTATATATATTGGCAGTTGGTATGCTGTTTCTTTCTTTGTCGGGTTTTAGTCCCTAGTGGCTTAATGGCTATTTCACTACTTCCCCGTAGAAAGTATTCTACACGTATATAAATTCCAATTTTAATAAATTTCCCTTGCCATTTCTCATATATTTTCCTACTGTTACATTTACTCAGATGAAAGTGTTCCAGTTTCTTGGAACACTTACTATATTCTCCTCTACTAAAAATTAGAGACTGAAAAAACAGCAGAGAATCATCATCCTTTCCTGCAGCTGTGTTGTAATAACACCAAAGATGTTGATTTTTGTTAATCTTTCTTTAATGGTTCCTTCAGGCTCATAATAATTTTTTATGTCCTTCCGCAAATTTGCTTCTATTTTTCAGTATCATCTGGATATTAGAGGAATGATGGAAATTACTATTAGTATTTTAGAAAGTGAAATAAATACTACTTCCATTTAGAAATCTATAAATCTGAACAACAAGGCATTTACTATTTGGCTATTGACATGTAGATTTAGTGCACAATTAAAGCCAATATAATTTAGAGTGGAATTGGCCCTTAAAATGCAACTGAGGTAATCAAAGAGTAAATATACTGTATTTAAATAATCTTTTATGAAATACAGTACTGGTTGCTTTTTCTAAATCCAATTTAAAAACTCTAAATTTGAGTAAAAGCTTAGGCCTGCAGATATTTCATAGGATTCTGTAAAAATGCCTGTAGAAAATAGAAATATGTAGTATTCCTAAACATCATTAGCACATATTTACCAAAAATTAATATAGATAATGCAATTTATGCATGATTAAAAATGGTCTTTTACATGTATACACATACAAATATATTTGACTTTTATAATCTGAGGAAGGGAATGGACATTTTCTGCCACAGATTTCCTTCTAGATCCATAGACACCTCAATTTTTCAGCAGATGTTCAGATAGACCTGCTCATGTACTGAGAAGACTAACTGAACAAATCCAGCACATGAAGGGAGGAAAGTACTTGACCCTAAATGCACAAATGATGTAATGTAGATGGCCTTTGCAGGTGCAAATGCACATATGCAGACATATGTATTTTTAAGGCACTTGAGAAGACACTCGTCCCTGAAACATGCAGCCAGATACGTACAAAATTGTACTATATATATGAAAACAGGGACACTGTTTGCAGACCTATACAAATATTTAGCTTTTTTAAAAAGCAGAATGTCTTAATATTTTCGAAGAATAAATGCTTTTAATTATAGTGATTTCTGTAAATTCAGAAAAAAAATAAGGAAAGGGCAAAATGGGGAGGAAAGAAAGGAACCACAGTCTATAGAGACAGACTCGTTTGTGAGTAAAACTTGTGTTTGTCATAGGAACTAAAGTATCTTTTGAAACAAATTCTGGGATCAGAGAATCTTCCTACTTGTTATGCCAAGCACTGCATGGACAGCACTCTGGTCACTGAAAAAGCGTTTACAAACACAATGATTAGTTCCAGGAGACACAAAGTTGTGGGATTCCATATGTTTGCTCCTGTGTGAATTCTTGGGTCTCTAATAAAACAGCAGATACTATACTGCTGTCTTCCCAACAATAATTTTGGTTTACCGTCATGGCACTTGTCAGAAAATAGCTTACATTTGAAATTGTCCGGTAGACTCAGAAGTTATTAAGGCAGGGAACAGTCTGACAGATGGTTACACAGGAGGATGATATCTCTGCTTGGAGACAGGAGAAAAACAAAATCCTTATTACTGACCAAGTGTAGAACAGCAAAAAAAAATATATAAAAATATATCTTGGCATACTTATTCAGTTCATCTAAACATTTCAAGATTTAAACAAAATCATACTGAAATTTTACTTTATGAAGATGTTTACTTAGTTTTCTGCTAGCCTGCATGGCAGACTGACAGAGAAATGAAATCCACATTACGGCTGAGATATCCTAGGCTTGTTAGACACTGGAGATAAACCAACTTCTTGGGCTTCCTGGCAGYAATGACACAGGGAGAGAATAACCAACAACCAATCCTCAACTAACTGATTAAAGTTAAGAGGGATGAATCCAGACTGCAAAGCCCAGAAACCGCAAAGCTCATGGCTTATGCTACCAAAGCGCCTGGCTCCACTGTGATGTTCTGGCAGGTTCATGGCCAGTAGATCCAGGCAAAAGCAATTGTCCCATTTTTCAGAAATTCTTTTAGTTTCCTTTGCAAAGCTGAATGATTATACTGCTTCAAAATCCTCTCAGGAAATCTATTGCCATTTATCATCCAGTGGCTACATCCTAGTCAGCTTGTGGTAATGGTCAAGATTCAGAACTGTCATTGTTAAGGGATGGTTCAAAGCAACATTCAAAATTCCAGAAGTTTTCTGAGACCATCAAAATTAACCTCTGATGTGATGAGGTTTCCATAAACTCTTAATAGCACAATTTTCTCTCTTGGCTTGCTAGCACTAGCTGCACAGAAATGTGGAGAAAGCTTTCTCTAAACATATTAACCCTGAGGAGACCTTTCATTTTTTACTTGCTGACTTGCTTCGTGGAGACACTTTTTTTCTTCTTCTTTTCCACACATTCTTTTATCCTTTTTATGCAACCTCTTCATATAGCTCAGAAAAGGAACTCTTAGAGAGGGAAAATACCCATAAGAACTGTTACTCTTGGATACTTCAGTTTAGCTCTTGTGCTCTTATGTTTATTATTTTTTCTAACTTGCTTCTAGATTTTTATTTACTATTATTTTATGTACAACACATTAGTAAGTAGAAAGAATCATCCACTTTTCATTCTTAATTGGAGAGTGGATCAAGAGTTTTAGATCTGGTGCCATGAACGTTATTTGAAACCAGGTGGTATTATACCAATTACATTTTTTTAATTGATTTTTGCATTTTATGCAGTAAGCAAAGTGCCTTGATGTTCATTTTGGAAATGAGGTAACAATGACTTTTGAAACCTTGCCAGCTCTCAAAAAGTAAAGTCAATATCAATTCATTAGCAAATTAATGGGACTGATTTTATTGTAAATAGCTAACAACTGTGCAGCTGGCAGTCTTGAGTTAGTAGCATAAGATATAAGTTCTGAAAGTTTGAAATAAGTTTGAAATATAGGAACTTTTTAGTCAGAAATTTTATATTGTTTTTGCAAATATTTTTCACTTTAAAATGAAACAAGTTACTATGATCTGATTATATAAGTATGAAATAGAGCTAGTCTAAGTCTTTAAACACAGGTTTTAACACAGTTGAGTGATCATTCATATTTCAGATTGAAAAAAATCAAGAAGGGAGTTATTTCATGTTGATGTCATTTTTTTCTTCCCTTTCTTGATCTTGAAATAAATTGTTTAAATTAATTACTTTCTCAAGCTGATAAATGATTTCATTTGGCTTGATTTTTGCAAAAGAACGGCTTCTCCTTAAACTGAGGCACATTTTGAATGGAAGCATCATTTTGAAATGGAAGTCCTTAGTATTTTCTGCTTTCCTGCCCATTTCTCTAGTTTAAACACTACGAGAAATTCAACATGAATTTGTGAATTGTTTCAGGCAGATGCATTTTTCACAGAGAAAATCTTTTGCCTGGAGAGTTTCCCCCAGCTCTGCTCCTGAATAATGCATTACAGGCAGCTTTGCCCATAAGAGCACGGTGACAATAGTAGCTTTCAGTGTTCCTCAGGATATGATCCCTTCAAAGCCGTCCTCAGAAAGAAATCCCACTTTAGTCCTTAAAAAGCCCAGGACAATCTTTTTCACCACTCTGTCCAACTGCTGCACTAGGCAGTGGATGAAACCAAGGCTCCATTTATTCCCTAATGCATCTTGCCCCCTTTTTTTTTTTTTTAAAGTAAGGCATATTAGTTTGAACAAAATGGAACAGAGCTATTCAGCCTCTGGTGCTAAACTAGCTTTCATTCATTCCACATGATATTTAAGAGCTTCCTTCTGTCTAAATTCATTCATGTAAGCATGAAAAAGGAAAAACAATAGCAGGATTTTGATATGGAGCCCATCTTATTGTCCCTTGACAATCATTTCTTATGATCCTTGCCCATCTGAAGGGTCTCAGTCCCTCTGTCCCACTTGAGCCTGGCCACTGATGTAACATGCTTTACTGTTCCTTAACACAGTCCAGTTGTTATCATTGAAAATTTGTTTAGGACTATCACCTCCATATAAGCTTTCTTTACCTCCTCCTCCTTTCAAAGCACATGTACAAGTAAAGACACAATTCAGCTTTCTGATTTTGTCTCCCATTTTGAACATCATATGATTATTCTGGAACATTCTTGTTATTCCAGAACAATGCTCAAAAAGCTATATAAACCTGCCATAAAACTAAGTGCATTGAACAAACTTGTCTAATATCATACTAGAAAATCAGTTATTTCTGATTATTCTACAAAATGTGAGCTGAGATAGCTTAGTCAAAACTAACATTAAATCTAACTAGCATTTGTTCTATTAGGATTTGTGAAAGGTTGAACACATCATTAATATTTTTAATTCTTCAATTTTGGCTCTGAAATATGAACAAGAATAATATATCTAAATTGCAACTCAGTGCCCATTACCAAACCACCTTACTTGAAGGACTACAATACTCTTAGTGTCAGAAACAGTTATTTAATGTACCTAAATCTCATTTATCACACTCTACATATAACACTGAGGCTGCTTAACTTAAAAATGAATATACAGCCCYGAACCTCAAAAGCATTTAGGTTTCTGTATCAGATCTGTGTCAAAATATTTTCAAAAGTTAGAGCCATATGCTCCATTTGGTGAATTGCAGAGACTGTGATTCATGTTCTATTTAGAGAGGATGCTGTGAAGCTGCATTGAAAGGGTTACTACTGCAAGCCAGTGGGTGATAGGCAATTCAAGATTTTCCAGGCATACCAAGGATATTGACTTTCTGAAGCTGACTACATGATGTGAGCTACTTCCAACAATTCAATCTTCTCTATTCAGCACAGCTAGTTTATAAAGGCATGCAATCTGTTGAGGACTGTTTCAGGGTCACCRTGCTACAGCCCTCTTGACACCAGACGAAAGTAAGTCCTGAATAGAGGATAAGAAGTCTGATTACTGATTAGCTTCAGTGTTATTTCAATCAATCCCCAGAAGGAAGTTAGCACTCCACCCAGCATCCAACAAAAGATTATTATTAAAGGGCCATTTTGATAGGAACACTCAACTCAATAGGTTGTGAGGTTTTTCAGTTCTTAATAAATCTGTTTTCTGAGGGTTTTTTCTCTTTTTGTTTTTTTTTTTTAAATCTTCATCATATGGAGTTCTATTTGAGGTTTTCTCATTATACATCTCCTTTACTGAATGCATGCCTGTAAAGTACCTTTGGTTCATTTGTACTTGCTGTGGTCAAGCTGCATAGTTTATTTAAAAATTCATACTCAAAAGAAATTGCCTCAGAGATGGTCCTCCTCACACAGATCAAACGGTTCTAATTTCAATTAGAGAACATATTAGTGTAAGAGGGTTTTTTTCTCTCTTTTTCAGAGTCAAAGACCAAAGGGTATTTTAACTATTTTTATAAACATAAAAAATATTTTAGACTTTTTAAATATTTAAGAAATATATTTATAGCAGTCCAGAGGTTCCTCACTATCTGAGCACAGAAGGAGCCAAACCCTTGCTTCACTGTGATTCACACCAATCACTGTGAAAAAAGATTTTTTTCTTCATAAAAATGGGAATTAAAGGAGGATGAGTTAACAATTAGACTATTAAGTTGGAACATGGAAGAAGAAGGGAGTACTCTCACACGTTTCATGATTGACCTTGAGGAAAATATTTAGTACTCCACTTTTGCTCACCCAGAATAGTGACCAGATAATACTTTTCTTCTCAGGAATGTGATGAGGATTAAGTAATTAATACTACAATATTCAGATGCCATGCTATGATATATAACAAGAATTAAGTATCTTAGATGGTTTCAAGGATTTACAGCTACTTCAAAAATGTTTTAAAAAAGCTAATTATACAGATACATTCAGAGTGTGCATAGCATCAAGTGTGTTAAGGCATATAGTTCATTATTTAGCTCCTCCTAGTTGTTTTTGGATCACATTTGGCCATTTTCAAACTAAAAAGTTGATTTTACTAATTACTAGTCTCACAAGACTCGCGTGATCGCATCTGAAACATTTACCACACTAACTATGGCTCTAAAATCACAACTGGAAGTGTAGATTCCTCAGATGGAACATAACAGACAATTTTCTTAATGATGCCTTTGGCAGCTTCAACAGATGTAAGAGATCTATGCTACAAACAATTTTCAAAGATAGTTTTTGACAGTACAAGAAATATCTTTGACTTAAAAGCAAACTACAATGAACAAGAAGGACCCACCTTTACATTATCTCCCTTTCCTATATTTTATAAATATATATATGTATATACATATACACACACACACACACTCAAACAAGAAAATAGTCTCAAGAGCAGACTGCATGGAAAGAAAGGCATTTAACATGAGCTTTGCTAAGAATATGAATGATATAGTGAATATAAAATAGCTGAGTTGCAGTCATCCTTGAGTATCATAAGGGCTAAATATCAGTAATGAGCCTCAGTACATTTTTATCCTATAAGTCATCACACAGCTCTGCTGAGACTTCGCTAACTCCAGGCATGTTCAAAAGTGACAATCAGGTGCTTCAGGAGTTTCTCTGCTGGGAACAAAAGCATAATCCCATTATTTTAATCACACCCAACACCAGGTCAAAGATCTGTTATGACAGATACCCAAAATGGTAGATAATCCTTAAGTGCATCTATCCCACTGATATAGCTCAGTTCCTACTCCTGCATGTGCTGTGCACACCCCGACTCGTGCCCAGGCTTAACCTGTAATGAGCACACAAGCTTTCACTGGTGGAGGGAATGAGAAACAATTGCAGAAACGGTTCACTGAGACCTGTACACAGCAATATATGCATGACTGTGTGCATCTAACTCCAAAAATCCTTATGCTTCTACCTCATCACCTGTCATACCATAACATTTATTTTCTGTTTATGAGACCATAATAAAGTTTGGCTCAGTCACATCTACAGTCTAGTGAGATGCTCAGAATGAAAGTGCTAGATTGTTCCAAGAATTTACAGCAAAATAAAAACTCTTTAACCATAAACATTAAAAAAATCCACAGTGTTCTGTTAATGAGTATTAAGGATTGTCTAAAAGGTGAATTTAATAGTTCAATGTTAACAGAATAATGTCTTTGGCACTTGTCATATTCAGGACTAGGACAGACTGACACAAAAATGCAGATTGCAGAGCTATTGGATCACTAATTACTAAGGATGTATATGTGTGAGCCTGTGAATGTAGCTATTTTCCATTCCGGAACTTTGCATTATTAATGCTTATTTATCAGTAACTGCCAGAAAAATACTTGGAAACATTATGAATCAGCAAATTTTWAAAAATCTAATTTTCTTTTTTTTWAATAGTTCATATGAGGGAGTTGTTCCACTGGAAGTAAAGGGCTTGAAAAGATATTGAAAGTTAATTATGAATTTCAAAGAATATTAAATAAAATTGAGAATGAAAACATTTTAAAACACAATTGAGCAGTATATTTAAATTGTTTGTTTGAACATCATCACACTCKGCTTAGTTGATATCATTTATCCTCAAACATAGGATGTTTTAGAAGRTAACAATTGTAGTGGCATCAGAATACAGCTAGAGGAAAATCATGGGCAGTGGGAGAGTGAGAATTGTCTCTACTATATCTTGCTGTTAGTGCTTACACTGACTACTATGCCATGGGAGAATTAAACTGCTCAGGCTCTTCATTATAATTAGCCTACGGCTCTGATGTGTGACCCTTACTTTTGGATGAAGAACTTTAAAAGAGAGACTCACTTAGGAAAGCGAAGTGAATGGAAGAGGCAAATAGCGGAAGCATCTGCCCAGCTCCACCAATGCCCAGCAGATCTCAGTGTTGCCTCTCCTTGAAAACAGCAGCTGGCCAAATCTTCTGTAAAGGCAGTCTGCCATTTAGCTGGAGAAGAGCAGAGCTTTAAAGATCAAGGTCACGGTTGTTATCCCATCCTGGCAACCTTCCAGGAGACTTGTTCAGTCAACCTCCATCATGAATTATAGCACAGCACATTTAGAGGCTTCATCACACTTCTATCTCAACAGATCTCTGCAAACATAATCTAACATCTCACTACTTCATACATCTTTCCAAGATATTAAAAGTCAAATAAACAAACTTCAATGACCAAGAGAGATATAACCTCCCCATTGAACCCAGGTAACAAAAAACCTCAAATCAAGAGGACTCAGATGACAAACCTTTTCCATATTTGCTTATCATCTAAGTCAGATTTCAAATGTGTCTGGTCTGTAAAGGCAAACTAACACAGACCAAAAACTCAAAAAAGGCAAGGAGTACAAATTGCTTGAACTGACACATGCCAGGGAAGAAATTTGCAACAGAAGAACAGAACCAAAAGAAGTTTAGTAACACTGTCCTGCTGTTTTATTTCTTCTGTGTTGAAGGAAACTGTATTTTATGTATTCTTTGAAAATAAATAGGACAATGCCAGGCACATTCCTGCCTTTGTCATTAACTTGTTCTCCTGAAATAACCAGTCTACGCAATACTTACTCTTGTTCAGTCACTGTAGCCAAGAGGATAAATGATGCTAAACATAGTCCAAGTAGTCTGTGTAACCATTATAAACTTCATGCTCTAGCTTAATTCATGCAGACGAAAGAGTTTCTCACACTCTGAATGGAAGTTTTAATAATAGCATTTCAAATAAATTTACTTTTATTAAATCATCATCTATTACTTTAAATGCATGGCTATGTTCAAGATTTAATTTCAAGGTTTCCACATTTTTAATTATTGAAACATCAATAAAACTAATTTGCCTACAGTATATATTTAAACACTATCCATTTGATAGAAAGTCAATGTATAGATGACTAGATACCATCTGTCAGTGCTAAATCTGCCAGTAGAAGGAATGGCTTTCTTAATACTTACCGTGTGTGGGCACATGCTTTTAAGGGATAACTTATATGTTCAATGGTGTTTCCCTAGTACTTATTGAGAAACTATTATGTCTGTCAATGTTTTTCTTCATTGAGAAATGTGAGGACATGAATATTGAGTTGCCTTCATTAATAAATCAATGTCTCTCAGCTCCTTTTTGCTTATCTATGGAATGCACGTGGCAAAATTTTAAAGTACCTGTCAGATTTGGCCTATCATTCTCAGTAATGATAAATACACAGAAAATACAGGTTTGTAGATTTCCTAACCACCACATCACTATCTCAAAAAGAGCTTATGCTCAATATTCACATCCTAGTTTGAACATTTTCTAAATATGTAAAACCTCTACATATCTAAAGCTCTACAATCAAAGCTGACTTTCCAGAAATCAATGTTTTTGTCTCCTTAAGCATATTTTAAGCTTAAGTCCAGTRATGGAAGAAAATGTATTAGCTCATTCATTTATTTAAATAACAGACAGCCACAGCCTTAGTTCTGTTTGTTAAAAGTCACTTCTTAATTTTTTGTTAAGATTGCTTATAAGGATTTGGAACTTTATAGCATGTTTCATATGCCCTTCAAATGGTATTAAGATAAATACAAGTGATTGTGAATCTCAGATGTTCTTTAATGTAATTTGTTTTTCTGCCATCAAAAAAACAATTAGCATAATCTTACCAAAAAGCAAAAGATGCATTCCATGTGGTTTAAGTGACAAATTGCACAACTTAAAAACTGAATATCAAAAGCAAATATACAAGAAATAACTGTCAATGTAACATCTCAGTGAGCATTCAGTAATAACAAGTGCATAAGATAAAATATTTAATCCATATGTGAATAATTCATAAATAAAAAATGAGTGAAACTTAAAACAAATACGACTTGTGTTAGTTCGGACATCAATCTGCTAAGTGGAAAAAAGGAGGTTGTTATAGAATTCAACAAGTTGCTTTAATACCTGTATTTTCATCCAATAAAGGTACACAGTGGATAATACATGGACAGAGGTGATATTGCAGGATACTGATATTACATTTTCTTTAAGTGTGGGAAAGTTTTTTTCATAAAATTAATTTCAGAAGAATCAATGCTACATTAAATATGCAGTTAATCATGAACATATTGCTAAGAAATTATTTACATCTTTAAGGAAATACTTGCATCCAGGTGTTGCCACTCGAAGTAATTGTTCTTAAGGAATGCTTGGAGGATAAACTGTTCTTCGAAGTACTTCATTGGTAGGAAACTACTGACACTGTGCACTTTGTGCAATATCTGCGATGTCTCACTCTCATAGAGTAAAAAAGAAAAGCTATATTTCATTACATGCATAGTGAAAGGAGTACTAATTGAGACTTGTCATTCTAAAAGTCAAAATGAAAAAAATCTTATGAATATTTAAGTATTTAAAAGTAAATTGCTATAATAGGTCTTAGTTCCACATGTGTTTTAGTATTAAACTTGGTCAAATAAAACAAAAACAATGTTTTAATTATCTTGTGTCTTTGATAATCGAGTTCCTGAATTAAACCAATTTGCATGAAATCTTTTCCTTTTGCTGAAGTTGTACACTGTAGTCTAAGGATCACACCAGTTTCTTCCATAATGAAGATCTGTCTCAATACATAAAACAGAGCTGTTATTCCAAAATACATACTTTCAGTGTGTAACCTTGCATTTCACTTACAGTGTGTAATAAACGCTCTGCTCGGGAGAACTGTTAATCTCTTCCTGAATTTCATTTTAGTGCTCCCTTCCTAAGTTTCAGCTGATATTCACAGCAATTCTGGGAGATAGCAGAAGTGCATGTTCATGTTCCTGCTCTGTGTGAACCCTTGCTTGACTAGAATAATGATTTATTGTTGTTAAAAGTAATGACACATTTACAYAAAACAGCAATGACCTAAGTCTGGTCATGACCGCGCTCCAAAATTTCCAAATTTTTCATCAACAAATAGAGGTCTGATATTGTAGGTAGGAAAAAGTCTCAGAGATGGTAACAGAAGAATAGAGAGAAGGGAAAAAAAAAAAAGGGAAAAACTCTTGTTCTAGTCTCTACTCCTGCCCTTCTCAAGCCACCTTTTCCAACTTTCTATYCACTGTGACTCATATTGAAGTCTATTCAAAGCTTACAGAACATGCCTAGCTATGGTTTCTCTTTTAAGAATTTCACCTAGATTACTAGACTCGACTAGCTCAAGGACGACAGCCTTGTGTTGAGGATTCAAACAGATGAGTTAAGGATCATGCAAAGGGTTCAGACTCATCTATAATACACAAAATAAATACTACCGTCTGTTCTATTTTATGGATGAAGACCTGAGATCATGGCAAAGAGTACAAACAAATAATTGCAAGCACCTAATGTTTAGAACAGCATTTTTCAGAGCACATAGCAATATATATCAGCTTATATGCAAAAATTACTAGTTGCTATTGATTTGCAAGTATATAGTTCCACTGTAAACCTGAGTCTCAGAAGACATGCTGTACAATTGGCAATCCCTAACTAAAAGCTTGAACAACCTTCCTAGGGGCACTAGGGCAACAATGGCAGGACAGACAGTTCTGTAGGACAGAATTTTGCTGCTTTCACTTCACAACTGCCCTTTGAAATTCCTCGCCTCACTGGTGGCAAAGAAAACAATYTGCTGCACAGATGGGCTGATAGCTACCTGCAGACCAACTCTCCACTGCACAYTGAAGGTAGGAGGAGTCCCATGAAGAGCAAAGGGGCTTACAGGGAGTAAGCTTTGAAATCAATTTCAAACTTGAGGGAGAAGCAATTTAGACATATTTCATCAGCGTAACAAAGGAAGGAACAGAGAGGAAGAAACTGTCTTTAGCATGCCTTATATGAATCAACAGTGCAGTCACAGCTAACCCTTTTAAGATTTTTAATGGAAAGCAACACCTGTGAAGCACAGTGAACAAAAGCAGTAGTTAGCTTTTGCCAGAGGTATTAAGAAGTTACAGTGATATATACAGATACCTGCCCTCCTTTTAACAGTTCTTTTATGTTATAGCTTGTTGTTCTATTAAGAACATATCATAGTTATACACTCCAGCTCAGAGTTGCCAATAATCATTTCTTAAGAGCACTACAATCAGCAGGTTAGAGACTTTAAATTTACAGCACWGGGGCATGTTGCCAGATTTTATGAGAAAAAGTACAAAAAAAAAGCCTTTTTTTYCCCCTCTTCTTCAATAGGTCTTATAGTATACTGGCAATCAAAAATGATTAAAATCAAAGGATYCAGCAAATGTGGTGTATATCACATTTGGAAATGTTGTAGGCAGTAAACAAGGCTGTAGATTCATTCACAGGCTCAGTTAGCCATCTGGATCTGCCACCACCCACTCAGTCTTAATTCTGACTTTTATCTTATTTTACAAGCCAGCTGTAATATCCACTGCAAGGCCAGAGATGATTTTCTTCCCAAGGGAAAGAAATGTTAGGAAAATTAAATCAGATCACTGTATGGTTTTGTTTTGTCCACAGAAGTGTAAGCCTTAAGGAACAGCAAATAGATGGATTACAATATTCAGAGGCAGCTACACTCACTGTTCCAGAGCTGTATGCTTTGCACACACCAAGAATAAACTTCATGCACCTGTGGAAGACCTGTGCCAGTCTGTTCCTTTCTCTCCCCAATCYGACACACACAGCTCCTGCTGTGCTTAGGCTTTTGCTACAACATTTTCATGATGAAGCACTTGCAAAATGGCCACTTAAATGCTCTTGGAAGTCTCTGTACAGGTAATTCTGCATATAAAGGTTCCTTTAAAGAAGCTGCATGGTCCAATGAGTAAGTGAAAGATATCGTGTATAATTCAAATTTAAGGAACAATCTCAGGAAGAAAAGATGTAACTATTAATTTAATAATCTAGGAGTTAATCTCTCACCTTGAGAGAAGTGTCTTGGAATTCTCTAAATCCACAATGGGGTCCCTATTGTTTTTCTTCAAGCTATGAGGACAGCTGTAAACAGATAGAAGAAACATGGAAGAAAAATGTAGAAGTACTATGTTAAAACACAGGGAACTAAACATAATAAATTCACATGCTTAAATATACTTTCCTAAGAACTCACTTGCTTACATTTCCACTGCAGTTTGTATCATTCAAATATTTAACATGATTGTCTTTTGATGTCAAGACAAACAGCACCTTTGACAAGTTAGCACAATTAGACATTGATACTTTTGAAACAGGATAGGCTGTTTTCTACTTCTGGGTCAGCAAGTTCAAGCTGCCTCTACTGTCATTAATCATTATGCTCTTAAATGATGCTTGAGAAATACTGGAGAATATTTAAGATTCTATCTAGGAAATGTTTACATAGTTTTACTGAGTGACTATGTCAAATGATCAGAAGCATTAAAAGGTTTCCTCTGGTATGACCTTTTCATATTCACAAACCTCGATCTATTTTTTGTGTAATGCATGACAACTCGGGTCAGTTTTAATGCATTTTATAGAACTTACTCTTAAATGATGTCAGTCAGCASACTCTTGCCTGACAGCTAAAGGAAATGGCCAGCCACTAACTTCACTGAAAATAAGATGTATTATTATTTTAGTTTGCACCACAGCCATGGTAAATGGCAATCAGCAGGGATGCAGAAAGCATAGAGTAAACCATCTCCCCTTGACCTCTGATATTTTCTTTTAATACATCAAATACTTCCCTCAGCACTGCTGTGTACATTGATGACTTCACAAGATATAATAAGTTTAAGTTAATTTTTGACTGAATCAAAACAGCTTAAGTACTTTGATGCAAAGGAGAGATTATTTTGTCTAAATTGCTTTTTTTTCATTTTTTGTTCTTTCCTTTAACAAAGTTTTTTCTTTAATTGACAATTAACCTTCAAAACCCCTTTGGCTGGGCACCTTCTCTCAATGGCACTATCTTTGAAAGAGTTAAGAGTTAATCACTCAGGAAGAATGAAGGGAAAAATGCCCTCTCTTTGAGGTATTGAAACTATTCACAGTGTGAGTAATTAAAGCTTCTGATGGTGCACCTATATGAAGGCTAGTCAAGTGAAATGTGTCAGAAAGACCAAGCTGGATGGAGCTTTTATTTTTTTTTTTTTCCCCTCCCCACCTGCAGAGCTTGGATAAGTCACCAATTTTCTCAGTCAGTCCATAACTGCTTGGTAGAGCCATCAACATTGATTAAGGCATCTGAAAAGTGCAAGTCTCAAGCAAAATAATTGGACGTTTGAATATAAGCACATCCCCACAAGAACTAGAAGTCTGGTTTTCTAAGGGCATGGTCTTGTGCTTGATCAACCACATCTAAACTGCAGCAGAGCTGTTACCAGATATTATAACATACACACAAGAAACATGTTCTCATGCAGAAGAGGTTCCAGCATTCACCTTATTATAYACCAGAAAAAACTATAAAAGGGAAAAATGACCATGAAGTGAATTCTGACCAAAATTTATGCAACAGTTGAGGTATTTACAGCATTTTGTCCTCTTCCCCACCAGTACAGAGACTCTCTACTGTCCAATAAAGGTTGAGGTCATGCTGAAGCTTTTGTCTTATTGTAAGCATTAACAAGCTCGTTCCTCTGTGCCGACACCTTTTTTATGAGAGATGGAGGAAAACAGTATTCTGGAATTGACTCCCTGTGTTCAACTGAACTGAAACAAACTGGTTCCAGATTTAACAGTGTGAGGATAAGATAGATATACATACCTATAGGTWTGCACACTCTTTCTATGCGATGCCTTAAACTGATGCAGTAGGAAGCCATCAAAAATACCATAGGAACAGTCGAATAGCATAGCTGAATGGAGTGACTGACAATGTAGCAAGGTAATCTGAAGGTTCATAGAACAAGCCCATTAATTTAATATTTAGCTCACTAGGGAGCTAGACCACAAAAATGTGAATTATTTTATAGATTCCCATCAATGCAAATGAAAACATTTAAATTACAGTGTCTTGTATCCGATTCCTGATTTCACAGTAATGTAAGAAAGACAGATCAGGCCCCATTATAAACTCTCTCATATCCCATCAGACCATTAATTAGAACACAAACTATAGGTAAAAATGTAAGAGAGATTGTTCTCCAAATCAGATTAACAGGAGCTTTAGTAAGATACAATTAATGAGTTGAATTCTCAGGAAGCATAAACATGACTTGATGGAGCTGTACCACTAWGCATCAGAATTTGGTGCACAGTCTTTAAATAAGCTCTGTATTTGCTGCAGCAGCTCCTTCTGGGAACAGGGCTTACCATCACAGCTCACAGCAAGTGAAATGTCATTAGTCCCATCCTGCCACCAAGGCTGATTAGTATCTCTGAATATTTTCTGCACTGCAAATTGGGAATTATGAACATTAATCTTCGGGCAAATATTTACCAGTCCAAAACAACATATCTTCATAAACATTTGTCTGCTTCTACTGGAAAGGTAACCCCTTACATATGATAATAGCATCTCTTGAGTTAATCCTCCACCAGCAAAAGTGATTTATTATTATGCAAAACTATAATTATATCAAGCTCCCTCCAAATTTGCACGTGGATGAAGAGTGTATTGGGGTTYGCTAGAGTGGAACCCTCTTTACCACTGCTGTTTGCTACATGAGCTCATGAAAAGTTTGGAGTAATGACTATACAGCAGCTTTCATCTGCCAACTAACAATTATGAGCAGAAGGGAACAAGAGCACTACCAAAACCAGTAAAAAATGTGCACATTCACTCACAGCAATATGATAAAGATCATGAGAAAACAAGAAAACAAGAATACAATAATGGTTGAATTAAGAAACATGACAGAAATACCAAGTTAAAGAAATAGTGACTTTGAGGAAAACRCTACAGAAACCTTTGCCTGGTCTCCTGCAATTTGTCACTAGATACAGAGACTTAGTTTTATAACCCAATTTCAGATTCAATATTCCATAAATTCAGTTATTTCATTTTTAATTTCAAAGTGATATGCATTTGGCTTTATGTGGCTTCCTTTACACATGCCTATATGAACATCTCAATTTACCTTACTAACACTTAAGAAAATCCATATTCCATATATCAGCAGGCATCTTTGTTATTTTTTACCAGTTTTTCAATATCTTTCTGATACCTCCTAATTGTCTTTGGATCTGTAATAATAGTTCATATTTTAATCTTCAAACTATCAAAGTACTGACATGTGCTCAAACGTAAGCACCTGGGCAGTCTCATTCCCTTTGGTGGGGCTGTTCACTAGAATAAAGTTGAACACATTGACTTGATGGGTGAGAGTTCTAACACATTTCAGCAGTGTGGAAAAAGAAGGAAAAAAGTGAAATGCTTCTACATTTCTCTCATGCCAGATGCACAGGAGTAGCCTTGGAGGAAACAACRTTTTCTAGGTTACCTGAGCTACTTTAAAGAGGTATTTAGTCTATGACTGCATGGCATATGCCATGACTGCATAAATGTGAATGAACAGAGAATTTGATGTGTTGATGTCACTCACAACAGCACATCCAACATTGGTTCCAGAAAAAAAGGAGCATAGCTCTAAGTACTARCATGCAAGTACCAGTATCATATTAACATAAGGCTGTAAACAACATATTGGATTGTGCTACTATAAAATACATATAGTAGAGGGAATAGACTTTTTTCCACAAAGATCTGAAAAGTCCAGAGAGAAATAACCTGTGAAGATTAAGGTACCTTGTCTCAGTGCAGCAAGAGCATCACTTCCCAACAAATMAGATGAACCAGGCATTGAGGTGATCTCCAGATTCCTCCAGCAGTCATTGCTCCTCAGTACCCAATCACAGTTAGCAAAGCAGCAGTAGTGAGAGCAATAGATCATTCAGCAATCTAATAACCACCACACAAAAAGCAAGGTAACTAGTCAGACTYGAAGAATCCAGGAAGTTCTGTTGGCATATCAGGAACAACAGAGKGAGGTCTATCTAGAAGAAAACATATGCTACCCTGGCCTGGGCTTAAATGAGCAAATCTCTTGCATTTGTGAGTGCAGGTCTCGGGTGAAGCTCATCAGGGCAATAAAGGCCTATTGATGATCAAATGATGAAATTGATCAAAATGATCAAATGTTATGTCAGCAACAGGTGGTTAAGTTGAAAGCTGTGCTTCAACATAAGCTTTCTCTGTTACGATCTGTGACTACATTGAGGATTTTCATCTCCAGGACTTGCTGACTCGTACTTTAACAAACCTAAGTTCGTTTTAAAAAGTTGAATAAAATAAGGGAARAAAAGTAAATACAGAAGTTTAGATCAATTGACACAAAATCACTTCTTAAACACAATCRATAGCTTTCATTACCTTTCTTATATCCCAGTAAATCTAGACAAAGTAAGTTTTTACACAATATAAACATAAATAAAGTCTATTTAATTTTATCTGAAAGATAAACTATGGGTTGTTTAGATTTGGACTTCTTGCCAGTTTAAATATAAATAAATAAATAAGAAAAGAAAGAAAAGAAAAAAGGGAGACAGACAGACAAATAGATAGTTGCTTTAGAAACCCCATATAGGAGAGTAATAAAAACATCATTGTCTCTCTATAGAAAACATGAATCACCAGCTGAAGAGGAAAAGGGCTGAATTTATTCTTCTGAAAAGAAAGGCCATAAAGAAGCAGACTRTTTCCTAGTCAGATCAAGACATCGGCTACATCTCCTTGGTTTACTCTGGACAAAATCCTAAAGTCCTTGTTAAAGTCAATGGGCCTTTACTGTCATGACTAAATAAATCTGAGAGCTAACTCTCTTCAGAGCGCAAATTTATTGCAAGCTTTAAAGAGCCTATAGCAACTCCTCCTGTCCCACAGTTAGTACAGCTAATGCATCAGATGTTCAGCAGCTGCTGCATGAAACTAATGACATCCATCACAATAATATGTAAGAYCTCATTTTTTTCCCTTTTATGCTCACAGAAGATAATAGAGTTTCAGAGAAACAGTATGTCACATCCTTAGCATGGGCAAAACAGCATATCTCCTAAGAAGGGAGGATGCATATGATAYATCCTGAATTGCATCATATGAAGGCCATAAACTTACTTTAAATCATGTTGCCAGTTAATGCCAGTCAATGCCTTCAGTGGGAAATCTGTCATTGTTGTTTTGTTTTGATTTTTTTTTATCGTGAAATCAGGTCATCCACCTCATTAGAATTTTATTTGGGTCTTCAGCTACTACCCACCCTAGCTACAGGTTTAATCATCTTTCAGCTGGCTAAAGCAATGACCAGGCATAAAGAAGCTCATCTGTTTTATGGCCTCTGCCTCTCTGCTGATCAGTCCTCTAGAAAGCTGTCATTGCTAAACTGATTTGCCCTTGCAGATCTCCTTATGGTTAGGAAGTTTAGGAAATTTTCAGGTTTATGCTTTTACAAATACTAAGTCAGAAACCCAACCTAACCCCATTGCAGTTAATAACAAGTTGTGCCTGAAACTCCCTAAGCAATGTATTTACTAAATAATTACTAAAATATGTCAAAGTGCTCTTTCCAAAAATCCATCTTGATAAACTGAGATTTCTTCTGCATTGTTTTATATATGAATTCATTCCTATTACTTGGGCATTCATAAACAATGCAGTCACATGAATGAGTGGAGATATTTTGCAGTTTGGTAACATTCTGAAAGACCACTGGTGACTGTAGCTTCAGGACATMTCAGTTGATCAGAATAATCTAGAATTTGAGGATGTAGTGTTCCATTTAATCTCTATATAGCTGCTTTTAAAACACAATCCAAGACAGAATACATTACTTTCTTATTCAGTATGATTAATGAATCTCTAACCAGTACATTCTGAACAAATTTCTCTCCTATAAATCTGTTCCAGTTAATTAGTTATCTTTATACCTTTCTATTATCTTTATACCTTTCTTACCCACTGCATTCAATTCCAGGAAAGAGCGAAGACTATATAGTTAAGTCAATTTGGAAGCAAACTTTCCAGATCAAACCATAAATTGCACAGAGTCTCATGCATTAAAGATGTGACATGGACGTGGACATATACACCAGGAAATGTTTCTAGAAATGGACATATTCAACGTATTCCCATAGCAGCTGATTAGTAACTTTTCAAAGGTAATATGTTTTTCAAAACTTAAGTTGTTACAGATCTTAGCAAATGAAGATAAACTTTATAAGTGGGCCATAATCACAATATAATGTCCTCTCAGCCTTTCATGCTAAGCTTCTATGCATATCACACAGCTGCAAAAATCCTTTATTAAATATCTTTCAGAATATATTTTCTTTGCACTTTCAACGATAACTATTTTCCAGGTACAATAATAAGATTGTGAAATTTGGATTTTTTTATTTCATCTACCAAGTAGAAATCTAGTGGGATTCTCAGTAGTTCGRAAATACTAAATGAATACACAAATTCCTATCCTAACCTGAATTTCATAACTAGGCATCCAATACCCTCAGTAGCAACCATAAGACCCAATCATTTCAAAGCAAACTGAAAAAAACCTAAGGATTCTTATGCTGCAGGTAGAGAAATTGAGATAAAGCAAATCAATGTAACACACAAAGGGTTCTAAATCCAGTCAGTTACAAGGCAGGATTAAAACTGGGATTACCTTGGTAACAGTCCAGCATGCTCATCTGCTAGGCTATCCTTCCCGTCTTGTGTACCTAGGCCTCCATGTGCATATGCCAGCAATAGGTGTAATGAGGACCATAAGCATTTAGAGCTTAGTACTGAAAAAGCACTTAAAAACAGGTAGAATGTCTATCTTTGAAGACATGGAAGGAAATTAACAAACTTAATGAAATTCACAATGCCTTTATGAAATAAGGTAACAAAGCAGCGTAAATAAGGATTAACTTCAGCAAAGTCCATGTACCGGCATGAATATAACTTGAAAGAGAGGTCAAATTGGATGCTAAAAGCTGGTGCTCCAAAACCTGTTCTAGCCAGGGCAAGAGGAAGAAATTCTTAGAAAGAAGCATTTTCCATATTGGAGGAAAATACTGTTTGTACAATAAGAAGGAAAGCAATTTATTCACCTTCCTCTGAAATACCGAGTAGCATCAACGGCTGGAGGCAGAAAGCTTGATGCATMAAGTGATAGGCTACTCTCAAATACCACATACTTATGTTCTTACTAGTGCAATGTACTGTAAACTGGATACTTCACTGACATAGTAAAGTGGTTTTCCTCAATTTTTTTCTCATTTGTATTCAGCAGGCATAAGCTGTTGAGGCCTCAGGAGGTGAGAAGAAGTGGGAGTTAAATCCATTGGAATTACCTCAGCTAATGTATGTTGGACAACCTCAAGTTATTCCGAAGTGTTGGTGTGTTGTCTATTCCTTCTTAACTGATGAGATTTAATACAACTTAGGTGGAGGACATTCTCAATCATTCTCCTTTCTTCCTCTTGTATTGTCAATTTACAATGAAACACATATGCATAAAATAGTGAGCAGATAAATTGCATATATATATATGAGATCAAATTAAAAGTGAGAAGGTGGGGAACATATGAGTCATTGCTATGACCCTTACTGGGAAATAATGTAATCTTTGGTAAGTACAGTTTTGCACATTGAAATGTATTTTTCTTTTGCTGAGGATGTGCATCCTGAAAAAAAAAATGCTTCTCACATTTTCTTGCTGTTCAGTATCAGTTGTTGTGCCTAAATGATCTTTCACTGGCAAGTTTTGGCTTATGTTGATGGGCTTTGCACTCGGCGGAGCTTTCAAGGAAAAGAYTCACACTGGAACTATTGTACACAACTTGATAGAGACGAGTATCCAAGGTGAAGTCAGGAAAAAGTAAATGGAATATGAAATAAAAGAGAGTTGGGAAACAGGAGAGAAAATACTGTAATCAGAGATGTGGAATAACAGGCCACCCAGCCATGTCATCTCAAGAAAGATGGAGTTAGAAATGAAACAAGGAATAAAGATGACAGCAGATACTTAAATTTACATATATAGGGTTTCCCACGACTTTGCTGTGAACTCTCTGTAAAATGCTGTTATGCAACCTTGAAAGAAATCAGAGAATAGATCACATAACTCAAAATTCTTGTTCCCATCCTTGATTCTCCCTTGTCCTGAAGTGAAAGACTCTTTCATAGGCCCTTATCAGTAACTCTCATTTCAGTTCTTGTGTGGAGGGAGGTTTAGAAGTAACTGGAGTCAAGGTACAATGCTCTTTGCATTGTTTCACTTTCCCTCCATATGCTTAAGAGAGAAACAATCAGTGGYCTCCAAATCCTAAAGAAGCCCTTCAGTTGGAAAGGGTACAGGTGGATGTAATTAACCTTTTACTTCCCTTTACCAGTCTGTAAACACAGGTGAAGCAAGGTCAAATGGAGTGGTTTCCAGTAAAACTTCTTTCTAGCTTCAGCAATTTGAGCAATGTCTTATTTTGTACTTTTTAATACTGTGTTGGTCTTTTTTTTCACTATATCCTCTGATCACTTCCTTTTCTCCAACCTTTATGCAGTGGATCTGCAACTCACAGGCAGGCACATCCTAACAGATAGGCTTTCTAGAGAAGTGCTTTTCCAGCTTCTCAAATCAATTACTTCTTTCAAGGAAAAAGAAAAGAGAATTGTGCTACAGACCTCAAGTCAAATCTTTTTAGTCACAAAGCTCTTTGGTTACTACAAATTCTTTGAAAACATTGACATTTATATGGTATGTTACACTCAATATTCAGTGCTTCTACATTTTCCTTTTTGGAGTACATGATTCACTAAAAAAAATCCTTTTGCTCCAATTCTGTATGTTACTGCACAAAAACTCTCTGGCTTTGGGATTAAGTAGAGAAAATAGAGTGACTGTTGGCCAAACCCTATTTCCACTTTAAAATTTGTAAAATATGTGGCAATAAAAAAGGGGGCATGTGTTTAATGGAGGTCACAGAGTTAATGTGGCTTACCACAAAAATTTGTATTCAGACATCCCTCTATATGATATGGTCCATCTGAAAAAAACATATTTACATGAGTGGATATTCTAACCGTTCACTCTTTTAGTTCTTATTGAATACAGCAATCCAAATTAAATAGCAAGGTCTGAAATGCAGAAGTATGGATAATTTACTTATTTATTTAAACATCCTATCTCTTGTACTTATAACACTAAAACTATGTTTTTAAAAGATACAAGAGTCATAAGGTTGTGCAGTCAGTATTAATCCATAGATTATCAGGTATTGATAGTATCTCTAAAAGCTGCCTCACTCTTCCACCTAAGTTCTGAGGAAAATCATTGTTCAAACACTATGTCTATATATGATTAACCTCTTGGCAAGATTACCCAGAGCAGCTTGTGTCTTACTGAGTATTTTGTTAGAGCAGGACTTAAAGGACCCTTATTCAAGCCCCAGTTCTACCAGTGGCTTTCTGTGTTGCCTTGGCAAAGCTATTTAATGATTACTGTCCCTKTATGAGTCAAGTTAGTCAGCACATAAGGGCTTTTTATTCTTTTTCTCATGGAAAATTTCATTACAATGATGAGCATTTGTGCTTATCTATTTTTGTTTGGGTCAAAAATTTTAGGGGAATATTCCAACTTTCCTGCAAAATTAAGTGTTTTTTTTTCAGCTGAAAAAGTCTAAAACAAAGACATTTCGAATAAAAAAGAAATTATGGGCTTTCCCTTGCAAAAAGCTTTCATTTACAAGGTACATCACTGTTTTTTGCAGAAGTACTCATTCAGCTGGATATCCAATTTTCCTGAAGGAAAAAAAAAAAAAAAAAAAAAGAATCTAAATGGTAGAATTTAAGTGGCTTTTTATTTTCCTTTTCCATTTACAGTGCGAGTTTATTGGAGTTGAGATTGCCTCTTATAGGATGTTTGTGTTGCACTTAACACATTGACATAACAACCTTGTTTTGAGGTTCCCAGTGCTTTTCTGATAAAAAATCATTCCTGTGTCCGGGAATGCAGAAAGGACTGTAAGGACATCAGAACAGGAATCACTACTGAACCACACAAGCAAAGTTGATTTTGGTTTGCACCACCAGCACACTGCAATAGTTCTGCAAAGAATTTCTGTCACTAACTTATAAAGAATTAAAGAAATAAATTATAGATACTAAGTAATTTCTATAACTATATAGAAATATATATTCCTATATAAGAATGGTGTCCTTGCTAAACTGTTACTTTAAAAAGTTTGTAATTAAAGGTAATATGTTAACGAATCTTGCCCACTTAAGTTTTAAAAACCATGGCCTTTTCTTCTTTTTTTTTCCTCCTTCTTTCTCTCTTTTTCTCCTTCTTCACATCATCAGAAAAATTGCATTTGGATAGAAAACAATACTAATCTTTGTCACTTTTCTTGCAATCAGAGAGCTTAAGGTAGACAGGCAGGCTAACTTCTAGGTTGGTTGCCATCCTTTTGTCATGGGCCCCATCTGGAAGTTCTGGCAGCTTGTGACATGTATGAAATTGAATCTGTTAATTTACATTATCTTTAGAGAGAGCTCTCCTGAGTGACAGCTTTTCCCATTTGCTCAAGACAGGTATAAAACAGAAAATTGTTACTTGGGTTGCCTTATATCTTTAACCAATGCAAAGGAAATTAAATTGCTCACTGATAATACCTCACTGTCCAAAAACAGCGAATTCAAAGGTGAAAAGTGGAATAGCACTTGCAAACTTTTCATAGTATACTCTAAAATGAAATCTACAGTGAGAAAAGCCTTGGATTAAATTTACTATGACTAACCAATCTTTATAGCTTTAAAGAAAGAAAACAACACCCTCCCTGCTCCCCATCTCTTCAGCAATTGGCTGTTATTGCTGGAGCATTATTGACTTCCCTTTTCTAAGTTAATGTGTTTGTCCAGCCCCATTTGTAAGCAAGCAATGAATCAGGAAGACATATCCCATTCAGCAGTGGCTTAATGAATTTTTTTCTTACACAGATATATGAGTTCAGTTGTTTCTGTTCCTGGACAGCTTGGTCACTCAGAGCAAAAGGCCCCAGGAGAGTGTAAAGGCACTTTGTTTTCTAAAATAGTGTGTGATACTGTCTAAGTGAACAATCACTAACAAAAGTACTTCATATGTTTTGCTGTTTCTTTACTACAGGATGTGTCTACATCATTTTGGGTATCTTACCCATCCATTTAATACACCTGTGCCAGAGAACATTGTAAACTAGTTTGAAGTATCTTAGGACCTATTATATACACAAGAGTTTTGCTACAACTCAAATCCCAAAGAATATTAAGAGAAAGGATTTTACAGACTGTAAGAATTGTACAGTATCAAAAAAACCCTCCCAAGAGTAGATGGTGCTCTTGTAAGACCCAAAGTTTCTGAAGCTCAAATTTTGGTGCATCCAAGTTCCACAGAAGAGACATGGTGGGGTAAAGGCACCAAAAAACAATAAAGTAGAAAGCTTCCTGATACAAAAATTAGCAGTGAAAAATGGAGAAAGAAAAGACAAAATCAATGTGAGGGGAAAAGAGAGACTAGTAGAAAAAGTCAAATGAAAATAAACAAATACACTTGTCCAAATTTAAGACTGACAGTAATTATGCTGTATGTTCTATGCTGTGTATAAAAAAAAAAAAAAAAAAAAAGAACAGATTTCGCAGAGGAGTTTAACTTCTGTGTCACAGCATAATTGTAAATTGGACTTGCAAAATGAGATGGCAGAAAGCATATTAGTTGAATATCTCATGAATATGTTCCATATGAATGTCTTGAATATTTTCAGCTTTTCTTGCCAAACTACTGTGCATCCTCATTCAATGCAGCAATTTAGGGACACAGTTAAGAACTGCCTGAGCAAATAAAACCCAAGTTACCCAGATGACATAAGACAGGCAACTAAACCAAAAAGTTAATGTGTAAATACTTCCATACAAATCACAGTATAAACTTGAAGTTCATACTTACAAGTGATAATGTTGCTGTGGAGAAGCATCAGTGGACTCCTCTGCAATGGAAAGGAAATAAGGAGCTGAGGGTGACAGCAGGGTAGGACTGTGGCCTCACAGCAACTAAGCTGAACAGAGCTGGTGTTGATAACCAGATTCACACATCCATAATGACAAAAAAGGTCTGAAGTCAAGCAAGGATGTCAGCAAGGCAAGGTCAGAGTGAACTGGGTGCAAGGCCAGTCATAATAGACCTATAACACAGGAGCAAGCAAAGGCTTGTGCTTCTTTTGGCTCCCAAGTCGAAAGACAAAGGATACAAAGATAGATCACCCATGTATATCTCTTTTTCACAATTTAGGTCTTTCTGTAGAAGTCAAATTCATTGTAAGGCAGCTGTACCATGGTAGAGAAAAACCTTGAAAACATGCAGCTAGATCTCTAGGAGTGTCATAGAGAAGAAGTTACATAGAAGGATTGCAAAGAATGATAGTTACAGCTTGATCAGGCCAGGCTGTTGATGCACTGTTCATGCACTCAGGACCCTTACAAATACCTAGTTTTATACTTGCATATTGAAATATGGAGCATTTTAGAAGAGACCCAAACTAGAAGGAAAATAAATCAATGGAATACTATAACACTACAGTAAAAAGCTTACATATTGCAGAAGAGATCATGGCAGCAAAGTGAATGCACCACATATTAAGAACAGAATCAAATAAAGTAAAAAAAAAATCAATAAATACCACAGAATCTCCTTAGATTGAAATTCATGCCTAAGTGAGAATAAATAAAAGGGGTACCATCGTAAACACCTGATCAGTATGACAATAGTGACTATAAAATATTAAAGGAGATGATGTTAGCTTAGAAACAGTACTATTATGATAAAAAAGCTGTGAGATGTCTCATTGATGCCCCCCCTCATTTCACTCAGGAGCTGCACAAGCCTTTAGCTGAGCTATGTTGCAGATGAGATTGTGCCCAACCAATTTACCTCATTGATGCTGACCTTGATCACTGACATGATTTCCTGACTTGATTTCAGACCTCCCTTGTAGTGACATGTCCAACTGAACTGTTGTGTGAAGCTGCCCATTGTCACAGGGCCTGTCCAGCTCACCTTGCTTGCACTGGGCCCTGCTGGTGAGAACATTACCACAGCCACCTGGGCTGTTGCCTTCAGCTGCTAGGTCACTCTCTGTCACAGAGCAGCTCACTCCCGCTGCTCCCCGACACACACTTCTGAAAGCTTTCTCAAGAAGTCAAGCATGGAGGTGAGGATGATACATCTAATGTTTCCCAGATGTTCTTAAAGGTTTGCTAGTGCCCTTCACCAAGTACTATGAAAGAACTTTAGATCATGAGATAAGAGAGAAGATCTGCCCACAGGTGAACTGCAGCTAAAAGACAAGTATAAGACTAGACAGTCTACACAGCCTGATAGAAAATACTGGCTTTCTGTTGCACTATTCAATGTCTTAGAAATGATTCAGAAGAGCACACAAACAGTGAAGTGGCAAAGTCTGTAGCTGATGTAAAAATTATTCAGAATAGTAAAAACTACAGCTGTCAAATAGTTGTCGAAGGATCTCAGAAAGCCAAGGGACAGTTCAATAAAACTCAAAGTTGATAAATCCAAAATACATTGGGAAAACAACCATCCACACAAAATCATTGTTTCCAAAATAGCTGTTATAATTGAGAAATATGTTCAAGCCAATAAAAACAACTCTTAGAAAACATCAAATTAGCCCTTGGCAGAACATACTGCTGTCACTTCTCTCCTATTACAACAATCACTGTACTCAGACAGTATTTCCAAATATTCTGATGTAGAAAATGTAGTGTTTTGGAAAAAATTTTCTGAGGCATAYATTTAAATGTTTCCTAAATGTTCTAGGAAGCTAGAGTGCTTCAGAAGTGCTGGATAAACTTAATTGTAATAGAGTAGGATTTCTCTAGATGAGCCCACCAAACAACTTTAGACAATGAATTAATAGTTGGTCGTAATAGTTTAGAATACTGCAGAAAGTCATACAATAGCCCATTTATGGTAGCCGGTATGGCAGAGAACTTTGTTACTAGGTCTTCATTCTACTAGGCACTTCATAAATGTAAAATACTGGGCAATGTTCATCTTACTTACTGAGCCATCATTTGTTTTCCAGTGACAGCGAGCAGTTCAAGCTCTGTTGACAGAGCGATTCTGTTCACATAATAACAGAGTTGATAATTGGCAGTGAGAAAAAATGTGTTTTCGTGACTGAGAGGGCTAAGCCACACTAGATTGCCCAACACATGGAAGAATCTACACAAAGACACAATAAAGAAAATGGAGTGAGAAGGAAGGAAAACAATCTGCATGGCAAGTGTATGAAAGCAAACAATTTGCAGGAGGAAATAAATCATAAGGAGGAGTAAACAGCCTATATTCTTGTTGCTTCTTCCGAACCAGATGCAATTTAACTGCAAAAGCTTGTACTTCTCTAGAGTCTCTAAAAGCTCTAGGAATCAGGGAACCACTAGTAAAATAAAGTTATTTAAACTCTTTCATCCTGCAAATGGGAGTAAGTTTATTCTAATACATTTTAAAGAAAAAAAAGATCTGCAATTCAAGTATTTTATTTGAGAAAAAAGTATGTAAATCATAGTATTCTAAACATAGGGTTTTGAAAAGACCTTACTGTAACTATACACTCTTCCTTCGAACTGAAAAAATACTCAGTTACCCCTAATTAGAAATAAAATCTTGGTTTCTATATTTGCTTCCTGGATTGTAACACAGATAGGACTACCTCTTCCCTAAAGGGCTTTCTTGAATGGCTTCTCAATTTCAAAAGCTGGAGAGAAGGAAAAAAGTCTAAGTCCCAAAGACGATAAAGATTACTTGACCCTATCTCTGGTCTTGAAGTGCTAAAATAAGTAAGACACTTGACACAGGGCCTAATGAAATAAGAACTGTTGTACTTTTTACATGAGAAAGAGTAATATCTCCTTCTGGCCACTGATGTAAACAAAAAAGGAGTGTTTTAATGCTTGACAACAAAATGAAGTTCCACAGGCAATAGAAAACAAAAGGCAGTTAGGAGGAGCATGATCTGCCAAAAAGAATCTGTACAATATAAATGAATGGGATTTCAGTGGAGACTAGACTGTATATTTAAGTGATATTTAATCTCTTCACCTCCACAGTAAGGAGATTTTTATGTTTTTGAAAACAGCAGGATGTTATTTTTCACATACTGTTCAAGACAGTGGACAAATAAAAGGAGCCCACCCTGTAATAAAGGTTTAGTTCCTACCTCTTAATAATTTCCTCCGGTCAGAGTTAATGCCCAAACATTCACTTTACTGCTTACAAGCAAACATTAACACATCATGAAACTGAGGTATTAGTTGGAAACCAATATAAATAAGGCAAAACTGCAGCTTTTATGGAGAAAGTGATGTTGTTATCTGTCAATCAAATGAATGATGCCGCTGCACACTTGTAAGTAATAAAAAATCAAGTATTTCAGTGTTGGATCATTTCTCACATACTGTTGCTGCCTGGCTCCCAGGTCTGACAATAGAGAGAGGAGATAAAATGTGAGATAAACTCAGCTTCTTTTGTTAAGGCTGAATATGAATGGGATTCAAAAAATTCTTACTTAGTTATGTGTTCTTCTTAAGAAATTTGAGTGTAATTAAAATCTGATATGAAATATAGCCCATTGATTTGCTTAGAACTTACTGTCTATAAAACAATTCTGGAATATAAATGGATTTCAATACCCTGAAAATTATTTTCCCATTATACATCAGGATTAACCTGAGGTGATACAAATTCTTCTTGAAGGAGACAAAATTCCTATTCCAGCTCCTATTGAACAACTGAGACAGTTGCCTGTATAATAGATAAGAGCTCAGATTCCTAAGGCATCACTTTTTTGATGACAAAAAAGAATCTTTTTTAGTCTCTTGTCTTCTCAAGTAATTGGAGGGGAAAATAACATCTTGTCAGAAAATTCCTAACAAGCTGTATCTGAAACTCTCTTCTGATTCTCTTCACACTTCCCTGTCTGGTCTGTTATCTGTGGACCATATACAATCAGACTTGATCGGAACTCACTCAAATAGCATTTCCTTCAGAAACCCACCCTGACAGCTGACTAGAAAATCAGCTCTGCAGTGATTGAAAAACCAAATGGAGGTCATGGGAAATTCCATTAAGATTCTACCAGAAAACAGCCAGTGTTTACTTCCAGTTCTAATCAGACTCTACCTGATGAGAGGTCAATTAATTCAGTTCTGACCAACGTATTGGAAATTTTGAAGCACTGTCAGAAAGGGTTTAGGATGAAGAAAAAAATGGAAGCAGGAGGAATAAATAATATTAGTGAATCTCAAATACCTAACAGAGAGGTTGGCTTCCTCTTGGAGAGGCTTTGAGAGAACCTGCTGCTTGTCCATTATGCAAATATGAGTTCACTGTTTAAATTACCTATGGCCATCTTCAGCAAACAGTGAATAAAATCTGGTAATTATATCATACTGATATGCACACTCCAAGAGCAACAGTTATTTTCAAAGGTTAATTATTTACATAACCCCTCTCTCTTCATCTTTTATATTCACGCAAACTCAATCTCTGCAAAGACAACGCAGAATAATATTTCTTTCTTTTTTTACTAGTAAAAGTATTCCATCCAAGAATGCAAGCTCTGCACTCCACAAAAGAGGTTCAAAAATCTAAGGATGACTGTCAAACATATGCAAAATATACTCAAAGTGATGCAGGCAGAAGCAGTTCTCCAGCCTGCATATGGTCTAGTAACATTAAAATACTGAAATTATCCATTTTTTTAAAATTACCAAGTAGTGTAGATGTGATCAGCTACTGTGAACACATGTCTAACTGTGCATGCATTTTTATAACATTGTTCTGAAGCTCTGTTAGATAACTGGTGACATGAGAGTCRCTATTTGGGAATCTCAAATTTAGAATTGATTTAAGATGAATATTAGAATTTTACTTCCACAAATGAAGGTTTGGTAATCCACAGATCTTCAGCCAAGAGTCTTATGAATTAAGGTTCTTGTTTCTCAGTGTATACRGTTATATATGGATCACAGAAGCTCACCTACAGAGCTTGTCTTTGAAAGAGCAAACAAGAAAATTGTATACACCTTCTTCAAGATTCAGAGAAGGAAGAAAGAAATATGAAGAAGCATTAAAACACTGACAGGCTTTTTTAGTTTCACTTCCCAGAGGCTTACAAGATAGAATCTGTCAGTGGCTTAGGAGGGCAGAAATCTTTGTCTTTTAAGTCCAGCAAACAGTAAAGTTTCTCTTACATCATCCTGTAGCTTTTTCACAGTACTTGGGAGGAGTCAAAAGAATAGCTGTTGAGGACATTTTCTCCCAGCTCGGCATGGTTCCTATACTCTTTAACGTTTCTTACTCTTTAATACTTTTTTTCAAACAGAATCAATTTAAAAATCCTTTTTTTTTTTCATGCCTTACAAGTTGACAAAATTAGCTCAGAAGCTGAACTATAGACTAGATTTTCAAAGGCATTTAGACACTTCACTTTCACTGAATAGGCATTGGGAGTTAGCTTCCTAAGCACCAATTGTTCCTTTGAAAGTCTATTCTGAAATCTTATTAGAGAAACTCTGTATCACACAACATACCCACTTTTTCTCATCACACAGATCACTTTTCTTCAAAAATGTTTTGGAATTTTATAAAATCCTCCTGAAGTACCTCCTAATTACGGAGAGGCCAATGCATATAGACTGACTTTCAATTTTAGAAGTCATTTAGTATAATTTACACATTAATTTAATAATGTATATTTCTCACAAATAAAGTAATCCAATCAAGCCATAGTATCATAGAAATGATGGTTGCAAGGGACCTCTGGAAAACTCTAATCCAACCTCCCACCAAACTGCAATTATTGCCAACACTAAACTCCATGAGCCATGGCTTTGCCTAGTCACATCTAGAGAACCACTGAGGACAAAGGCTCCACCATTTGCTTCAGTGACCCACTCTGGAGCACTGCCTTCATAGAGAAAATGCTCTTACTAATATCCAGCTTGAATCTTCCAAGCAACCACCTGTTGTTCTTGTACTTTGCCTGACTTCACCAAAAAGAATATGGCAACATCACCTTGGTAATCCTCCTTCAGGTAACCTCTTTGCTAGATTAAAAAAGCACATTTTCCTCACCTTCTCGCTGTATGTCATATTCCCTAAGTTTTTGGCCATTTTGTTGCACTGTGCTGCACTCTATCCAGTTTCTCAATATTTTTCTTGAACTAGAGGACAATATATGTCCAGGTAGTTTTAGGTGGTGCCTCACTACAACTGAACAGAGTGAGCATAATAAAGTTTAATAGTCTGCTGTTCACACTCCTCTAAATGCATGGTCCAACTGTGATTACCCCAGTCATGATGGAAACACACTGTTTTATCATATTCAGTTTCATCTTAACACTTGAGTATTTTTTTCAGCTTAGCTACTACTCAGTCAGTTGCATAATTATCTATATGAATATATGATTTTTTTTTTTTCTGCCCCAGGTACAGAACTTTGCGTGTTTTCTCTTGTGGACTTCATGGACTTTCTTTTGGGCTAAACTGCAAGCATCACAGGTCTCTTTGATCTGAAGCTCTGCCATCTGTCGTGTCAACCACTCCCTAAATTCAGTGTCATTAGGAAATTTGTTGAGGAGTAATTGTGTTATCGTCTGGGGCACTAATGAGGATGTCAATTAATAAGGGTCCCTGACTTGTTCCATTCGTCATCAATCATCAACTGAATATTGGTTGCACAGTAAACTGCTGGGTGCTTTCTGCTGTAAATTATTTGTCTTTACAGTCTTTATATGACTGGACTAGGGAACTCCCCAGATATATTCTTCTTCCTTTTAAATGAAGATGGATATAATCTGTCATGCCTGAAAGAAAAATGATGAGTGTTATCCAGAGTTCCAGAAGGAAACTCTTCTTCCTTCTGAATAAATATTTCCATTTCTCAGTTATGAGCAGAAATGTCAGCAATTAATACTCCTCTTAAAAAACAAAATTTGTTTATCACTTTTAAGGAAAGTAATTAGATACAAATTAGTATAGGATCCAGGACAATATGACCTTGCAGCTTTCAATTACAACAACATATTTTGATTCATTGAGACAGTCGCTACAAAAAAAGGCTTGAAAACTTCTGAATTTTGCTTAGGGCTGATGAAGTGTATTGAAGATATAAAATAAAAAGCTTTATAATTTTCAGAAACCTAATATACTGAGCTTTCTTGCATCAATCCAACCTGATTTTTCTGATGGGTGAAAAGCCTATGGAAAAACTGACTCCAGCTGAAGCTGGTGATCTTTTCAGTTCATTTACCTGTGGGTTACATGGCTTATGAGGAAAAGTGATAATAAATACTATTATAAAGCTTATTTCACATCCTGAGTAGTTGTATAGTGAAGATCTCAAAAAATAGAGAGTGTATGCACTTAGATAGGATTTAATAAGCAATCTAGGCCAATACCAGTTCAGTTTCCTTAAATAGTCAGAGCACAGACTATAAAGAGGCTTGCCAGGAGACAGTTACAGAAACTATCTAAAATGAAACATAATAATTCTGATTTTCATTCATACAAAAGCTTCATCATTTAGTGCCCCCAGGCCAAACCTGGAATTAGAAGGACACTGTATTCAACTACAATGGCACCTGCAGGTAATAGGGAAACCCTTACTATGAAGACAGTTCCTAGAGCTAAAGAAATAAATATGAAGGACTATCTCTGAACTTTAATTATTACGGTGAAAAGCTTATAAAGACTTTATTAAGGGGCTAGAAATCTTTCTATGTTGCTGGATTCTTGAAGTATTTCTACCTTCAAATTTGCAAATCATATTGCTATAATAATAYAAAAATTATTAACATTTAGAGATGAAATGAAGGATCTATTTAGGGTATCTTATGTTCCATGTTAAGAATTGAAATCTTCCTTCTTAAAATTAGTGAAAGAAATTTGAGTAAATGGACGATCAAGTATCCACATAAACACCTGTGGTGAAGCAATAAGGTTTTAAGGAGCTAGACTGCAATATCATATTAGGGCTATATCTGCACAAGCAAACCTAGAGTTAAGACACAAGCTCTACAGTGCCTTGAGATCAAGTGCTGTTCTCTGTAATTAAAAATGTGCAAATCTCACTCACACATGTTCTAAGCCCAGCAACAGAGTAATTGACATTATCTATCACCTAATAAAAGATTTCATTTTTCATCTACATGCACAGTAAGCTTCTGATAGATCTTTCTCGTGGTCTTTTAAAACTAGACCAAGTTGAATGTGTTCAAGTAAGATTGTTTTAAAACAATCATAAGCACCTCAAATAGTCCACAATAGTGGTGTAATAGGAAATGGGCTGCATTAGAGTGCCATGACATCAGCAAGCACAACCGGACACTGCCTGTTACAGCCTTGTCTCAGAGAAGTGTTTACGAGAGATATTTGCAAGATATATGGCATTTTCTTTGTAAGAAAGGGAGTGACAGTAGTCTAATTGACTTTACACAGAGTTGTTCATATAGCATGTGCAAGATGAGCAAGAAAGATTCAGATACAGGTGAAGAGAGACATTCAAATTTCATAAGGAGTTAAAGAGGGATTTAATAAAGGGCTTACATGACAAGCTACACAGGAGGTCCTAGGATGCAGAAAGGTCACCAGGGAGGCTGGTGGAGACATAAAACAGACATTTTCTGTCATCTGACACAGGTCAGATGTCCAGGTGGGACTTGACTTGTTGCTCATAAGGGTCCCTTAAATGTACTAAGAGAAATTTCCTTATCTCAGCTGTGCTAAACTTGAGAAACTACTATCTGGGAAGCAGCTAGACACTGTTGACAAATCAGAATATGCATACCTGGCCCTGATGGGAATTTGGTCAGTGTGTAGATTCACATGCTGCATCTAGCACAACAAGCTCTGCTATCACTGACTCTGACAGATCTTCCACAGGTTTTCTCACTACAAAAGCACTGTCAGACTTTTGCTTAAGTCATTGCTTGTTCCTTATATGAACATGGCACAATGTGCATCATTGATAAATGATGATACTCATTAGAAGAATGCACAGTACATACAGAGCAGATGGGCAACTGGAGTAAGGAATATTTCTGAAGAATAGATGCAGGTTCTTAGGTAACTGACGCACTTGATATCTGAGGAACTAAACACAGAAATGTGTTAGACAAATACAGAATAAACAACAGAGCAGTTAGAATAGAAGAGTGAGTCTAGTTCCTGAAAGTCATAAGATTAGAAAGCATGGGTATAGTTAGCAGAAAGACAAAGTCTGCAGCTCCAAGTGGAAAGAGGCTGAAAAGGGGCTAACAAAGGAAACAGTGAGGAAATCACAGGAATTCTTCCCTGACAATTCCTTACTCTGCACCATTCTGGGGGTGTTCAACAAAGAGTCCACCTATATCTAGGATTATGATTAGGAGATAAAGCCTTCTCAAAAGTAGATTGGGGCTGAAAGAGGAATGTTGYATAAAGAAGCAGGTTGCACCATGAATTCTCCCTGACAACTTCTTCCTCTAGTCCATGGATGCCAGTTTAGGGCTAAGGTTCAGCCCACTTTGCAGTAAGTGTTAGGAGACTGAAAAAGCCTAGAGGTGGGGTAGAGCTGCAAAGCTACTGTCAAATGAAGGAATGGGCTGCACCAAGAATCCTCCCAATAACTTATTCTTCTGGGCCATAGCTTGGTCTTGTGAACTAAACTCACCCAAAAGTTAGAGGGAAAAAAAAAAAAAAAAAAAAAAGACAAAGCCTTGAGCTCCAGGTAGAGTAGAGTTGCAGAGGAACAGCGAAAATAAGGAGGAGTTCCAATAATGGCTGTTGGATAGCATTAGGAATTTTCCAGCTGCCCATTTTTTGGACTCATTAATACACTTCCTGGATCTTCAGAGTRTGCTAAGCATTTCTTTAAGAGTTACCCTAGCCACTACCCTAGCAATGGCTAAAAATACTGGCCTCTTAAGAAGTCTGAACAAGTAACAAACAAACCGTTCAGACATCTTCAAGCACGCTGAAGCGCCATCAGACTCACCTAGAGAAGCAGCAGCCTCAACTGTCCTTCTCACTTCTCATCAACAGTAAAGGATGACTCAGTGCATTCAGCTAAACCTAAACCAGGAACGGGGAGGAACCTGGGAGGGGAGGATCAATGATTTGTGAGTTTCCCTGAGGTGCCCAGTGATAGATGTGAGGTTTATGGTTATCARGGTAGGGCAGGCCTTGTGTCCTGTGTATCGATCCCACTTGCTTGAGAATTAAGTGTGCTGTAAATTCACTGCTCTCCTTCCTTCTGCATGCTCAGCAAAGGCACACATTGAAGACAGTAAGAGAGACAGAGTGAAGTGGAGAGGTGATGCCTGTCGGACAGAGGTATCTGAATTGAAAGATTTGCTGGGAAATCATTTTGAGCAGTCTATTCATCCATGCCTCTAAACATTTTAAGTGTATTAATGCAGTAATTAACAGCATAGAAAGGGTGCAATGTTCCCAAGACACATAAAACATTCACATTATAGAAGAGTCAGAGAAAGAAAACATGCTAGACCATGCATTTAAATGGCCTTTATGTTGCTGCTTGCTGTTCACTTATGCTCTRATTTTGTTTTTCTCTCCAGCCTCAAATCTATTTAAATAAGATTTTTTCAGACCAATATTTATTTCACACCAAAGCCTCTACAGATGCCAGTTCTCAATCTCCCTTTGCAAACAGTTTCAGTTAGGAGAAATTTTATTTCAATGGAGGCAGTTGCAGTGTTGTGGCTTTGTTGTTTTTGTTTRGGCTTTTTTGTTTGTGTGTTTGGTTGATTTTTCTGGAAGAATAAAAGTTGGTGAGAGAGGCAATATATGTGTAAAATTAATAGATTTTGAGCTGTCTGTGGTGTGCTATTATCTATGCTGTGGACATGCATTTGCATTTACCACTGAGCTCTTCCAATCAAATAGCTAAATGAGAAATTTCAGGGTAGCTAAATGTATGCCCAGGAAAATAATTCACATTAAGGGACTAAGGAGAAAGATATTTTAAGCTGAATAAGTAAAATGCTTAAGCTTTGGGTCTTCCCCAAAGCAGAAATTCACTTAACAGGGCAGGTTTATTCTATGATAATAGAAAATACTCTCTATGAATGGCAGCAGAATCATGACAGGAACAATTCTCAAAAAAGCCATACCTTTCATAAAGGAAACAAATAAATCATGTAACAGAGATGAACAGCTACTGACGACAGCATCAAATACAGCATCAAATGCAGCAACTAATAAATAATAATAATAATAATAAAGTCCTGCTGTTTGTAAGCAACCCACTGGTAGGGTGCTGACACAGATCAGCCATGAATAACATTAACAAATTAATAAAAACTGTGATCTGCTTGCAAAATAACTGCAAACATTAGGTATGTTTTGGCTGTAAGCAGACTTCTAATCCGCAGCTAATGGAAGAGAAATCTCAGCAACTGGCCCTTTCTGTCCCTCTGCAAGACTCACCTCTCAAAATATTCCGGAGTAGCTGATGGACGCCCTCCTTACCCTGCCTTAAAACCTCATGTGATGAATAAGTACAGAACTATTATTTGAATAAAGCTAAACATCACTGCAGCTGGTTAAGGATCCTTCTCAGGATTCTGTATCACACTGTAGCAACAAGCTTCTGCAGTGACAAATATCTATGAAAGAATCAGTGATGGGACATTAAATATKGATTTACTTTCTAGATAAGGGATTTTACTTTCTAGATAATACCTTCTAGCTTGGCTAGATCTATTACAAGGAATAATACCAGCTCTATTTGTAATTTAATCCTAGTTTTAACTTCACCTACTGACTTAATGAGTGACAAGCTATTGGAACAGGCTGCCCAGAGAGGTTGTGGAGTCTGCTTCTCCAGATATCCTCAAAACCACCTAGTTCCACATGCTCTAGGAGTCCTTGCTGGAGCAGAGGGGTTCAACTACATGATCTCTAGGGGTCYCTTCCAATCTCAACTTTTCTGTGATTCTGTGATTATGTGTGATACTGAATCTATATTACAATTTCCTTCCATGCTTTAAATTTACTGGATATCTCAATCAGTCATGCCAAGATCACAGAGCCACTTAGAGCAAAGGAAGGGAAGGGAAGGAAAAAGTCAAGTTGGTCAGCAAAATGAAACAGTTGTTATTTATACACTGAATAAGCATGATAAACAGCATAAGGGAAAAACTGAAATTTCTTGGCACTGCAAACTGATAATCTGGGGAAAAATTAAAGACATTGATAAAGTTAATGCTGAAGAAAATTATGAAGTCCAGCTGCCTCAATGCCCCACTCACAGAGTAAATTTTTCAATATCTTACAAACAAACTTGGAAAATACAGAGAGGTAACTATGCCTTCCAAAACACTCTAGAGTTAATTGGTAGAATCCTAGGATAAGGCTTTAGATTTCTCAAAAAAAATGGGCTGGAGTTTTCTTGACATTAAAATTATGCTATTTTTCACAAGTCAAGCTATTTGTTTTATTCAAATAGTTCTTCTTATCAGTCAGTATCAGTATCTAATCAAAGCTTTTCTAATGCAGGGAGACAATATTCTAGGACAATATTCGGAGAGAACACAGAACTGAAACTGCAGTTATTTTCATTTCTAAGGCACAAGAGAGTGGCAGATATTCATGGTGTTTATYTATTTATTTATTGTGACAGCATTTAATATATTCATTGGTCTGTTGTGTGAAAATCCTCCAGGCCCCTGTACTTTTAAAAGATGTTTCTTCTTATTGATTTCCTGCAGTCAACTATAAGACAAATTCTGTGATTCCTAATAATATACACACTGAGGCAACTTGGGCAATAAAAGTGTTTATTATTTTGTAGCATGAGGAATGAGAGTAAAAGGATCTCAGTTCAATTGTAAGTGTATTCCCAACACAACAGCTATGGCAAATCCAGAGATAAAATGAAAGATTAATTCATGGAGGTGGCACTTTGGCAGCAGCATGTTACTGTTGTATTATTTCTTACAAAATATTTTTTCTTACAAAATATTTTTTCTTTATGCTTTTGCACAGACTTGCATTTGCACTGTTTTCTGCATGGCAAATGGAGTCCTTGTTCTTCCACCTAGGTATTTACCAGAGGTTTTCTCTAATGTGAGATTAATGCTGGTAATAATAATAACAAAAATAGTAATAATCCCTCACATTTTTATTACCCCTTTCATACAGAAGGTTCCCAAGATACTCTTCACCAACAGTGTGGAATGGCGTAGAAAATTAATACATCTTTCTGCAGAGAGTCACAGAATAATTTAGGTTGAAAGAGTCTTTTGGTAGACATCCAGTCCAACTCCCTGCTTGCAACAGATCAAATAAACCCACTTGCTCAAGCCTGCTCCAGTCAATTCCTGAGTGTCTCCCATGATAWCGATTCCACAGGACCTCTGGGCAAACTTATTCCAGTGTAAAAACCCTCAGGGTTAAAAAACCTCCCTACCGCAGGTTCTCCACTAGGACCCTGTCACTCTCTGCCTCATGGAGTGCCTCACGTTCGCCTCCCTGCCATGGAGGGCCAGAGMCAGGACAGGTAGCACAGAGAGGCCCCATCACTGCATGGTTCCCTCTCCCTTGCTGCTCCCAGGCGCTGCTAGGACACCTCAGCCACGACACAGCAAATGGCCGCTGTGGCAAGTGACATGGCTGAACAGCGTGGCCCAACGACTCTGACAGGCTGTTGGGAGTAGGGCTGGCTGCCATGGAGGGAGCAGGTCAGAGCTTCGCAGGGCTCTCGCAGTGGACTCCTGAGCTGCATTTATCCCTAGTCACTTCTATTTCCATTATTTCCTGTAAGTTTCTTACTCCATTCAATCATGCATGTGCCTGGTAGCCAAAATGAGCTGCCAGTCAATAGAAAATGGAGGAGGAAATGAAAATGAAACTAAGCTCCAGCCTAAAGGTGGACATGAAAGGACAGCAGGGAGCAGCACAGTGGCCGTGATCTCCACGCATGGTGTCACAGGGGGAGAAGGAAAAATAGGAGTCCAGGGTGGAACTGGGGCACAAAGATGCATCCACAGAGATMATGGTGAATACCTCTTTTCCTTACACTTGTCAACAGGAGGGARAATGCAGCTGCTCTTCTGTAACCCTTCTCCACTCCATCCCTTTCCAGTCACAAGGGTAGAGGAGGTAGATGGTGTGCTTGGAGCAAGGAAGCATACATCCATGCCTTGGCAGAGGGAGACCTGTGAGCAGGGACAGGCAAATGAAGGGAGTAAGGATACAGATGATGTCCCCTGGTGGGGCAGCACCAGGCAGAGGAGATGCAGTCAGTATTGCCCTAACATGGCAAGGAGCAGGATAGCCCAGGAGCATTCACCACTTTCCACCTCACATACACTGGCCATGGGGAGTTACTAGGGAGGATTGTGAACCTGGAAGTTCATAAGGGAGGAGAAGGRTTGCTCATGAGCGACTGGCTGTCAGGAATGAGGGATTTGAGCTGGAGAGCCACACAGAGTGAGTTATATCCTATTAATCCTCTAGGCACGGTGGTCCAGTCAAGACGTCTGTGCACAGGAAGGTTACGCAGGCTGCACTGGAAGGAACCGTTGCCTGCCCTCAAATATTTTTTTACAGTTCAATCAGGAGAGTCAGGACACAAATTAGGCACTGATGCAGGGCTTGATTCGCCAAGTGCTTGAGAGAACTACTAGCAGCACTCTGGCTTCAACATTTCTTTAGTGCTGCAGAGATCTGGGTTTTTTTTATACAGACAAGGCAGTATGATTCATCCTGTCTATAGCTTGGAGGTGGCTCTTTGTTTATGGTTACAATTACTAAGCCAGCAAGAACGCTAGCGTGATGAGCTTGCAAAATAAGCCAAGACAGATAGACTTCTCCAACAATGTTAAAATGTACTTTTCCTGAAAAAGAAAAAGGGGTTTCGGCAAACCTTCAGGAGTTTTAGTCTCCATCAGGGMATGTGTAGAGCTGATAAATAGCTAGATGTAAAACCATAATTAAAAATTCAAAGTTAAAGGTTACAGATATTCAGCCTTTTAATTCCTGCTGTTTGAGGAGATTACTGGCATCATATATAATATTTCAGAAGTATTTCTGAGGTGGAAGATTAGTGGACGTACACTCTTTCAAACTATTTAGCTGCACAAAAAAAAATCCGTTTCTTTGGATGAAATTGTAGCTGCTACTGTCAGGAACACTAGAATCAACAACAGTGGTAGTGAGTCCTTGGTTTCTTAATCAGAAACATATTTGAGTTTGGCTCTGAACTTGATTTGACAGGGGCTTTTTAAGACTTACCACTTCCTGTGTAAAAAAAAACATAGGATGGGACTGTATGCAAAGACCATAGACGTTTCATGTCGGGTTTTTGTGGGTGGT